>NC_088341.1:4712500-5022500 GCF_036884655.1 Musa acuminata AAA Group | reverse complement strand
GGCAAAGGACGTGTGCATAAACAATCTCACATGCTCCTCGGTACGATAGTGATAGCTCGAATGCGACAGTACACCATTAGGTGGGAATTATATTTCTAATATTTATTATATCTATATAAGTAATTGAATCGAATCAAACTCGAATCAACGGAGGCCAAATAATGAATCGAGGGAACAACTCGAAGAAGAACATAGTAGTAACATCCAAAAGATCACCTTCCTATTTCTCGGCTCAACCCACCCTTCAAATTTTTTGCTCTTCTTCAGCCCACAAATTTAACCCATGCAACTCCCTTGTTATGTAAGTTTCTCCTTGGCAAACGGTAGGTAGGTAATAAAGGCAAAATTCGATCCTAAAATCTTATCATTAATTATTATTTAAGCTAATTAACATTCTTTATAAAATTTGCTATTTGATATTTCATGGTAGAAAATCTTTAGCTTTTGTTTGATGTTCTTTATTATTTTGTTTTCTCTTTGGAAGTCTGTTTTAGTTTTTGCTCATATCGTTCAATTTTCTTTTTATTCTTTTGTTTATCACTCTAGTTTCTCTTTTCTTTTGTCATTTTGGATCTTTTTCATAGGCTTTATATCATCATTTCAATTCCCTTCAAATGTGTGTTTTGTTGGGATATCATATATACAGAGATATCAATGTCAAAAGTAAATATAAGAAATGAGCACTTTAATTAAAATCGCCTCTATAAAAAAAAGTTACTTTATCGGTCAAAATATTATTAGGGATAATCACATCAAATTTTACAAATCAATTTAATTTTTCTTCTATTTTTATCGGAAGAAACTAAGGCTTTAAAAAGTAAATATTTTTTATATATGATTATAAAATATTATTTTAGGATTAGTTTTCTTTATAATTATATTTATAATTGATGGGATATAAAGCGAAATAACCTTTGTATATGAATAAATACTAGTAGACCATGATATACAACAGAATTAAATGAAATCATAACACCAAGATATACGTGGAAAACCAAAACGACAAAAGATAATCCAAGAATAATAAATATACAAATCTCAATCTCTTACCCTAAACCCTAGCAACAATCACAAGAGGACAATTGGGATACAAGGATCACGTCACTGTCCACGATATCTAAAACCTCCCTAAGTAATCACAGCAAGAGTCTATTGTAAATTTGATCTAACCTGAGATTAGAACACTACTAGATGATTAAGAACAGTCTCTCTGTGTTGTCCTTGTTTTCTTTCCTTTCTTTCTCTTATTTTTCTGTCTTTTCTTCTCCTGCTACGAAGATCACCACGTTGCTGTTCTTTTCTGCCCAAAAAACGCAGCCACCACACCCCACTTATATTGATCTAGGGTTAAGTTAAGAGGTGGTGTGAGCTGTGGGCTTATAAAGCCCACCATGGGCTGAACTTACTTTGGGCTTTCAGCCCAACAATAATAAGGTGTCCAAAGGACTTCCCTTCGTCTAAACCGAGAAAGAAACTCACCTCAACAGGATAAAGCTTGCTTGAGGTCAAACTCGATGAGCATACTCTATTAATAGTCTTCTCCAACTCATAAACCAATTCGGATGATCTCTCGCTCTCAGTGTCTGTCTGACGAAACCGAGATGTTAGGAAGTAAACTTCTTAGTACAAATGCACAATGTTTTTAGATCAAGTCGGTGTTGCAGATGTGTTGACATTAGTAGTTGGGTGTCTCCTTAGTCTAAACTAATACAGAAACTCCACAGGCGGTGGTGATGGTCAAACATGGAGTCTTGGTAGATAGCCAGATGCTTTCACCTGCTATCCATCTAAAGCTGGTTTCCATGTGCGAGACATCAGAATAAGAAAAGACAGACTGTGTTGTGATGGAATCGTTCGGCTCTTTCCTGGCTAAGTTTCCAGCCTCCTCCTCGTGCCGACGACTCCCATCTGGTGTAGGTGTGATCTCTGCGGAAATATTCTTTTATTATTATTATTATTATTTTAGATAAATTTCTTTAGATTTATCGTATGTCTGATCTTTATAATTATCACGTAATAATCTCTAATATATTTCTATGAATAATATCTTTCGCCTGACCGAAACATAGAATAGATGTTTGAATGTTCTTCGCAAGTCGGAAGGGCGGACCGGACTCGTCTCCGATACATGAGATGAGATGAGACGAGACGTACAATAAACAATCGGAAGACTGCCTCACCTATCAGACGAAAGCAACATGTACGCAGTTAGATCACACCTTCACTTAATGTTCTTAATTGCTGCTACCTATCACGACATAACATCATCCATTAATCCTCACGCTAAGAGGAAGATAATGTTCTTAGCGGATAACTTTTGGTATGTGTTCCCTTGTTTGATGAACGGATAAAAGGCAGCAGCAGTAGTGTACACTAAAGCTGAGACTGGCAGCATGCAAGTTTAACAATGAAAGAAGAGGCCAAACACATCACAAGTTAATGCCTTGATGCCATTACCACATTCCTACCTGCGATTAATCTAAGCTTTGGCAGTAGCGATTACAACCGGAGCTTGGTTGTTTAGTGGTAGGAGAAAGCAGGCGCACAGTCAGGTGTCCTCTTTTGTTTTGCCTCACTAGTGCTGCAGTAGTTTAGTAAGTTGTACATGTTTTAGGAAGAACAGAAGGATGTCCTATTCATGTCAAGAGTTTTCCAAAGAGGGTGAAGCGTTCATGGAACATACAACAAGAACATTAATTGTCCATATTCTACAGACACGCTTTCCAACATCAAGCAGGAGGAAAATGTCGTGCGTAGAACTTTGGCTGTTCCAAGCCAATTGTTTGGGGACAGGTGAACGAAGACCATCAGACGACAGCTGGATCTCTCTGGTCTTCGAAGCATATCCCAGTTTGAATGCACTGAAGAAGGTACACTCCTCCTTGTGGTGAGCTAAACTAGTGTAATTATATGGACCTCAATCCCGTCACCTCAGTCCCCTTTGAGCATCAAGGATGATACTTTTAAGCTCTCCCAAGTGAGGAGGACCCTCCCCTCGTCCGTAGAAGCAATAGAAAAGGGAACCCGTGGTGCTTATGATAAGAAACCTGGCACTAACCTCTGCTTTTTGTGCGTACTATGTTTCAGCCATCAAAGTCGCAATTGATTACTTGCCAAACTTTCCGATAGGAAGAGGCCAGTCTTCAAGAGAGGGAGTTCAGCTTGTGGGTACTGCGTGCACATTGTTACTTGTACTGAGCCTGCATGTGGATCATCATGGCAGCTGTTAGATATCAGTGTAGATATGGTGTGAATGATAATGTATCCTTTTCGGTCTGCACATCCTTGGAATGGATATGATGCAATGTCTTCTGTCTCTAGATACCAAAGAAGGTGATCATTTGGAGTTTCCTCAGGATCTCACCAACAAAAAGACACAACCAGTGGTCTGCAAACTGTAGTGAGACTCTCTAGCTTGTGTCATGTCTTTTGCCTTTCCTTCCGGGCTTAGATTCAAACTAGCAAGAATCGTCGTTAATGAACTATAATTTATTGTTATAAATATAGATAAAGGTACTTTCGATGCTTGTAAGATCTTTTAAAGTAGATTCAGAGAGAACCGAGAAAAAAAATTATCCAGAGTTTATGTGAGAAAGTAGAGAATCACAAGAATATTTCTTCTATCGAATTTCTGAAATTATTCTCTCCTACTTTCCTTCCTAGTTTACCATTATCTGCACCACCACCTAAAACCAGATGTGCTACTTTGATAGGAAGGATGGTGCAAAGTTGCTGTGGTTGAATACATCCTCCTGATCACATTGTAATTTCAGAACAGTGGCATTCTGCCAAAAAAATTTCTTGAAGCTTTCATGGTCAAGAGTAGGTGTAGAAATGAAAACAGAAGGAAGTGATGGGGATGTGGAGAACATGGATTTGGAGAATTTAGATTGAAAGTAGAGAGACTTCATAGATGCCATGAATCTGCAAGACACATCACAAGTGTCTTGTCTTACCTACTGCTATCCTTTTTCACTTTTTACTGGCATCTTGGTGTTTTGTAGGAAAAGTATACAAAAGTCTACCAATCTAGCTAAAACTCTGAGTTGACTATCTTGAAACACAACAACTTATCCCATCTTAATTTATATTTCTTGAAAATATTCTTATTTTATTTCTTCTTTATATATATATATATATATATATTATAGTATCTATTATAATTAAATATTGCTCAAGAATTTTACTAGAGAAAAATCGAAAGTCATTAGTTGCTTTGCTTATTTGAGTGAATGAAAGGCCAAAAAAAAAATATTTTTAATTAATATTTTGTATTCTAATTACATATATTATTGCCTCATGTTATCTACACCATATGAGTTCTATGCAAGACATATAACATGATTCATAAGATGTGATGGGACAGCTTGTTATACTTGGATTTTTATCTAAGATTATTTTAATTATATTTAAGTTAAAATTAGTGAAGAATATTTTTAGTGATTTAAATTTGAGGTGTGGCACATCTTAAGTGAAATAAATAAATATAGAAATAATTTGGGAATTGTCATTAATTATTTAAACCAAATAAGTTGTATTAAAAGTAATTTTTTAATTCCAATTCTAAAAGTAATGGTTTAGATTTCCCCATCAAACGTATCTATTTTGATTTGGAAAAGGTAGCCGTCGGTGCTTTGGGTAAATTAGAGAGAGAAAGAGAGAGACGGCACCATCTCGAAAGAAAGAGACTGCAATTAATGTCAAGGGTCACATTCTCATGGGGGGGGTTAAGGTAAATTAGAGAGAGAAAGAGAGAGAGAGAGAGAAAGAGAGAGACGGCACCATCTCGAAAGAAAGAGACTGCAATTAATGTCAAGGGTCACATTCTCATGGGGGTTAAGGTTAATTGCATTTGCGCAAGGAGATCCGAGACACTGATGCATGCATCAGTGTCTCGATGGGGTCATTCACGTATCATCAGCTCCTGAAAAGAAAGAAGGGACAATCCAATGCTCGGACTCAATGAAAAGATGCATGGAACCATGTGATGTGAAGGCCACTACTGCATGCAACCCTCATGGATGCATCCACGGCCCGACTTAAGTCACCAACCTCGATAAATGCCAAGAATCTAAACTACATTCTATCTCGTACACATACATAGTTTTGATCTTTCCAATACAATGATGATGACAATAAAAATTGATAATTCAAATCTTATTGAGGTCATTAACTTTTAGATATATGAGTTTTATAAGATCGATATTTAAATATATTAAGTTTTTATAACAGCTAGTTTTCTTGGTATTTAAAAAGAGAAATTTTGATACTATAATACGATTATTTATTTATAAATTGGATAATTATAGATAATCTCATTATTTGTATGCCTCAAGTCATTTACATTGATCTTCTCCGAATCGTATGCATTAAATTATCTTTTACTATCTAATTTAGTATCATATCGAAAGTCGAAAGTGAGAAAAGAACGAATTTAATATTATAAGCTTAATAAATGGTATTGGATCATATCTCATGATAAAGAAATTAAGAAAAAAAATATCTATGATTCAACATATTACAAGTTATAACAATTATAATGCTAAGTGACTGTAACTCTTTTCGTCATATATTTTAGGAAGAAAATCTTTGTATATATTAGTCGTCTAGATCTACTAAAAGTTTCTTTTCGTAAAAAAGTCACACCTTTGAGTGCGGATTTTCTTTTAGTAGTATTTTTGGTTTGGCACCTTCTATTTATTAATATAATAATTATTTTTTTTCTGAAAGAAAAGAAAATATGATTTTTTAAGTAGCAGTATAAAATTGTAGGTAGCTAAAACAAAGCACAAACCATATTCATGATTTGTGCATGCTCAACTCAAAAAGCCTTTTTGCTGGAGTGCTCAACACCATGATGAGGAGCGTAAATTTAGGCCCTGCATTAGCATGTGTGTGCCCCAAACTGGGCATGGAGGTGTCTTCTCCCTCCCCACGTCATTAAACTATTCTTTGGGTATGTTCTTCCTAGTACCTGCACTGCTTGGGATTTTGAGTTTTATGGAATGGAATGGAATGGAATGGAATGAATGAATCCAAGTATGTTTATGGGGATACAGAACACAAATATTTATCTTGGAGTGTCTGGCATGGTTAATGGCAATGATTAATTGGATTAAAATAACAAGGATGACTAATACCATGCCAAATAAAAAGGGCATCCCCTCCCACCCTGTGAGCCAAAACGGAGAGGATGAGGAGAGGGAGAGGGAGAGGGAGAGAGAGAAGCTGCAACAGCGTGAAACAGCATGGATGATTTGAGAGGATACCCAACTCGGTTGCCATTTCTATTTCCCAGCCTTGCCTTTCCTTTTGTGTGTCAACCCTGAAGGCCAACAACGCACCTGAAACTGTGGCATGCCACTCTTCTACCCCTCCACCCATTTCTTGAGCTCCATCGACACACAAATAGGTGGCCTTCGCCAAGTGCTTGCTTGCTGGGCTTTATGAGAATTCTAGTCCACAGCGGGGCCAGCGCAGCTCTTCTTCCTTGCCTTCTTCGGCCGGCGTCTGCGCCTTGCGGTCTCACGTCGGCCACTGTCGCAGCGGTGCCGCAGCAGAGCCGCCAGCACCATCTGAACATGTGTCGCAGGGGAGTGCTTCCTGAGCATTATTGCGTCGAGGGCAATGGTGATGCGTGGAAGGAGAGCGTGGTGGTCGTCATGGGCGCCACCGGAACGGGGAAGTCGAAGCTGTCCGTCGAGCTGGCCACGGTGTTCGACGGCGAGGTGGTGAACTCCGATAAGATTCAGGTGTATCGGGGCCTCGACATCACCACCAACAAGATGCCGCTCGGGGAGCGCTGTGGCGTGCCGCACCATTTGCTGGGGGAGCTCGACCCGGCGGCGGGCGAGCTCGACCCGGCTGGGTTCCGGGATATGGCGGCGCGCGCCATTGCTGGGATCGCTGGCCGAGGACGGATTCCGGTGGTGGCTGGCGGGTCCAACTCCTTCATACACGCCGCCATGGCGGGCAGGTACGACCCGCGGCAGAGCCCGTTCACGGCGGGGTGGCCGCGGCGGACGACGAGGAAGGAGGCGGGGGCGCTGCGGTACCGGTGCTGCTTCCTGTGGGTGGACGTGGACGCGGCGGCGCTGGCGGAGCAGCTCGACCGGCGGGTGGAGGAGATGGTTGCGGCGGGGATGGTGGAGGAGCTGGGGCGGTACTTCGCGGAGGAGGCAGAGGCGGAGGCGGGTAAGTCGAGGCACCCAGGGCTGGACAAGGCGATCGGGGTGTCCGAATTCCGGGAATACTTCCTGGGCGAGGGGCGGGGGACGGAGGCGGCATACGAGGCAGCGGTGGTGGCCATCAAGGCCAACACGAGGCGACTGGCGGAGCAACAGGCTCGGAAGATCGAGCAGCTGGTGGAGTTGGGGTGGCCGCTGCTGAGGCTGGACGCCACCCCGACCGTGTTGGCGCGGCTATCAGGGACAGCGGCGGCGGCGGCGGAGGCAGAGGCCGCGTGGGAGAAGCACGTGGCGGGCCCCAGCGCCGTCGCGGTGGAGCAGTTCCTGAATGGAGACGTCGAGGCGCATCACCACCACCATCACCACATCATACCTTCTCCTCTGCTTTATATTTGAGAGCTTCTGGTCACCCGGTCCCGGTGCTTCGTTTTACACGTTCACCTCCCTCCCTCCCTCCCTCCCTCCTGTCTCTGCTTTATTTTCTTTTTCCCTTTTTGTTTGTAATAGGTAAAAAGAACAAAATGAAAGTAAAGAACAATATAATGGAAATAGAAGCTGTGATTTTTATTTGCATTTATATTTTCTGTACTTTTTCTTTTTCATTATTATTTTTTTGTGACTCATGAGAGAGAGAGAGAGAGAGAGAGAGAGAGAGAGAGATACCATTGAGGGAGTTGAGGGTTCAGAGCAGAGCAGAGAAGAGCAGTGGTGTGAAGAGCAACCCAAACCCCACCCTGCTCAAGGACGTGTGGGCATTGGGGAATACTCCACATTCTTGATTTCTTCCTAATTCACAACTCACTCCTCTGCTTCTGAGTGCCAGGATCATCCAAACTCCACATCGAAAGCCAATCAGAAATGCTTCGAAGCTTTCATCCTCTGTTTCTTTGCATGCAATGCTCAATCTCCATATAGCTGACAGTGGGAAGCTGCGAGCCAACGTCTCATTCCTACATAACATCCACAACTGATCTACACAGCTGTTAGAGAGAGAGAGAGAGAGAGAGAGAGAGAGAGAGAGGGATGCGTGGCTCGTAGCTGATCTCCAGAGCTGGAATGGCAGCGGCAGAAGCATCATCATCGACAGTCCCATGCAACCAAGGACAGATTGGAATAACAGATCCTTTAGCTGCGTCCTCCATAGGATGATGCGAGAAGCTACAGAGCAGGGGCCGAAGGCGAGGTCTGGCGCTTGCGATTACGAGGAGGAGGAGGAGGAGGAGAAGGCACGTGAATGATTGGGAGGTCCCGTCGTCGAGGTGTTCAATGAAGTTCCCATCCATCGTTCTTCCCCTCCCTCGCCGATGGCTAGTGATGCGACGTGAACAGAGACGGCGACGTCGACGATGGACATGAACTCCTGGGTACGTGGCAAAAGGACGTCCCTGTGATCGGCATCACAGCATTCCACCGCGCCATGCGAGGGTGGAGATCGTTCTCTCCGTCATGGCATCACTCGAACCTGTTGGACTCAGTACAAGTCGTCGTCGTCTCCATCGATCGAATCAGACACGTATCAACAACTTTACACTATTCAGACATGCTGATCGTTAGCATACTATTTTGTATTGATAGATCGCATATTTGTATCCGTGCAAGAACGCCTTTTAATGTAGTCTAATAAGACGAAGAAACCTATTTATTGATACAGAGGAAATGACACAGACATTTGGGCATCGACAAGTTCTGACACTAAATCGGTGTTGATATTATGTGAACCTCAAATGTCAGCCCATAACGTAGTTCGTAAGACTATCCACTCGGTAATAATTTGGATAACTTTATGTAAATGATCTCATAAAAGACTTATCTACTTCATAATAGCTAAGCCTCTTTAAAAAGACAAACTATGTTCTTCACATGCTAATATAGTCAACTATTATTCATATTTGAGCGTTGATGATAGTTTTTGCATGTCGTACCATTACAACACCTACTTTACGACAAAAGTAGTGTCGAACTACGTTAGTTCCCTGACGTGTATTAATAGCTTATATGCAACAACAAAAATGATGTTAATAATGTTTAAATAATAATAATAATAGCTTATATGCAATAATAGTAGAGTAAAGTCATGAGTACGATATTCTTTTTGTGTCCTTGTCAAGGGAAGTCTTATCCACTGGACCAAGGTTTTTATTGTATGATGAGATTCATCCATTGTGACAAGTGATTGGAATCCAAGTGGACTCGTTTGTGTCGGATTGATCCTTAAGATCGAGTTTAGATTATTTTAGATCCATCTTAATTCCAAGGAAAATGAAATGAGCGTGGACCTTATGGATGGATCGCCATTGTCCTCGACCTCGCCATCACTATCATTCACAACTGTACATTAGATAGAGATGTATAGAGTAGTGTTTCTGATGATACTTTTATTTGAAGTCGATGATTCAAATGTGTTTTTCGTTGGTGATTGACCAAGTCAGATGTGGAGGATCACAGCCAATTTGGTACCTTTCTTATCTATCTATAGTAAATGCCACTCGATTGAGTTTGGGTGACACTGTTAAGCTGAGGTGGATCCTATTAAGTGAGATGCAATAGAGTCGAGCAAATCCAAAGCGATGTCCGAGACGAGCATCGAGAATCTCTATCGCTTGCGTGAGAGAGGAAGAGATTGTCCAGCCTTATCTATTGTAAGATGAGGTTCTCGAAATCTTAGTCGTGGAATACATTATGGTCGTCTAGTTTTAATGGTGTGGCAGCCAATCCAACTCAAGCTCGACTATGACGGCACCCATCAAGCTGACTTGGAGAAGGTTCAACCTAAGTTGATCCAACTTATAATGGTGTCCTCTGAGCTACGTATAGCTATGCATGGTATACGTCGAGCTTAGTAGAGTTACGGATGACAAGTTGATGATGAGTTGATCAAGCTGAGTCATGACGATATACATCGCGTTGGATGATGATATGTCGAACGAGTGCTTCGTAAGTTATAATGGTATTCGTCACATTGACCTCTATCATGACTCTTTATTCTTTTATTTTTCCTATATCAACAATATATGCATTTACAAATTACTTTAGATTTATTTTGCTTTCACCATGTATTATTATTTATTTGCTAAAGGAAAGTAATATGTTGGTAGCATTCCATTTCTACGTACAAACGACTCTTCACCCAACCCATTCCTATCCTCACCTAACGCCAAATCACCATTATTTGTTGTTGGATGGCTCCACTAGAAAAGTATTGGACATCGAAATGGGGATTTAGTCTTCACTCCAACCCAACGGACATATCATGTGGTTTTGGAAGCATATTTACATAATTAATGGCACCCTATTGCACTAGAAGATTCGTCTTTGTGTTCTTTCTAAAAGTCCAAATCGCTCTCTCGGTGATTTCTTTTTCGTTCCAAAATCTTTAGTTTGGAATTCCCTCGTACCAATTTCATTAAATTTGAGTCCAAGACTCGGTCTTCGATCTCTATTGATCATGTTGTTCTTCATTTTTAACACCACGTGGATGGTGAACATCATAGAAAATAAATCATGGTAGGTCAATTTTTATATCCAAGAATCCATGGCAAATCCCCTCTTTGATCCTTATTGTTCTTAATATATCTCTCGGTACTCCCTTTTCTTACTTGCGAAAGCAATCTAAATGACACGAATTATTAGAGGTCATGACTTATAAAGAATTTAGTAAATGTATAAATTGAAAAGCTGGATTTTAATTTTAATGGATGCAAAAAAAAAAATTTATGTTTCATGTTGATTTTTTTTGTTTTGTTTTTAAAATGTGGAATGAGTTCCAATCGAAGATAGATTAATTATTTATCCATATCAAAATATACCAAAATATAAATCGCATGAAAGCACCTATTCATATTTGATTGACAACGACGACACTAAAGCAATAAGTTGCCGACGGATCAAAAATGAAACAATTAGATATATTTTTATTTTTCAACATAAATTTGAGAATCAAATTAAAGTCGAAAGTTCTTTTACTTAATTTATATTTTTCTTTTCATATTTACTTTGATTTCAATTAAAAAATTAATAATATATTAAATTTAATAACTTAAAATATTAACTAAAAATAAAATACGTTCAGTTCAATACACGAGACTCGCATCAATACGAAGTCATCTCCAAGAAATATCAATGTAGATTGTTGCGATATCAAGCGACTAAAATACTAACAAGTGGAAGAAATATATATCATCGAATGTCAAAGAGAGGAAAGAAAAAAAATAAAAAATATTAATCGCATTCAGAAGCAAAGATAAACTCGTCGAACATAATCCAAGAGAGCCACTAAGAGCTGGCACCGATACGAAACAAGCAACCGCGACGAGAAACCAGGAACCCAACCTGGAAACCATGGACTTGGATTTGGACTGAGAGCTCTCTCTCTCTCTCGCTGTATCACTATCAATCCCTCCTTATCGATGCCGTCAATCTCACCACTGTTAAAGCACTGTCGACCCATATGCTATCAGTTCACACCATGCAATTGTGGGTTTGGAGTTTACACTCCACCACACTAAATGACGATCCAACAACAGGAAACACGACCGGGACGTCTGAGGAAGCGACACACTGAGCTCGCCTCATTCCATGCAACGAGATGCCAACATCTTTAGACGTTTTGAGAACTCGTTGGGTCGACTCGAGACTTACCCGAGTTCGATCTGCTCTCTTCGTGATGCCGTGTCGGTCGATTCGTCCTCTTGCGCAATTCAATCACTATTTTAATGGGTTAATCCGATGGGTATTGTTACTATTGTCCATTAATTATCCCATTTGTTCTGATTGGAGGTACAGCCAATTTATCTACTCACTTCCTCCACTTGCAATCTCATCTCTATATAATTTTTACGACTCAAACTTTGATCAGCCAATTTATCCGTCCTCAAAATAAACTATATATATATATATATATATATATATATATATATATATATATATATATATATATATATATATATATGTGGTTTTAACAAAAAGAAAAAGAAAAGAAAAAAGTTCCACATAAACACAAAGCCGCATCACAGCAATAGTTGGATTCCAAAACAAAACAACATGAACAACTCAACAATCGACTTTAGAGCCCCCAATTCGGATATATTTATTGGGCTTTAAAGCTGCTTGAAAGTATTAACATAATAATAATTGCTTCAAGTGGCTGATCAAATATTATGCCTCCATAAACAAAAGATTACATGCTTGCCCGATTTATTTTAATTACTTCTTCCGGCTGTCCAATTGCCGCAGAGCATAAACATCGAACAAATCGTGTTCTGTCTTAATATGCATACAATCTTTACAAGGCTGGCTTAATTTACTATATTCCACTGCCTGATGAAATATCAGTGTAGTCTGTCACATAACACCATCAACATTTATTTCTGTTTCGATGAATCAATTTTCATACAGACTTCTTCACGACGAGGACAGGGCACTTGGCATTATGCACACAGTAATTGCTGATGCTCCCCAGGAAAACCCTGTTGCAATCAATAGACACAATTAGTCGATAAATGATGAAGACATCAAGATGATGATTTTGTGCATAATCTACACCTGGAGATATATATGCAAGTGAAAAAGCATATGCAACAGTCTCCATAACACTACTCCATAGTTCATATATAGGCTTGTATCTGAAAAGAATTCCTTATAAGAAGCAGCAACAAAATGATCAACTATTGATATGGCTCGTTACATGAACATAACTGTTTGGGATTATTTAGCCTTCGGTTTTGGATTTTGCGTAGATAACAAGCATGTTCACTTAATGATCATATAGGAATATCACAAAGGGGCAACTTTCTAGAGTAGACGAGTCTCCACATGCTCCTGCAACCTGGTAATAACTGATCTCAAATAAGAAGTAAGACCGTGTCCAAGGACGGCAAAGGCAAGCTCTTTCCCTGTGATAGTAGAGATGGTATAATCTTGGATAATGCCTTCTTTGGTCATAGTTGCAGATTTTTTTTTGAGCTCACAACTCAGTACACATGCAAACTCCCGAGCACTAGCTATCTATGATTCATGTTATTCATACTTCAGAGGTGGCATATCCTGCAAACAATGCTTTACTTGTGATATCGATGAATGTGTCAATGCTGTCTTCCCTTACAAGGTGGTGCATTTGGTCCATTGAACAAGAAATCTCATGCAAACATCACAAGTAGCCTGCCACAAACAAGCAATTCTTGATGGACTACTGATTCAGTGATATGATTTAAAGGTAATAGATCCTGTTTATACACCAAAGAATTTGTATTCCTCTTTTCTGGTGGTGTTCAACAATCACGTTGAACCAGTTCAAACCAATAAGACACATCATTTGGACCTTACTGGTCTTAAATATGAAGACAATGCTGAGACATGTATAGTCCCCATATTCTTAGACTTACCCATTCAGATCAACTAAGGGGTAGCACTGCTACTTTGGAATTATTAACAATGAGCTCTAAAGTAAAATTGGAGAACTACCCCAATCTCAATCTCACTTAAATTGCCTTGCACTTATCAAGCCTAATCAGACCACATAGGGTATGGCCACTAACAATAGTATGATATATTATCATCCAGAGACAAAGGTTAGACTATAAGGGGTGACTTTAATCAAGGATAAAAAAAAATCATTTTGGTTTTGACATATAAAGAAGAGAACAACGAATGCACTGGATAGTAAACACATCAACACGAATAAATGGTGAAAGGAGAGTCAATACAAGACCTAAAGTCCCCATCAGAAGATTTGTTGGTTCTCAGTTTGACCAATGATATTGCCTCAAAAGAGCATGACAGCAGGAAAAGAGCCAAATAACTGACCCCCAAATAGCTGGGATCTATGACTTTTGCTTCTTGTTGTTCCTAGATTAAAGTCGCACTATAAGGGTTTGAATCACAAAAACAGTCTCTTTAAATATTTAAAGCTAAAACTACGTACATTGACCCTCCCGAGATCTCATATTGGCGGGAGCCTCGTGCACTGTGTATGCATTTATAAAGATGAAAATTCATGATGTGGACCCTGAAGCCCTTTGCAGAAAAAGAGCAATAAAACCGAACCCAAATAGCTAGGAAATATGGCCGTCTTTTTTCTTGTTCTTAGATGAAGCTCACACTACAGAGACGAAAAATTCAAGATGTGCAACTGGAAGCCTGAGGGGAAGAAAAGAGCCATAAAACCAACCACAAATAGCTGGGATCTATGACCTTCTGCTCATATTGTTGTTAGATGAAGGTCTATACCACATAGATGAAAATTGAAAATGAGTATTTTGAAGCTTGTCACCGCTATCTTAATCTTGAATGTAAATAGTTACAGCTTTAAGAACTTTAACAATTAGGATCGTTATGCAAATTGATGGAGTATCTTAAATCTCAGTTGATAAAATACATTCTGGATTTTCAGATAATGTTGTTGATAGGCATTAGACAATTCAAAGGCTAAAGAATACAAAGACGACCATAAAGGGAGAGTATGGGCATGCAGAAGAGAGAAATACCAACTAACTTGTATCATTGCAGCTCGATCAACAAAAGTGAGCGCAAAGTAGCAGAGCATGATTCGGAATTCTATTAGTTCCACCTTATAATGAACACATGTAGTTGACAGTTATTCTAGACCAGCTTTCATTGAATCTAGGAACCAACGTTTCTTCTGTTTTACTCCTACATTTTTCTAGTTTCTAAGAATAGATTGGTTCTCATGTTCTAAATATATTTAGTACCTAAAGCACTTTGTCACATGCATGCCCTAAGACCTTATTGCTACTCCTTTAAATGAGAGAACATATACTGCAATGGACTTGTATCATTTGAAGAGGAGATACAAAAGCCCATAAATCCATATTGATTATGAAGTAAAGCATACTACAAATCTTAGACACCAAAAGAGAGAAGATATGCACATAGAAATAAAATGGATACCTCTGTATGGCTCCTTTACCATGGCTTCCCACAATAAGCAAGTCAATTTTCAACTTTTCAACTGCTTCACATATGGCTTCTTTTGGATCTCCTACCTCAGAGATTGTTTCTGCAACTACCTAAGATGCAAAATGAAAATTATTAAAACATGCTCCAAGAATATATCAACAGTATTCAAGCATGACTGCACGCACACATAGGTGATAGGACAATCTTTTATAATTTGTGCGGTGAAAGATGTTGACAATTTAATAATATACCAGCATTAACAACAAAGTCTTCATGGACTGCAAAATATAATTTGGTATTGGCCTAGAGGATGTGAGATAGTTAGTATAAACAATAAATGCAAATTTAGCTGATATGTGGTATATAGGACTTCAAATATAGCAAGCTAGAGAATATAAAATACTGATATGGCACGTATAAGCAACTGGACCTTTGTATCTGCTAATCACTTTATAGCCTATCATCTAACAGGAATGGATTACATCAAAGAGACCATCATTTAACCACAAAGAATTCTGAAAGCATGCTGTTGATACAACACAAAAAGATAATAATGCACCAAGATCACATCAACGATGATGATCATTTGATGAGATAACTATTAATGCCATCATACTAAGAAACTACTCCAGCAAACTCTTATAGCAAAGCATTTTATTGGTTGGTCCTCAATAGCTTTTTAGCAGTAAAGTAAATGATCAATTTATATATGTTTAACTTTTAAGAAACATTCTCTTATGATTGATCAATAGGGGACTTTACATCGAGAACAGTGACAAATTTCAACACTATGGATATTATGCAGATTGTAACTTTGTTCACATGATTTTTCAAATGACTCATGTTATTCTGCTGAAACAGAACGATAATTACTATCTTCCTTGATAATGCTCACACACAAACAAGCGCAGATTTTTACACAATCTCATTGGGCTCAAACTGCTTTGATGAACTCTTGATAGAGTTCCTCAACAAGGAATAAAGTAATACACCATCATTCGAGCAATTGTCCTAAGCATGCAGCCAAAGTTGTTAAAAGGTGCCCAGCCGCTTGCCTAGGCACTCAAGCGAGGCGAGACGAGGCCCGAGTGCCTCGCACAGTGCTCGAGCGACACGTTTCAATGAAGTGTTGTCTGGGCGCTTGCCTCAGCCTAGGTGTCGGGCACCTCGAGCGAGTGCCCGATTGAATGTGAACCAGATTATCAACTGGTTCAACTGAACTAGGCGTTAGTTGGTTCGAACCAACTAAGCACAGTAAACAAACCCCTCTCCTTGTGCGACCCACACATGCACAGTAAAACCCATGCCACAGTAAGACTCGAACTACTATCGCCGCCCCTGACGCACCTCTACTCCGCCACCACTGCCTCCGTGTGCAGCTCTCTCCGCCGTCGACAAACAGGTCTGAAGCTCTCGCTGCTGCAGCTCTCGTGGGTAGTTCCCCTTGCTGCCGTTACTTTCATGTGCAGCTCACTCTGTCGCCAAGGGGTTGGTTTGCAGCTTTCTCCGCCACTGACTGATATATCTGAAGCTTCCTCTGCCCCCAATGTCACCATTCACAGCTTCCTTTTCCCCCGACGTCGCCCACCATAGCTTTCTCCGCTGTCGTCTGCAGCTTTCTCCGTCGCCACTATCGTTGACTAAAGGTTCCTCCCCTTCCTCACCTTCCACCGTCAATGACTCATCTTCTCACTACTATGCACTGTTAGAACTATTAACCCTAATAATTCTTTAAAACTGATATTAATCCTTAGAACTATTAACCATATTTAGAACTAATTCCTATTTAGAACTACCAATCTCTATTTAGCACTATTAATCGTTATTTAGAAATATAATAAATCCCTATTTAGAACTATTATTAGGGTTTAGGAATAATGACAAGTGTACAAAATAATTTAGAAGAAAGGATCCTGGTTGGAAATACAATTATCTAAAGGATGATGTTGATAATGACGATCGAATTTGATGTAAAAAGTTATTGTTTTGAATCTTTTGACATTTTAATTATTAGAAGATTGACAAAGTGACTTGGTACTAAATTTCAATTTATTATCATATTTTTATTTTTAGAATCATATTTATCAATCGTATTATATTTTTTTTATATTTTAATATTTTAGAGTGCCTCACTTCACAAGTGTGGGCACTTAGGCAAGTGCCTAACACGGTGTTTTGGGACCTTGGTGCCTAAAGCCTTTAAAAACACTGTATGCAACATTCTTCTTTCTCACATCGAGCTAAAATAAATCTTGTTATATTTGACGTACCAGCTTGGTCAAACTGTGTCAAAACACTCTTGCATATGATACCTTCCATCTCTAGCCAGTAACTACAACTGGAAAATTCACAAGCTGCAAAATGGAAGTCGATGACATAAGATTAAAGCCAATGATTCATTAGTTTGTCAACTGACCAATTATATTTTGTTCTTATGCCAATGAGTTAGTCAAGTCTCATGATACTACAAGAATTGAGCCGTTGTGTCATTTGTGCCAGGGGTGGATATTTTTTTTGGGACAACAAACTATGTGCTTTATGCAAAGACATGCATCAAAGCCTTTAAAAAGCTAAGGCACCAAAAAATAGAAACATAAATCCCAATTTAAGATTTTTGAAACCTAAAAATGCTTCACTTGTCAGTTACAAGATCTTTCATCGACATAATAATAAGTCTCCAATTCACAAAATAACAACAGGCAACCAGTCACAATTGAAATTGTTTTATTTGTAACCATGATTAATAGACTAGAATTGGAAGAAAGCTCACAAGCATCAAAGATCAATTAAACGGCCATCAATTAGATAATCAACATATGTAAAGAGGAAGCACGCTTCATTCTAATGCAAACATACAGTCAAGTTAAAAAAGAGGGAAGAACAAAAATAGAGAAGAAAGTATGTGACTCACCCCATGCTGGATGCAAATCTCCTTCGCCTTCTCAAGCAGAGAAAGTGCAAGCTCTTTCTGGTGTTGTTGCACCGTCTGGATCAACTCCATAGCTGAGGGAAAAAGGAAAGAAGAGAAAGAAAAATCACAACTAGAACACATCAGGATAGTTTCCTCGAACATGCAACGATCGAGAGACAGAACATTGTGACCGCTAGAGATCCAGTCCTCTCCCAAGATAAAATATTTTCGAAACTAATCAATTAGTTGAAGGGAGGACCCATCGAGCTTGGATGGACATACGAGGAGCGCCGAAGGAGGCGGCGTTCAAGTAGCTGATCTCGGGGTAGGGCTGAACCGTGAAGACGACGAGAGGTGATGAGGAAAGGGAGCTGCGGAGGTTGGAGAGGACCCATTCGAGGGCATAGTGGCTGGATTCGCTCTCGTCGATGGCCACCATTACCCTCTTCGCCTTGCCTTCTGCTCCGCCTTCAGCCATCGCTATGCTATTCCTTTCTTCCCAAGCAATGTCAGACGAAGAAGAATGATAGGTTGGATGACGGCCTACGGCACGGAGTATATATATACACGGCTCGTGACACAGAGGCGTTGGAAGTTTCCTGGCCACGTTTCTCAAGGCAAATTAGTGAGTTCGTACTTAATACTTTTCAAATCTGGTCTTTTATATATATATATATATATATATATTAGAAAAAATTATATTTTAGATATTTCTCAAATCTATATTTTTAACCTAATATAGTATTTTGACCATCACAACAAAAACACTACAAAACCTTCTTAAAAATATTATAAATGTTCTAAAAAGAGTCTTAACCTTAATTAAACTAATTATAAGCTTAAAATGTAATATTAAAATGACCTATAAGAATAATAATTAAAAAAATAATATGATATCACCTATAGTTTTTTCAATAGTGTTTACAATATTTTAAATACATCAATAAAATATTGTAAACATTATTAAAAAAATACTATAAACGAGCTAAATAAAAATACTATAGTAGTTAAAAAATTAGTGATAAATAAATAAATAAATTTGACAAAAAATTTTAAGAGATATTTTGGATATTTTTTGGATTTGAGGTATTATTTAAAAAAAAACAAAAAAAATACTTTTGAGAAATAACTCAAAATATGAGTATTTTATAGGGAAATTGCCCTTTAAGACTTGTACCTTCAATCACTTGGTCAGCTGATTAACTTCTACCGTTACAATGGCAAAGAATAAAAATATTTCATATTTTGTTAATTTAAATTTAACTTCTTACCACCATGTTTAAAAATATTTAATTTGAGTACAAGTTGCCCGTGGACAGGAGGATCTTTTATAGCATTAATTTCAGTGGATAGATGTGATTAAAGCTCTTATCCTCCTCCGCCCCGACAAGTGCTGCAAGAAAAACAAGAGTATGGAATACATGGGATATGGAAGCTACGTGACATTAAGATGTTGCAGAATCCTTTATCAGCAAACGCTATTCTAAGAAATTATAAGGAAAACCCAGCAAACTTATTTTAGTCTCCATTGACTTCAATATTAAGGTCAAAGCAGACAGGGTTCCACTTCTCCAGCAAACTTCTTTTAGTCTTAATTGACTTCAATTCCACTTCTCCCCCTTTGCATGCCTGGGCACTCCCTACGGGGCTTTTAATAACTCCAGCAAGCATCCGTCTATTTGAAGGTAGAATATATCTCAGCAATCCACAACTGTATTATTAAAAATGAGACAGATGCATAATTCCAAGAGTGAAACCAATTGGTTTATCTTCCAACACGCCACAACAATACAAGAAAGAAGCAAGACGTGAACATTCAAGTGCTCTTTTGCAGTATAAACCCCAAGATTTTTACAGGGCAGTTATTGTACATAAGAATAGGAACAATTGCTCTAATCAATATCCTAAAACTATGGTAATCATGAGTTCATTTCGCACAGATGAAAATTCAGTTTTGAGCAAAATCATATGCACTGCTCTGTACTTGACTATCTCGGTAACTGGTTGAGAAAATTTACGGTGAGGCGTAATGAATCTTCTGTATGTTACTGCACGCCACGGTAATACCATATTAGTTCATAAATAAAGTAATAATAGGAAAATATCATGGTTACTCTAGAAACAATAAAGCAAAATGAACATTCAAGGATCCTGCAAATACATAGGAGTAAAATGAGTACAGTGAAAGCAAAATAAAAGGGAAATGTGTATTACCAAATGAAGAAGACTAATTCAGAAAGAATAGTTTTGTTATGTCTAAAAGATGAAACATAGCAGACTGGTAGGTAGCTTCCTCAAATTCTCTATGGAATACAGCATTAGAAAATATTAGGTAGGTTTATTTTCTGGTTCAATTGATGCATCTTTAGGTGGTTTCCAATGTCAGTGGACAATATCCCAATAGCAGCAACAGCACACTTCATATAATGCATATCCATATTATCCGCACAAGTTGCAATCATAAAACTTGTAACTACATACAGAACAATGCACCATCAAGTGTGTCGGATAAGAAAGACACACTCTGATTTGAGTAATAAATGGGTAAATAACTGTCGGTAAATCGAGAATTTCTTATGGGATGATGTTACAGTAATTTAATAATCTAATTAAGGATATCTAAGATGAAATGCAGATACATGAAAATTCAAGAGGTCCAGTTACTCCAATCATGACCCATGTGCTATAACATAATGCAAAAAATAATAAAGGTGCAATGAGAAAGAAGTACAAGTGATTGTATATATGATAATATTACATCATCATGGTTCATGTATTATAACAATAATGACAATATAAGAAGCAATGACAATAAGGTAACTAAACAAAGAATCCTGCAGGAAGCAACTTTTAATGCTATATAATCACCACATATGGCTGCATCATTAGCAGAGAGATGATTGAATATTCAAACTATACTACATGTGCTGCTGCCTGGATATCATTCCACACCTAAGGTTGAGGACTTCTATGAAGCAGTTTGTATAGGCGGTCAAATGAATTTACAGTTGAACACCAATCAAAACAAAATATGTTTTCATCTCAGTACTCTGAATCCCAAAGCAGAAAACCAAGCTGCTAACAGAAATGTAGTATCAAACATAACTGGCACAATAATTTTATGAATGATAAAGATTAAACAGCACCAATTTCTGCATCTTTCACTCCTAGAAGGTTTGGCCATTCCTTTTTGGACTGTAGCTTGGTTCCATAAGTATGAATTAGATATACGTAAACAGACAGCAAAACAAAACCGCAAAATGCTCATGCAGTTCCCAGGTACGCACGATACCCAATTATAGAATCAACCAGACCCTTACAAGTGAAATTTGCATAACATAGATGAAAAAATATGAATTTCAATTCAAGGTACTGTGCTCAAATTGAAATTATATTATTAATAAATGTCTAATGGATATGGTTCATGTTCGATGCAATTAAATGGAAGTTGCTGTTGCGGCTATATTTCTTGTAATAAATATATGTATTCAGTCCCATCACTAGTTTCAATAGGAAAATTAATAAAATTAACTGCTCAATTATCTCCAAAAATGGCACCAGCTAAAATGGAACAAAAATGATTGCTTTCACATGCCCATTAATTATCATATACTGATGTAAACATATGCTATGTACTTCTGCTTGTACCTCAGGAAAGAAAATTATGCATCAACTTCGCCACCAAATTCAAATTGATATGATAATGACAGAACAGCTATGAAAATAAATCCTACAAGAAAAGGAAGTTATTGTTAATACAATGTAGTTTACTTAAAGAAGCTATTGAAATGAATTCATAGAATATTAGATGTCTTACATAATTTATTTAAAAAATACAAATGATCAATTAGTTCTACAAACCATTTGGGATAGTGTTTTCCCTAAATGGAAATGCAAGGATATCATAGACATTGCATAACCTACAAATTTGATATAATAGCTGAAGGATTACCAAATTTGGTGATGTCAGTGGAACTTGTTCCAGTCGACTAACTTCCCTAGCGAGACAATTAAGTGCATGCTGATACATAAATTTGCACCAGCTGGAAAAGGGATGAGTAATTCCCAGTGTGAATTTCCAGGTGCAAGAGACAGCGACTTTGTAACGGAGTGGCATTGGACCAATCCCTGCCTTCTAGTGCATGTGGCATCAAGGATTACTGTGCTGTGATATCCATGGCAGATGAAACTTTTAGTTTGATCTATTTTTAAGAACAGAACAAGGATAAGGAAAATAATTCTCAGTACTCTTACAAGCATAGGAATGCTTTCAGGTATGCATCACTCACTGTTTGTCCATTTGTCCCAATCAGATTTTGTCTTATCATGATATATAGCTACTGTTATTAAACATGAGCGAATGATACCTGTTCACAAGGCTACCAAGTTGAATAATTGATGTTGATACAAGGGAGACGACACACATTGCTTATCCCCACCACCAATCACTCTTTGAGAGCATTTATTCACCTCCTCTATGGACTCCCTCCATGTCGATTGTACACTTGAAAATATTCATAGGCTTGCCCATTCTTCCAAAGCCTTTGCTCAAGCCACCCATGGACCAGCTCATCTAAAGGTTAGGTCTGAGCCAGAAACATGGGAGTCAAGACCTTGGATATGAAAATCCAAGCTAATTTGCTGGATGGCCTGAACATTTAGTCTTACTAAACTTGAGTGGATCAAATGAAAAAGGCGAACCTAGTGCACAAGGCTCTGTCAACTTAAGGTCTAGGAAAAATCGATATATGCAGCATTAGTCCTGTAAATATAGATATTTCTGTATATAGGTAGATCAGTCTGAAGTTAATAATTCAAAATTTTCTCAAAAAAGGGTAGATCTTGGTGTCGCAGCTTCTTTATGAATATGGTTGACCGAGGTTTAAGTCACAGAAATGGCCTCACTGCTAGTGGAGGTAAGGTTGAATAACATTAACCTTTTCTCAAATGCCATGTTGGTGGAAGCCTTATACACTGGGGATCTCCCTTTTCAGTATTCAATAACTCATTCAAATTCCTTATTTTTTGATAAAAAATTGAGTTTGGAATATCATAGAGTCAATTGTGATTCATTTTGGTTGCTGGCTTTGTCTTGTACAAGTATAGGTCTCATGCTATAATTTGACAAAATGCATTTAAGTACGTATATCTACTGCATCAATGCACCTTTACATTCAAGTAAATATAAATATAATAGATTTTAAATTTATGTACAAGAAAAACTGAAATTTAACATGTTGAAGGATGTTAACATACCAAGTAACGAGACATAAATTGAAGTCAGCTATATCACTACTCTGTCCTTCTATATGCCTCGTTACTATTTGTGTGATTTTTTGAGGATAAAAAAATATATGATACTCAAACAAATTGCAGTATATTCCACTATACCAAATCGATCAGCAACATGCTCAAACATGCGAAGCCAATAAGACTTTGCCAAATTACCAAACTAGTGCACTTTTTTGTCTCTTCAATAGAGCTGACATGTCTAGCTTTAGGACATCAAAAATTCTCTTAACAAATGTAAACCATTCCATGCTAACTGTTGTGCAACTTATGCCAATTACCTATATGACAAAAAGAGATCAATATGATTTTGAGTGGCTTATAACTTTAGAAACAATTGAAATTCTAATTTTTCTGAATCTTATTTCCGGAAGCCATTCCAAGTATTTTAACAGATAACCATTTCTGAATATTGTGCTACCTACTCAACTCAATATGTCATCCTTATCACATACAATTTAGCTTATAATAGATCAATCTACTGGCTGAAATCAAAGAGCACCATTAGAAGTCACAATATTTTATAAATATCATGGACATACTGAAGTAGAGTTGTACAGCATATGAGACTATCATGATATCAATATAAAACTGAAGAAACAAATCAAGAAAGGAAAATTCCAAAGTAACAAAGAATAGGAAGGTGGATAAGCATACATGTTCTCCAGAGCAAACTTTTCTTTAGACTATTCTCCAACAACTCTTCCAAATAACAATAAAATTTATATTCCATGATACAATTTTAGGTATGTCAAAGGATGACCATTTTCTTATAAGCAAAATAGATTTAGATGATGTAACATCATGAGGTAAGTATATAAATTGGTAAATGCTTTGTGGATTAACATTAATCATATAAAGCAGGTAGAAGTACATACATCAGCTAGGAAGTGAAGACATCTGCAGTTGGTTCTGAAAAGCCTCCTCTGAAGCATCTTGAGATTCTAAAGGACCTCTTCTTGATCTTCCCAAAGAGGTTGCTTCAAAAATACCTAGTGAGAATATAGTATGATCAAGATCAAAACCATAGTATAGTATGATCAAGATCAAAAAAATACTATCCACGATACTCCACAAACATTCTGGAAAATAGAACATGCAGCAAAATAGGAAACAGAAACATACCAAATCCCAATATTAAAGAGCAAGTCACAAAACCTATTAGGGAAAAATCCATTTGGTATAAGATCTCCATAAGGATGATAGACCCTCCTGAAATCATGAGATGCCGTGGAGAAGAGAAAACAAGATGCAATCTGCCAAAGATTAAACCTCAAGTAAATCCAACTAGACTTCAAAAGAACATAAGACAAGAAAAACATACCTAAACAAGATCAGGGAGAAAGGGTAACCGATAACAAAGTTTATATATAAATGGCAAGAAATACATTCTTTCTGATATTATTGGTCCACTATTAACCATTCAAATATATTCGACAGACATAATGTTAGATGTCAGGTGGTTAGGCCTCCGAAGAACATAAGACAAGAAAAACATACCTAAAAAAGATCAGTGAGAAAGGATAATCGATAATAAAGTTTATATATAAATGGCAAGAGATGCATCCTTTCTGATATTATTGCTCCACTATTAACCATTCAAATATATTCAACAGACATCACGTTAAATGTCAGGTGATATACATTTATATTGGGAACTGATCATGGCACCACAATTTTTTTTCTACAATGTCAAACTAGTTCAACTCAGTTCCAAGCATGTCATTCCCAGTTCTATTCTAATTCTTAGACATATACATGAGTAATCACCTTATGGTTATAAAGATCAATATAACATAGCAATGTAGTCACATTTAAAGAGATCTCATCGTTAAAGAAACTTGGCTTCAATGCTCAGAAAGTTCCTTGGAGGATTTCAGCAATATCTAGTGTAACAGCATCATGGTATCTTATGACAATCATTCAATGATTGTCATAAAAACCTAAGGATCACAAAGTTCCATAAAAAGACACAAAGCTGCATATGTAAGAGATAGCAACTTAAAATAACTAACAACCAATTAAAATGATAAAATTTGTTTGCTTAGTCAGCCAATTCTCTCAAAAGCTTTGTCTATGGCCAATATCACCATTTTTATCCGTGCTTATGAGTTATAACCATGTTGCCTAACAAACTGTTCTATACTTCTAATTTCAGGTTTCAACAGTACACAAACATGTCTACTTAGTCAGATAAGGATGTATAGTTGAATAAGCCTAAAATATTAGCTGGTCTCACAACTTTCGACAATAAATATAACTGCTATACTTGATTTAATTTATGAAATCAAACCGGGATTTATATTTTATACTTTCAGTTTTATATTGTTTATAGCTATGACAACCAGACTACACAAGCCAGTTCAACTGCAAGAAACAGAAGCTGGACCCCCTCCAGTCCAGTTCCAGTTAGAATAAGATGTGCTTCTTACCATGGAAGAACCATCAATTTTACATGAACCATGAGAACCACATGGTTTAAGAAATGGTCTTTTCGTTATAGGCCAAAGACCAAAGAAACACAAAGATTTAAAAATTCAAATACCTAGAACCAAGGCAGTAGCATTAGTAAGTTGCACACACCCACAAAACCCTACTGAATACTCATGCCCCAAACCTTTCCCATCTTCCTCAATCCCTTTTCACCAAGCCTCCGGCATCACTGCCACCACTCCGCTTGTATCTGCCAATGGCAGCAATGCCTTAGAGGCGAACCACCACACCTCTTTTCGGCGTGCAAATTTTACAACTGCCTCTCCACAGACAATGATAATGTCCCATACAACATATGTCATATCTCTTTAAGAATATCACCTTTGTCAGCATGAGTCAATAAGTTGATATTGAGCTCAGCAGAGATGGAAAAGGCTCTCAACTATGGTTAGCGTCCATTAGGGTTGAGTTGACTTGAATTGGTTTTTATGTATGGTCTTGAGTTGACTTGGCAAACGTGGGTCAACTAGTAGGAGTTGACCATTTTTTCTGGGTTGACCCAACTCTACTATGCAAACTGGTTCTGAACTGACTCTCTGGAGTTGATCCAGGCCGTAGAATCATACTATCCAATGGTTCAGATCACAATTTTGACAATCCACAAAAAAAAATACATGGCTTAGAAATTCACATTTCCACCATGTCACCTAAATAAACTGTTTCAACATTGCAAATGCTAAAAGGATATAAGATATGCAAACAATGAACCATAATGATAGAAGTTAAATAGTTCTATAGAGATTTTGTGTTGAAGTAATTAAAAAATAGTATGGTGATTTTGTTAACAATGAACCTTTCTTCCGCAATGTTGTCGGCATAGAATACAAAGATGATTCCAAAGAAGACAGTACTCAAGTATGCCCAACTTGGAAGCTGAAACTTAACAATGCTATCAGATGTTGATCCCTGCAGTCAATCAATTACCAGCACACATGAATAAACTAGATAAACAGACAACTTTAAGACTACTGGAAAGTATCACACAGAAAAATAATATTTCTCAACTTTTAATTACATATAAAAAACAATTTCATAAACTGCACTTACTAAGATAGTGTCCCACATGGCAAGAGGAAAAAGAAAGCACGTTGCAGAAGCAATACATATTGCATGAAGTCGCCTTTTAAGTTGATTCTAGAAGAAATAATCTACAGGGGTTAGTTATTATAAATGTCTAACTTTTGTTTCACATCCACAATTTAATAGGGGACATTCAATTTCTACCTCAAAGATTGTACAGAAGTTTTTCCATAAGAGATAATAATACCTTGAGTGACACACGGCGAGCAATCACCCGTCTCAAAGCCGATAAAATTCCAGCAGAAATGGGTACTGCCATTTCTTTAAATCCTAAAGATTGTTTTGCTTGCACTAGTGGTTCTTTGCCAAAGCTATCTATAAGCAGCGTTAACAAGTCAAGTACCTCTTATTACTAGCTTATCAAACTTCTATGAAAATGAATATATATATATATATATATATATATATATATATATATATATATATATATATGTATATATATATATATATGTATATATATATATATATGTATGTATATATATATGCCATTGTAACTTAAGCATAATAATAGAGAAGAAAGTGCAGACTGAGGTAAAATTTTTAGTTTGTAAAGGATACAAAATGGTGAGTTTGTTCTTGTAGCCCATCCTTTTGACAAGAAGTAGTAGGAAGCTAGCATTGCAACGAGTCCACCCACCTAGGCAAAAAAAATCGTCAATAGCAGACAATACCTCAATTTTTGTATTACATTCTTGCAAAATGTTGCAAAAGGCAGATCAAGCAGCCTAAGAAACAAGGATTATGTTTTGCAAGTTAATCTCTCAGAAAAAGGCCCATGAGAATTTTTTGTGTTATTATATTGACTTTACTGTGATAGCAAATGATGTATGGAATGTAAATACATCTTGCTAAAACATAAACAGAAAATGTCAACAGCATGATGAATAAGCAGGTGACTTGCAGCATTGTGGGGAAGAAAAATTAGATTTAATCCAGAACCTGACTCAAACCTAAATCAGACCGGCCAAACCCAGGGCATAGCCAGCCATATCAGGGGTCTATTGATGCTGTTAAGGGTGGCTGGCCTCATTGTCAGCAAGGCTGGTTACTAGGGAAGCATTGGACAACAAGTGTCAGCCTCGGCATGAATGATATTAGCCCCAAATTGATCAGGAGTAGATGAGGCACAATAAGAACAGAGAGCTCCAAGATACAATAGGAAAGGTATCCTTTCCAATCCAGCATCCTACAACTTGCATTAGGAGTGAACTCAAGTCAACAAAAACCACTCGAATTAGACTCGAGGACACCACAAAAGTAAGAACAGCAATCCTAGATCAATTAGGACTTGACTGAGGTCCGAAAGAGCATCAGGACAGAGGTAGTAGACAGAATAAAACACCCAATGCGGGACTGCAAGCCTGTGATTTCTGATCAAGCAGGCTAGCCAACTTGGAAGTAAATACCCAGCTCAATCTTAAGGGCTCCCAAGCAACCCCATGAAGCCATTGACAGGGAACTGGTCAGAACATATACAGCAGGGACAGCAGTTTGGAAGTATCCATAGGCCATTCTGGCAGGGAATTTTGAAGTTATTTCAGTTTATCATTTATAAATTGGTAGAGGATTCTAGAGTAAGTTCTTACTAGACTTAAGTTAGGACTGTTGGCATCAGTGGCACTCTATATATATGAGAAGTTTTGACTTTTTCTTCGTCGACCTAGAGAAGGCTGAGAAGCACAAATTCGATGGTGTATATCCTATCTTATAGCCTTTCATTGTCATCTTAAAATTAGATTGGCTCTTAGCTCACAAACATTAGGTGCTAAATTTGACAACTGGTCTTGCTCCTGCACATGCCTATGTGCACCAAGTGATGAAATAATATATTACAGTTCCAAAAAATTCATCATTGAAAATTTAATAGATGCATTACTGAATACCAAGAAAGACAACAAACCTTTTTCCAAATATGGACTTGCCGTCCATATAATGCTGCAGATAAGACCCCAAGAACAGCACCTGCATACTCGGCCAGTAGAGCACTGAAGTTGCAAAAGAAGAATAATGAGCAGTAAGAACTCAGCATAAATTTCCAATTGCAAAATGAGCATGCTTTATATTACCAGTACAAATACAAAAATGGTAAGTGCCTTACTTGTCTCATGTGGTTTTTTACTTTATTCAAATTTTCTATATGTAGACGAGTTGAAAATTTATTTATATCAAGAAAATAGTCAGATTAAAGTCTCAAAACCCTTTTTTTAAGCTAAAGTATAACATAACACTCATTATGGGTAAGTTGGGAGTCCTATTTCAACTAGTATATTCTGTTTCTAACATCACTTGGTCATCTATAAACAAGCATCTACCCCCAGTTTAACAATAAGTTGACTCCAATTTAAAGACATAAATATTAATTTCATCCAATATAGGAAACAAGTCCATCTTGTCCAATTTGAGGAATTAGAAGTCCATTTGCTTAAGCTTTATAAGGCAAAGAGAAGGGAGAGGACCTTTTTATCTCAATACTGTGCCTAGATAACCTTTTTTCTTGTGTTTCAGTCAGTTATTGCCAATAATACCACAAAAGAAAAGTTCAATCTAAATCTCAAATGTGTAGAAGCACAACTTACATTAGTGGTCCACATGATAAAAGTCCTTTTCCCCATAATATGAAATATAATGCCATTATTCCTCCATTAATGACAGTCGGTATTATCTGAAAGAATGCTGACTTCAGAAGATGAATAAAATGTGACAGATGGTTGCAAATTGCAAAAAATTACAGAAATGGCTAGTCTTTTATTTATATAAACTATAAAGAGCAAAAAGATCTTAGGTCACCTGTGAATTGGGTAAAGGCCTCCCTTTCCAAGGCTTTTGCAGCACCAGGAAAATAATAGAAGCTGGAACCAAGCAACTGAAAATAAAAGCTACTACACTATCTCCTTGATGCGATAGATAGTGATACAAGGAGTAAACAGACCATATTCTCATAAAGTTCCCAATAACATGTATTATCTGCAAGGGAGTGTGCCTACAAGAGCAATGTGAAAATTAACACATGTTTTATTGCTAGTTAAACCATGTTTATCTATGAACAGAGAATATCATTAGCAAACCAGATAGAACAACTGTAAGGGCTCACCATGACAATATTAGAGGAGCTTAGAATCTCCCACAGGAACAATTTTACAGAACACAGTGCTGAAAATGGATAAAGAAAAGTAGACACAAACAAGCTTACTATGACGTCTACAGAAAGGCAAAAACCATTATCTCATATAAAATAATAAATATCACCACATAAACCATATTCAAACTGAATTGGTATGAATTTGATCTCCATCATGGGCAAATTAAATGTTAAGTTCCTTGGACTATCAGTATCATATTTTTCATGTACAGACAAAATAAGAAACATATTTTCTAAGAGGCTGACGCGCTAGCAGACTGGTTTGCCAAACTTACTATGACTTCTGTTAGAGGCTAAACTTACAACTTCTTCTTTCCTAATTAGTTGTTCAAATTGACCAACCATGTACTGAGTGTTTTTAACAACTGACCAACAGATCAAAATATAAATCAGCTTGAGCTAACATCAACCCCTGATATTTTTGGTGCTAATAAATCACCAGAAGTGTCAGTCAAGATAGGTTTATAGGCTAGTCTTGGGCTTCTTGTAAAACCCACCAACTCTTACTGATATAGTTGGGCCTACATTGATGCCAATGGGGTTGATCTCAAGCATCCAATCCAATAGACTGATAACATTTTGTTAATCTGAATAATCCAATTATGATCCACAGTTAATACCAACATCAAACTCAATCATTTGGACCATGCTACTAAGAGATGTCCATTAAAACAGAAGCTCATGTGTCGCACTTCCAAAGGGTTCTGCAGCTCCCTTCACCTGCTTGCGTGCAAAGCCCCTGTTACCACACTATACAGATTAATTTCAAATAGCAAAATCTTGGACATCAATTCCCACAAAGAATAAGTTCGGCTGGTAGTATTCACAGCTGCAGCTAAATGTGTGCAGAACTAGATTTCTTCTAATAACATTGCACAATCACATTCTACGAATTTTATAGAATCAGCATATCTAGATGCAAGAGAAGCGAAAACAATTGGCATTGTTCTGCACCTAACGTCACTCCAAAGTCCAAAATATGGTGTTATTATGTCAACTGCAAGCGCCAACAACAACAAGGGCCTCTGTGGTGCCCTGCAGAAGGACAGTTTGACTATGTGATGTTACTTATGTGTCGTTGATTTATGAATTTTCTGTCAATTCCCACAAGCTGTTCTACTTTTTTCTAATTGCAGAAATCCTACAAATCTGAAACTCCGACGACATGCAATATCCAATACCAAGAATGCATGTAGGTCTCATTTGCTTTTCCTTCCGCGCCTACTAAGTCATCGTATTCGTGGGTTCAAGTCAAATAAAAAACGAAGACCGAACCCCATCAGAGATTCCCCCGTTAGGGTTTTCCAAGATTAATGCTCCCACACTCAAACCCAGAAGGAATAAGAGAAATCGATCGGCTTCACTACCCTAAAAGCACCGAGACAAGGGCGGGCGAGAGAGAGAATCACCTGGAACTGGAAGACGTCGAGCGAGCAGCTCGGGCATCGGACATGGGAGGCTTTGGGGACATCATCGTGAGATCTGGGGGCGTCGCGTTCTGTTTAGCCGAGGGATCTATTCGAGACGAAGAATTAGGAGGACTCGCTCCGGTTGGCGAAGAGGGACGAGGTGGTGCGACCGGTCTCGCGTCAAAATTTTTGAGCCTTCTTCGGGTTCAAACCCGGTTGTCTCCCTAAACGGGTTATAAGTCTCATCGCACTCACGCGCGTGAAAAGATTGACACTGGAGCGTCTATCGGGTCCACACCCGATTGCTTTCCTAAACGGGTTATAGGTCGCGAATTAAGCCAATTTGACTGAGACTGATGTCAAGTGACGTCTCTCAAATGGATTCGTTCAACCACGTCGATCTGCAAAGAGAACCCGTGACCGAGTGAACTTAAACCATGCAATTACGACTTATTTCCCCGAGCAAGTAATCACAGTAATTGAATGCGTTCAAATTGATGATCACCGCTGATCTGCGTGGCTTGTTCTTGTCACAATCCTCGTTCCTGAGCTTTGAGATTTGAATAAGAATAATGATTTCTGCTTGATTCAGTGCAAAGTTTTCATCGAGGCTCAAGATTAATGTGGTAGATTGATTACATTAGGAAAAGGAACGAAGAAAGATGTTGTTTGATCTTTCACAAGAGATTTGGTAAGTCAGTATACGGAAAAATCGAAATCGAATGATAGCATTTTTCATTTTACTGTGGGGTTCGTTGGATTGGTTTTGGAGCGAGGGAGGAGAGAGTGAAAGGTTGCGAGGGTGGCGTCGAGAGGATGGAGGTTCCTTCGGCGCCATCCGTCGATCCAGATCTGCCGTGCGTGCCGAGAGATTCGTCCGATCACGAGATCGGGACCGCTTACGAGTTTGTAATCTTCTCTTCCATTCATTGCCTTGCCCTGTCTTCTCGGTGTGTTTGAGCGGAAGGTCCTTTGGTTTCTGATCATTTGATGGTGGGCAAAAATCTACTGGTTTCTGTGATCGTTCTTGCCTATATTTTGTATTTGGATCATGATTTTTACTGCGTTTGTAATTGACAAGGGAGCATGAAAGGCAGAACATGGAATAGGAAACTGGAATTACATGTTACAGTTACTGAAATTGGAGAAAGTTATGGCCTTGTCAAAAATTACACAAAGATGGATATAACTCTTCCTAGGCATGAATGTGTCTAGCTATGGGGACTCATGCTTCTGTCATCATAATTACTTGATTTGCTCTTTTCCATTGCTTCTGTGTTTAATATAATTGTTGAATTATTATTTTTTTCTTATTTTTTTTATGAATAACCTTTTGTTAGAGAATAACGTGTACCATAAGTAGTTAGGTCAGGAACATGTGAGTTGATGGGAAGCGAAAGGGATGATTAAGGATGATGCCGCTACATCAGAAAAAATTTTGCTATGACCAATCTAGGTTAGTAAACAATTTAGTGCCATATCATATTGTCATGACCAGTGTGGATCTTTAATGTCATCAATATAATTTTATGTTTGTAAGAAAACACCGATTAAATAATATGATAATATGTTACAGTTAGCATGATATGCTTTTCTAGGTTGTCTCTTTTTCAAATTAGCTTTGGATTCCAGAGGCATAAAATGAAAGCCTTTTCTTAAGGCATTTTGGTGTTTGGTATTTCCTTTGGTTAGAAAACTAGAGATAAGATGCTTTAGCATCAAACTTTCTAGTAACTTTTGTTGCAGGTTAGTGATGGTGTCATAGGTTGCACTGTGAAACTCTGAGTTGCCACTCGTCTCTAAGGAATTTGTGTCTGTATATTGCTTTATCATGGGACAAACAGATTTTCTAGTCCTTCTCTGCTGCAGTCTATACCTTTTTGATATTTATGTTTTTTGCACATTGGAACTTCTATTCTTGGTTTTTTTTTCTTTTATCCTGTGATATAGAGCCTTCTCACAGTTACCCTTGAATGGTTTATAGTATTATGATAACTGGCTGCTTAGAGGAAGTATAATGCATAACTTAGTAAAATATAATGCATGACTTGGTGAAAAGGGCATCAGATTCACAAGTTCCTGAACATGCTAAGCATCAGACATAATTGTCAATGGCAAGTGGTTTTTACATACAGTTGTTAGTTAAGTTACCGAAGTGATCTGGTAAGAGACTAAAGCAGTGAGAATTCAGTGCATGGACAATAAAATGATCTGGTTACATAATGGAGGAAAGTTTTTTTATTTTAAAAGAGCCTTTGTATTCTATAAAAGAAAAGGTAAGTATTGGCTGGTGGTCTAAGGTTGTTTGGTTTAACAAGAATTTCAAAGGTTGCTTCTGTGCCTTGATGAGCTGTATGAGGGAAATAATTGCTGATCCCAAATAGATGTTTGATGCAGTGTTCTGTCTGTGCTTAATAAAGATGCTGAAAATGTTGACCACTTGTTTTTTATTTGTCTTGAAACTGGTAAGACTTGGAAGGACATAGTGAGTTTCTATAAGATCGGAAGCAAGACTATGCCATTAGGGCAGGAGACCACACGCAAAATATTGATTCAATCTGAGAAAATACATGGTTGATTTAGAGCCACAATCTATGATCTCTAGATAGAAGGAAATCATAGCACAAACCCTCACCAACCAAAACAAAAAGGAAAAAGAAAAATTTTGTGAGAACCTAGCATATGCCTATCCAATTAGAATCCAATTAGGGGTGCTAGACTCGTTGAGCATCCACCAACACATCCCTATATGATAACAAGACAAAGAGATCCATCTGGAAATCCTTGCCATTGGCATCTTTGTTGAACCATAATCGAAGAATGAAAACTTAAGTTCTATATGTTCACAATGTAACAGTATGTAGAGACACAAGGCATGCTGATGAGAATTTAATTGCTTTCAAGGCTTCCTTTTTTGCATAAAAGAACCTGAAGATTATAAGAGCACCTCTCTAATCTGCTGCATGGCCTGACTTGTGTTGTGAGGAGACAAACTGACAAACTTTGCATGAAATTTGACAAGATCTTCAAATTTTAGGTAGTAGGAATAGGGTCTACCAATTGACAAACTGTTCAATTCTTTCTGCAGCAGATTGCTGGCTGAAATCTTGCTTAAGGTAGTTTGCAGCATGTATAGAATTGTCACAATAATGTGAACACTGGTCTTTACTGAATTCATGCTGGTTTTTTCTTGTGAAGGTGAAGATGTGCATTTGTATCATTTTTATTTTAGATTGAGATCAAGGGTGAATTATTTAACAGTGGTAATCTCCAAGCGAACACTTGTATTTACTAAATTCATGCTAGTTTTCTCATGGATGGTGCATTTTTATCATTTTTAGATTGTAGATGATGGCCAAGGGTGAATTCTTTAATTGTGGTGATGCTTCAAGTTCCTTAAGACTTGCTATCATTAAGATAGGCTTGATATTTTATGTCAATTGTGGTGGTAGGTTCTGAGTTCATTGGGCACTCCATCGTATAGCAGCCCATGTTGCGTGGAACATTAAGATAACAATTCTAGCGTTGATCATAATAGTCATTTAGTTTGAAATAGTCTCTACAATATCTTTTGGCATGGTCAATCTTTTTTTAGAGATTTTTGTTTAATGATTTTTTTTGCCATACGAAGGTATGTGGAATGTAAATAAGATGAGAAAGAATTGTTTTAACTTTTAAGATGGTACAACATATTTTAAGAAGCCTTGTAATATTCTAAAAGAACAGTTGAGACAAATAGTACTAGTTTTGTGAGGAGAGGTAGAGGGAGATAAAAAAAATTTCCTAGAAACTATAAACAATTTTTTAAATACTCTTAGTTTAACAAAAGATATCACCTTGTATAAAGCCCAATAATGGAAAAAGATCCAAGTTCGGACATACAAAGTTATATTTAAACTATAAAGTTATACAAGGTAATATCTTTCGTTAAACTAAAAATATCAAATAGTTGGGACATTAGGACTTGTTCTCTTTGCCATACAAAGTTGCCGATTCTTGTGCCAAGTCGATTGGGGTAAACTGTATTTTGAGTTTAAGTGGTATTTCATAAATACTTCTGTGATCTAGATTAACACCAAGGAAAATCATGAGCAAATTGATTGGCTAGAACTTAATTCTAAAGAAGTGAAGATCGCAACATAAACAAAAGCAATACAAATTGAAAAAGTAGAAGAGGAATTTTTATTTGATTTGTTTTTGTTAGGTTACATATGTTTGCCCTGTGTGATGTTAGCTCTACCTTAGATCTCAATAGGTGAATGGTCAACATTATGCTAAATTAGAGAACCCACTCAAACCATATGAATCTAATTGACCAGAATTTGGAAGATCCATGAAGCAAGAAGAGAATAATGGATCGAAGGGCTGCTGCTATATGCCACCATAGAAATGGAGCAAGATGAACATGGAAGGGTTTGGTAGCACCTATCAGGGCAGAGAACTGTCAATCTTACTGTCTGTGACACTCTGGTATTTTTTCTCTTCTTTTATTAGAAAACAGTTTTGGAGATCAATAGCTTGTCAGGTGAGAGATGGCAAATGAGCAGATTGGCAGTAGAAATGATAAAGTAGTGTTACTTGTTGCACTTGTTCCCCAAATATTATGTTATCTTTTCAGTTATTACAACCAATGTTTTATCCATTATTGATTTGCACTCTGCACAGGTAATTCATCTGACACTGTCATTGTCTTAGCCACTTTGCCTTGAACAGAAAGCAACTGGTGGCCTTGGTTCTAGGTAAGGAGAATTGTGTGTTCATCATGCCATCTTTGAACGGAGAGGTGGAGAAGGAGAATTGTTATTTCTAGGTAACATGGTGTGTTCATCACGCCATCTTTGAATTGTTATTTCTGGGTATATAGATGCAAAAAGGGAGTGGAAGTCTTTGGTAAAATAATTAATGCTTTGATCTTTGTTTGTGCAGTTAGCAATGATGAAAGATTCTGAGGCTGCTTTCTTCCAAAGGTTGGAAGATCTCCAACCTTGTCAGGTCTCTGAACTAAAACCTTTCACCCACATATTTGCTGTTTATGGATACCAATCTTTTACTGCAGTATTGTTTTGGATCCCTATATATATACACACAACCATGAACCAACCTTCTTCTTCCAGAGGATCAGTTTGCAGACCTGCTGCATATACTATTGAGTTTTGTGCCCAATAACACACAAGGATACCAGTGAGAAACTTAAGAAAATGCCTAAAATTTTAGCAAAAGAAATGACACAATTTGAAATAGAATATTGAGAAGTATTAACTTTTGGTTTTTGGTGATATCAATTCGAGGTGCATCATAAATTAACATTTAATTTTCTTATTGTTGTGTAGACAGTTGCATGATTTCAGGCGGACACAAACAAGTAGATCAAGAAAAAATATATAAGTACCTTGCGTTAAAGTAACTTAAGAATGTCACTTAAAGATAGTTTCTTTTTGGTCATTTGGAGCTGGATAGCATCTGAACTTTTACCTTGTTCTAGCTTGCAGTTCTTTTGATTAGTTTTTTATCTTTCATTTTAAATAGTGATGGTGAAGTTTGACAAATCAACTATAATACCACCTCTATCTTTGTTAACATACTTGCATATTTTCTTTATACCATGTTCCTAAATGCATTTTTATATAAATATATTAAGATGCTATGTTCTAACCTGAACTGAATGAGATTAGTTCTTTCTAGAGTTTATATGGTTTTCTGTTTATGTACTGTTCATTGTTCATTGCAGCTAAATGAACTGCTGAAACAAAGAGATTATCTGCACTCCTAGTTACAATAAATAAAATTGTGATCAATTATAGTTGGGATGCTAGTAGTGGCAAAATTTGAGGATATTAGATTCGATAGCCCAAATGGAAGTCCTGATGTAAAAGACAAATCAAAGGAAAAAAATGGTTCCAATTTCAGTCTTACCACTATGATTGGAAAGATTGAATTGTTCTACAGATTTGGTCATATGATGCCAGATACCAATTCAACCAAAAAACTTAGGCTTCTAGGATATGGATCAACCTAGTATATCATCACATGAATATTTCCGATAGTTATTATGTTAGTGATGAAAGGGAAAGAAAGCCAGTTGTGCTCTGCAATTGTCTCACTTGGTGTTTTATCTACATGGTTGAAAAAGAAGTCATTGGGTGTACATTTCAGTAACCTGATATTTTGTTGCTTGTGGAAAATTTCAATCTCTCTGAAGAATGCAAATATTGTTCGTTTCAGAGAATTAAATACAACTGTTCATTTCTTATAGTTTCCTCCAAACCTGCATACAACCCTTTCACATACTATCAGTCGTCATCTGATCTAATCTTGATATTTCTTGCCTCGTTACTTATTAACTAGTGGGAATTGTTCACAAACTATAAGTATGTGTGCACATTTAGAAATTTGTTAAGAGAATTGTCTAGTATTTATGAAAATAAGATCTTCTTTACGTACCCATTAATTTTCTTGTATTGTGTGTCCATTATTGATAGGCTGGATTATATTACTTCAGCCTTAATCAAATGGCAATATATTTTTTTAGCATTTTAATGGTTATATTCTCTTGTTTTCTAGTGTTGAGGAACAATTTCTTCAAGTTACTTTTGTTTTCTGGGTGGAAAAGAGGTAAAAAAAAAAATCCTGCTTGCAGTGGCATTAGGCGTGAAGGAGTTGGTCTTCATCCATCACACAAAAGAGCTGTGAGAGAGCCGCACTCTTTTAGCATCATTTGGGCGATGTGGTACACAAAGAAGTAAGCTTCTTTCTCTCTTGTTCTCAAACATGTCAAGCTGCATCTTTTCGTGGGAACCTCCATTACCCACCCGCTGTCCCCAAGTTTCAAACTCTATGTTGACCCTCCTAATTGTCCCTTTTCCACTTCAAGTGCTCCACGTAATATGAATTCCTTATTTTATTCGACAACAAGACAAGGACTTGATGCCAGGATTATCTTTGTGGGGCCTGCTGCCATCTTAGTGTGGGCCCACCTTGGATCCCCGCCCAATTGGGAGCTGGGGACAGCTTGTAGAGAGCCTACACAAAACCATAATTAGCATCCTCTTTGCGTATCTTGCCTTTGTAGATATGTCTCTTTGGTGGCCATCTTTAGAGAAAGTGACCCAATCCAACCTTGGTGATGCAGGTCACTTATTTGACAAGAGAAAGAAAGGCCGTGCTCTTCCCTTATCAGGCATGGAATTGTGAGGGGGAGTGGTTGTGGACTTGAGATGCCTCACCTAGAAAACGACCAGAATAGGAACATGTGTGGCTCCACCCACCACTATCATTTGATGTTTTTGATGTTTGAAAGGCTGAATCTTTCTCTTGATGATGCAGTGCTTGTGGAGGTTGGGTGGAACACCTTTTCTAGCTCAAAGAATTTTGCAAAGTGTATATGGTGGGTTAAGTGAAGAAACACCAGAGAGGATTGGTGGTGCAGTGTTTGGTACTTTGCCCAAATGCCGGTCTATCAAAAGCTGGGGTAAGGTTTGGAAACTCATGTCTTATTAGTTCAACCACAAATGGCTTTGATCCTCAAGACTCTCTCTCCACTTGAGGTTGTCAAGCGGATTCACAGATCAAGTGTGGGAAAAGCATCCCAGTTTGACTGAGATGCTTTTTCTTATTTTCTAGGGTCTTCTCCTGCAGAAAATTGTCACTTCTGTGGGTATATTTGACTCAATACCAAGTAAAGAAAAGAAATCTTAATAAACCTAAACCTGCAAAATTCAAGTTAAAACATATCTTTATGTTAAGTGTGCAACTTGCGTTCGCTTTTTGGTTGAGCGCTTGCAACTCTGTAATTGCCGGGAAATAAGTGAAGTAATGCAAATCAACTTTGTTGATCACATTAAGAGGATAAGATTTCTTTGCTTTTCTGCAGAGTGTAGTTTAATAACTATGGAGTAATCATCAAGCGGCAGGCATGCAACTTTAGTCTCAAGTGATGGATGACTCACTGAAATGGCCATTCCAGCACAGTGGAGTGGAGTGCTCACTATTGTCATATGCCTTTGTGATGGCAACTTTCTCAAGATGCGTTTGATTGAAGAATCTATAATAGAAAAATACTCTTGAATAAACTTGCAGCAGAGTCTTTTAATGGGTTTGATTGAAGAAGCATGAAGCATACTGTCGAGAAAGCTTGTTTCAAATTTAATTCGATGCAGTACTGGATGTTGTCAGCAAAATATAACACATGAAGCTTGTAGATCTTGTAGGTTGAAGGGTCGATATCAAGGGAAGCTGGTGGGGGCATGAAGCTGGACATGAACAGTTCTTATCCAAAGGTAATTTGTCGAGACCTATTCAAGCCTAATAGTTTAGGGGAGAAGCCTATTATTATTTTGGCTATGATATGTCCTGCTTATACATGCGACAGTTTTCCAGCAGAGGACACTCTAAAATAACAACACTGCATGATCTTTGCAACTCTTACTTTGCATAAGCCTTTTGTACTTTTATAATTATCCATAAATAAGTACTGAAATTATTGTTAATTATTATTCTTTTAACGAACTCACCTGACACAGCATAAGCTCTTTTTTCTATATATATATATATATATATATATATATATATATATATACTTTATACATCAGAATGATGCTATTCGGAAGCATAGGCAATTTGCTTTATCATTGTAAGTTTTCATCAAACGATTTAAACATGTCTTTTTACCGTGCTATAATTATGAATGAGAAATATATATAATATTATATATATATATATATATATATATATATATATATATATATATATATATATATATATATATATATATATATATAACTCAGCAACAATATTAAATCTCTTAACTCCATTAATCAAGTATTTTTTGAGAATTAATTATGATTAATACAGTTACTTATCACTACATTTCATATCCAATTCTTTTATGTAACTGCATTTCACAAATTATTATTAATATTTTGTTAACTAAAAGGGGACATTAAATTCTTTTTTATTGTTTGTATTTTTTTTCCTCTTTCTTATCTTTCTTTCTTTTGTTATTCGTCTTCCACTCATGTTTGTAGCAACAATTCCTCTTATTTTGTGATGAGATGAATGTAAATTATAATTTTGTGGAACCATTAGAAGAAAATTAATTGAGAAACATAGTGTTTGACATACCACATCTTACAATTCATACGATAAAATATATTCGATATTTATTTGTTTTTTGGAGCTTTACAGGGGAGAAAACACTTGCAGTGGCAACGCACACGCGTACAAGTCCCTCGCTTCAAGCTACATGGGAATGGTACTTCGGATTCCATGGAGGCTGTCGGGATCCGACCCAAAGGTGGGCTCAGCCACTTCTTCTGTACTTCGTGTCATCGTCCGCCTCGTGTCCTTTTGACGTTAGTGATTGGTCGAGTGCGTCGGCCGTTGTACGCTGGTCGAGGCAGCTTCTGAACCACCGCACTCACTGATTCCGCGACGAGCCGAGACACCGAATCCGCTCGTTTCGTTCACTGAGCAGACTCGCTAAGCTTTTCTTCTAAATCTTTTTGTGTTCTAGAAAATCTTGTTGGCGCCATTCAAGTATGGGGTTTAAATCACCCAGTGGAGAAGAGAATCACATGGAAAATTGGGAAATCAGAAATTTAGGGAACTAAAAGTCCAATAGAATTCATAGAACTCGGTCGTACGACACAAAAGAAAGCACGGGAGCATCGCCGTGTCGAGACCGATTCATGAACGAGCGGGAGCGAGGCTGAGGTGGAGGTCCAACCCGTACGAGTCCTCCGCCCCACCGTCCGCTGGAGCCGCACCCTGGAGAGTGGGTCCACTGGTCGGTCGGCCATCGTCGTAGAACAGCTCGCTGCCACTGTCTTCGGCGTAGGAGTAGTAGGTTGGTACCGCCCGCGGGACGACGCAAGCGCGCGACAGGGGAAGGGGCGGGGCGGCGCGAGCATAGTAGACCCAACTTCCGGCGGCAGTCGCCTGGAGGCCCACAACCGTCGTCATCGTCGCCGTCGTAGCAGGGGAAGGAGGTCGAGGAACAGGCGAGAGGAGGTGCGGCGGCGGCAGGGAGAAGGCGGAGGCGATGGGTTGGTGGTAGAAGTTACCAGCGGGCGAGCGGTGTGGTGACGCCATGTGTGGGTGGTGATGGTGCACCTGGGCGCGCTTCATCTGCTGCCGCTCCTTCTTGTGGGCGTTCTGGTGGCCGCCCAAAGCCTGGGAGTTGGCGAACTCGCGGCAGCAGTACTGGCACTCGTACTTCCTCACGTCTCCACCGCCTGCGACGCTGCCGGAAGCAGAGGAGGAGCTGTCTGCTGCCGCCACATCCCCCGAGCCGTTCGTGGCGTTGTCGCTGTCGGAGACCTGGAATCCGAAGAGCTTAAGGCCTGGACTGCTGGTGGCCTTTGTCTGACACCCGACGCCGGCCATCTCCATAACCTATCCTTAATTGTGTGTGTCCTTCACAGCCCCTATGTTCTATATCACCTCTAGGCACACTCAGAGAGAGAGAGAGAGATGGTGCATCTGAGTTCATTCTGGGTATCAGTGTTTGTATTTATATACGAGGATCTGAGGTGGTTTACGTAGAGAGATAGACTTCATCAGACCGTGTGGGGGAAAGGGAAGTCACAGCCACACCTGCGCGCTCTGAGACGGAGATGAGATGGGATGGCTAGAATGAACTGCCAATACTATATTCCACAGTAGCTTGATTGTTTGTGCAGGTTCTACTGCTACTACTACAGGAGAACACAACCCACGAAAAAGTTGTGTAGGCTCAGATTGCGCTTGTCCTCTCTTCCTTCTTCATCATGTTACCTTCATACGATATTACCAGATCATCCCTGTACAGTCCTATATATCTGTGAAACACATGCAGCTGGCTTAGGATCTTTTGATTACAGTAAGACTGATACTTCTGCTGTAGTGATAACTTCTTAGAACGGTCCTCTTTGTCTAGTGCTTGTACGACTGGGCTTACAACTACTGCTACAATGGAGCTGAGAGGGTGTCTTCTCTGGTTAAACTCTGGTGATGGAAATAAGCACCTCTTCTGAGAAGGTTGGGGAAATGTTAGGGTATAGGAAGAATCAAGAACAGAAGCTACAATGGTGTAGTACTTAACACACATCTCATGGGTCCTCATTTTCTGGTCCTTATCTTTGTCGCATGTGTGTAGCTTAGCTATGTAGGAGAAGGTGGATTATTGGTGTCCTCATTTTCTAGATCTCGTTTGATGCTCCTCTACTTAGATGACTGAGACAATGCAAGCCTAAAAGTATGGATGATGGACAAGCTCTATTAGCGATTAGAATAAATAGGGTATTAATCAAGACTTGGTGAAACAATAGGATGTTAGCAATGCTATTGTAGCTGCATGGTTCACGGCTGACACGGAAAGCAATGGCATAAGCATTGAATTATTGACTTCCCTAATCATAGACAACCACCCGAGGGTTGACACGCACGTGAGAGCTTACGTCATCTCTCGTGGCGATCGACGAGAGTGTGATCCCTGAAAAGATCACATGAGTCAATCATCGATACATTGGTAGTCAGACCCATTCTTTTGTTTTCCCCCTTAATCGAGTCATCGGTCACCAGAGATCTGTCGCTCTCGATCATGATTTCAAAAAGGCTCACACGGCTGATCATAGGGAGCATTAATCCTAAACGACATGACTCAACTCTCCTATTCAAGTGCCTGACACCGAACTCTATCCATGCTCATTTTAGGTATACTCCTGTCCTGACAAATGATGCGCTCCCAATTGTCCTTTCATAATATAGTTATCAAGAAGATATGTTCTGAGGGAACAAATAATTAGTCATCCTTCATCCACCAATTAGGTATATAAGCAAGTCTTATAGCCTAGAGGGGCAAGGTTATTATTGTGATCATCACTCTACTAACTTTATCATGGATTGGGTCGGGAACATCTCTCGACGCTTAATGCTTGTGCAGGAAGAGCATAAGAGCACCTCAAGGCAATGCTGATCCTGCTCGAAGTGAACAGGAAACATCTCGGGTCGACACCAATCGGATCTCTTTCTGCTATTTCCCTCCTCTCGGAGACCTCCTGAGTAATCTTATATCTCCGGGACCGGACTAATTCGGGACGTCGCCATTGGTCGCCGGCATCCACGCATTAACACGGGCGAAACGCCTCTCCTACACCCAAACAGTCATTTCACAAAGTGAAGAGCGAGTGACTTCAGTGTGCACTGCATGCGGTTGACGAACCTGCGTTACACCCACTCCAGGTGAAGACTTGACCTGATAGCCTCGTTAGAAAACCCATGATGACTGTGTGTGTGAGAAAGATATATATATATATATATATATATATATATATATATATATATATATATATATATAGAGAGAGAGAGAGAGAGATAGAGAGAGAGAGAGAGATTTCAACATTAGTGCAAGAATCAACTCTTCCTTCAACTCTGCAAATTCAAGAATTGGCTTACAACCTCCGGTGTCGTAACAAAGATCTTTCTCTCAGAATTGTCATCCACAGTAGTTAAGGTCTTCCTGAGGCTGCCTATGAGGTTTCTCCTCTTCACACCTCTGCAGTTTCCTAACATACTAATTGCTTCCTCGTTCATCTCTGAGGACCTTTTCCCAGGTCAAAAGTTGCAGGAATGAGTGGTTTTGTACAAATACGACACAATGTATGCGTTGTTGACTCACAAGCTTTGATTGAAAGGACAAAAGATGGGAGGAGAAGACAGCAGAGCTTATTTGTGCCGCCACCTTTACGCGCAGAGCCGGTGAAGTGAAAGTTGGATGGAGATGTTGGCGTGATTGACGTTGTATTCGTCTCTTATCCGGTTATTATTATTATTTTGTTCTGAAATAAAAAAATGAATTATATTATTTTAGAAACCCGATTCAACTCTTGATCGATGGTATTATCACAGTTCCAAGTTGCAGACACGTTGAGACATATAGTGACCACCAAATATTCCAACATATCGTTTGTAAGGACCACTAGATCTAGGGAAACTTTCATGACTCTTTGACAGTCTCACCGTGACACCAACTAGAATCAACTCTGTGGTGGTCTCCATGCTCATGAGCTTGGAGACACTTGTAGGTGCTAGGTAGGGTCCCTGCATTGTTCAATGCTCTACATGTATCCTGGATATGGCTGTCTCTACCCCACAATATCACTAGGCCTATAAACGTCCCACTAATATATATATATATATATATATATATATATATATATATATATATATATATATATATATATATATATATATATATATAATATGTTGGAAACTGGATTATAGTTGGACTTTTATTGGGCCATGATATGCCCAGGCCCATTAGTTTGGTTAACAAATTGGGTAGGGATTGGGCTGGTCTGAGCGAGCTCCTGAGCCAGAACGGCCCAAAACGGAGCCCTTCCTCCCTCCATTTTACCCGTTGCTGCCGGCCGCCGTGCATCCTTTGGAATTCATCCTTCTTGACGCCACTAGCGAATCCTCCTCGTTGGAAGCCGCTGTTGCTTATTACTCCACATCACGAGGCTGAGACGCCCGAGGACGACATCGCCGCCGGCCGCTGCCAGGTTCGAGTTCTGCAGCCTGAGGTAGCCTGCTCCTCTTCTGTGGTAGTCCTATTTCTTCTTTTGTTTATGCCGTAGGGGATGGATGAGTCCCTGATCAAGAATTGGGATTTGGAAGCCAGATGATTTCACAATCATACCCCTTAAAGCAAGGGGTTAGGACTAACTTCCACCAAATTCTTGAACCATGTTCTCAACCCCTAACTTGGCTTACCTTGGAAGCAATCGTTTTCTCCTCCCCGCTGATACGTCCCTCCGTCGGCGATTAAGACTTTGAACGAATAATCAGGTCTTCTTTGTGTTATCAAACCCTCCTATCTGTTTGATTATTGGTGTCAAATGATTCTTTCGCCTTTTTGCATGATTTCGCTGGTTCTTTCTTGTTACTAAGTTGAATATTTATTAGAACGATTATTTGTTGGTAACCGGCTTAGGTCTTCTATTGTAACAGAAAAGAGAAAAATATTATCTTTCTATGCCAGTAATGATTCTTAAGTTGGAAATTCTTTTCATCCAAGTATTCTTAGTTTCATGGCATTTTAGAGTTGGATGTAGAATGCTTTTTATTGATATGTCTAAATACATTTACATTTCAATTCTCTCTCTTATTCCTAAGTGAAACTACCGGAGGCCTGCAAAACTAATTCCTTTTTACGTAGGCTTACTGTTAAACAGAGAGAACAATGGATTCAGGTCAGTCTTTTCGCTTCCCCGTCGCTCACAATGCAGTTTCTTTGGATATCAAGGTTTGTTGAATTTTAAAATTGGTGATATGCTATGATTGTAATGGCAGTGATACGTGACTTCTAATTATGTTAAATTTCTTGCCCTTATATGCTTGATGACTAGTTGTAGAAACTAATAAATTTCTAATTTTACAGTCAGGTAGAATCATTATGAGCTCACATAATATTTTGAATATTAGTTGCTGATTGTTAGGCAGTTAAAAATCAACATATACAAAAAGTTTATGTGTGGATTTACTAGAAATGATAGAAAAAAAATTTAGGTATCACTTCGATAGCGGATAAAATGAGATAATTGTTTAAGATGGTATGGACATATGCATAGGAGACATATGAATGTGATAGTTAAAAAAGATGAATTGATTAATATTAGTGGTACGAGGAAAGACAGAGGAAGACCTAAAAAGATCTTAATAAAAATTATAAATAAATATTTAAATATTTTAAACTTAACTAAATATATGATTTTTTATACTCAATGGCGAAAAGGATCCATGTAGCTGACCCTAAATAGTTGAAATTTACAGTTTTGTTATTGTTGTAGTTGGTGCAGTTTCAATTTTTGTTAATTAACGCTTTTATTCTCTAGAATACATATGTAGTCTGTCATTTTAGTAGGAATCATTTATCCTGTAATCAAGAAATTCATCATCTTCACCTCATATCTTCCAAATTTTGTATGCTCTCCATTTCTTGTTATTTGTATGAAAGTCCCTCTAATTATCTTTTGTTGTTCTCTCCAATGTTAGTACTTTTGTGTATTTTCTTCTAAGTTTCTAACTATTATCAGTTTAACTCGACCTAACCTATGAAGAGATCCTTTTACCTCTAGGTCAAACTCAAGTCAGCTTATGACTTGACAAGCCAAGTCCAAAATGATGAGCATGTCTTAGGATTTGGCATGTTGAGATATATAAGACTCATATTTATTGGCAAAACAGTCCAAGAATATTTTGTTTTATTGATAAAAATATCCTAGAAGATGATGATGTGAGTAATCTAACACATTTTTTTAAAATATTTTCCCAGATTTAATAGAAGAGACTTGTTTGCACAGGTTAAGTGGATTTAGGGGACTTTCATTTAAATAAGAACCGAGGAACTTATATGAAAAATTGAAAGGATTAGGGGAGAAAAATAAAATTCTTTTGGATTTATCTAGCTTCTTAGGAGCCATTTCATGAACTTGGAGTGGCATGTGTCATGTTATTCCTTTTAATGATTCTTTGGTGCATTATGTTGCTTACATTGACTCTTCTATGTGCTCAGTGTATCAGGAACTGTGTTTTTTTTATCTCTCTCTATTTATCTTTTTATTCTATGAAAGCATGATTCTACACTTCTTTTTTGTTTTGATTGGCTACTGCCATGTTTAATATGGTCTATTCTCATGACTTTGTTTCATATTCATAAATTTGGTCTATCCTTGGCTTTATATAGAGCCCAATGGCAGCAAAAACAATATGTAGTCAACCCCAAATAGTTGGGATATCATGGCTTTGTTGTTGTTTTTGTTGTTATAAATATGGTCTATCCTTTGCCTCCTCTTCATCCTCCTCTTCCCTCTCTCTTTTCTCTTGTTTTCTCTAGTCTAAACAATATCGACTTGTAACAAGTGTTGGTACCTCTACCGGGATCATTCTGTTTCTTCTACCGATCCATATCTGCAATGGACCGATATTGTAAACCTTGTGTGTTTTCTTGTTCAGTTATATTTATTATTCATCACAAACTAGCATCCAATACTTTTGTTTCATTTCCCTTGTTTAATTAAATTTGACCTTTTGGTGGCTTTAGTGTGAACATATTGTCCTCCTACTTTGTCTGTATCCTTTATATATATTGGTTGCATGGCTTTATATGATCCAAAATTATGAATACATGCTTAAAATTTATTGACATACATTCAACATTTATCTTAAATTTTGTGGCCTAAATGATGCTTTATTTGCACTGTAGGGGAATAAAACAGAAATTATAATCTGCAAGTATGATGATAAATTTCTGGTTAGTATGATTACTTTTATGCATATCTTATTTGAAGGAAGGTTTGGTGCTAAAAAACTGCCATAGGTCATAGTGACCCAGATTGGATGCATGGGGACAATACTGCATGCCAGGTCAGCATTTTTTTCCTTATTGTATATTAATAGTTTTTAGTACTAATGACAACCTTTGGTATCCATATCTCTACTCATTATTCTGGACCTGCCACCAAGTTCCATGCCTTACACGTTCAGATTCAGACCCTGATTGAAATTATAGTGAGATAACCTTAGAATTTGGCATATAAGTGAAGAGCGGACAATGGATGAATTTGAATTGTTTTCCTTTGGTGTTAATGTCCTTAACTACGGAGAGAGAGTGTTCTATGAATGTTAATATGATTGTGCTTGATTACTTTGTTGTTCAACTTGAAGGTGTTATGACTGACAATTTGCTGATAAATGGTTAGCGGTTCATAATAGGATTCCATGAGCTAAATAAATATTTCAGGTATTCAGTTGAATGAGACAGTGCATAGAAAATATATCAAGCTAATCAGTAATGATCAAGACTAGCATCCATTTGCAGTAACATTGAAACAGTTTTGATGTAATCACCTGCTTTAGAAGAATACTTGCATCTCTTGGTGATGCTAGCTAACATCAAAGTCTCTTTAATTGTGCTAGCTAACTTGCATTCCAGAAAGTCATAATTCTTACTTAGTGACTGATGGTAAATTTTCATAATGGAGACAGGAAGGAGGAAAGTGTATTGACCGATCCAACTTACAGTGTCTCCATTATATTTGGTAAAAGAGATGAGGTAAGTGTAGATGTTTCAGGATTAGTCAATGTTACTATTGTCTTGTTGGGTTTGATGATAATGGGCCTTCATTTCATACACAGCCATGGCTTATTGCATGTGGTCGCCAGTTGATTGAACATATAAGGTCAGTTTTTATCTCTGCGTGTTAAATTTTATATATCCATTATTTCCTAGATGGAGACTATGTAATAGGTATGCCCATAATCAACATTATTTTTCATTTCACTTTTTTGCGGCTACAGTTTGTTTCCATTTATGATAGCAAAACTCGACCTTCCAAAAAGAAGCAGATGCATTATCTGTATATCACAATTTAGAATGGATTTTTAATCCCAGCATTCTATTAATAGTTCGGGAGTTGAGATAGCATCCACCTATTAAATACTGTTATAGACTTCTAGCATGGTTGTGGAGCTAAATTGTTGGATTGAAGATAACATGAATCACGCCATCCTAATCAAAGTTTTTTTGTACTATTAGACCATGATTCATGTGTTGACCTTTGGAGCTGAACTGCTCATGATTTTACAATAAAGGCCCTATTTAATTTAACTCCAAATAGCCATTGGGACAAAGAGGAAAAAAAGGGTAGGCTAGAGGCTTCTAGTGATGTAGATTTAGGATGGTCACGGCTTAAATATAGGCAGACTTAGCCTTGATGAAAACGCTGTGGTTCCATGACTTGAGTCATAGCTTTGGTACCATGTCAGAAAGGAGAAACCTTATGTGGTACCAAAGCTCACTCTTGAACGGTCTTTTGGAAGTAGATATTGATATATTAAATATGATGATCATAATATGCTTCTTTGCTATGACATTCTTAGGATTTCATCTCATCCCTCTCGTTTTACTGCCCTTATTTGGACTACTAGAATCCATCACTAAGTGCTAAATCATTGGTTGTAAAGTTACCTGCTTTTGCATGTTTTTTTTATGTTTGTGACTAAGTGTTAATAGATTCTTGTAAAATTATTATCTTATCTCCACAACAATGTAGAAATCACTTTTTCTTCAGAATTCTTTTTTTTGTTTTGATTTATGTCAATAGATGCTTGTAAAATTATAATCTTCTTTCCACAACAATATAGAAATTGAATTTTCATTGAAAATGCTTTATTAGTTGTGATGATATTGTGCTGAATGGAAGAGATCTGCGATTAGATGATTTTGCAAACGGAGGAGTTCCATATGTTACATAACAGTGTTTACAATTTTATATACATGTGTAGTATTGTTTGCTTGCACTAAGGGTTGGGTAGCATTGGCTTGTTAGCCTACATTTTCTCCTTTAGATTAATACTTCATATCTGAAACTGTCTTCTATGCTCTTGATCGAAAAATATAAGAGTCAAAAGAGATTGCTCTTTCCTTGCATGAGTTCGTTTTGTAATTGTTTTCATGCAGACGAATTAAGTCAGTCTCTTGCCCAAATTTGCTTTGGTTGAAAATTTGGCACAAGATTTGGATGTTAATATTGCATTGCTAGTTACTAGTAAGATCTTTACAACGTTTCTGTGCACTTGTGAAACTGATATTAGCAATGTAATGCCTCATGTCACTCATTAGATGAGTACCATTATAATTCAAATTTACTTCTGCAGTTGCTCTGGCTCTTCTATGCATTTGGTGCTTTCTCTTGGGCTGAAGGATCATTCTCCGGTATGATGCGCAACAATCTGTTTTTCCCTTTTAGTTTTCTGTATTCCATTTTGTGCTCATCCTGAAATATCACATATTCTTTTGTTGATGGCCATCAAGACTTAATGTGCATTTGGGAACACATTTAAAATATGCATTGAAGGTCTAATGTATATTTTAAATGTGATTTGGTGTTCGATAAGTTTTTTTCAAATTGTATTTGGTCTAGATACTGCATTGCAAATGTTCAAAGATGCTACCTTAAGATAACATTAGCATTTTAGCATTTGCAGGATGTTAATATAATTTTTTAGATTCCTAAAATACCATATAGAGTTATCCAAAATCACAAAATTATCAACATGATTTGATGAGAAACTAATATGATTTATGTCTTTTATAAGGTAAAATTTTATTTATTTATTTTTAAAATTATTTCTATTTATTTATATAATTATATTTATTTTATATCTATGTTATATGAAATTTTTTGTAAGATTGCATATATATATTTATTTATTTAAATAAAAATAAAATTTTTATTTTTGAATAGATATTCAAAATATTAGAAGGGTAAATTTATTACATAATATTTAATCAACTTTTGAAATATAATTTTATCAAATAAAACTCACATCAATGTATATTTAAGATATAGTTTTCATCTATTATTCATCAAGCATTGAAAGCATTTCACAACTTCATATGTATTCAGACATTCATTTTCAAACACAATCTTAGTTGCACCCAAAGCAAAAATGATTACTTCTTTTTCTGGCAGATGGACTTCACTAATGGCCATCAGATTAGCTTAGCAATGACAGTAGTTAATGCCGTCATCTTATTTGCTTAGCAATTTTAGTTGAATCCTGTACTTTCACCTGCAGGAAACTCTGAAGGATGTCACTCTAGCTGTCATCGAGAATCGCCTATGGTGAACTGCATTGCTATTCCTTATTAGCTTCTAAAGCTTCAGACCTGGAAACCATATCTGGTGCTTTTTTGCCAGCATCATCGCATGCTAAATCGACGAGGTAGGTTATAGATCTTCAATGAACCGATGTTTCTAAAATATGCTTGGCGTTGCATTGCAAGACTATTTACCAGAGTGATTCCTGCTATGTTCACAATGAAGTGAAACTTTTGGAAATATTATGTTTGTACTATAATGAACGTTACAACTTCTTGATTTAATAGATGGCTAATAATGTAACTAGAGAATGATTGTTAATTTCATTATGAAATGATAGTTAGCCCACAGAAGATGAACGTAATATCTGTTATTATTTAATGTGCATGGTGTATGAGGCATAACAAAATCCCCTGACATCACCAGAGTCATTACCGTGACAATTGTCGTTGTCACTTTCAAACATAATGCAGAGCCGATAGTGTTCTCGATGGAGTTCAGTTTGAAGTTAGCTTCTTCGATTCAATTTGTTACAAGGTTACTCAGTTCAATTATTCACGCATGATAATTTGATCATAATATTTGAGAATAATAATAATAATAATAATAAATTTTATAATAAAAATAAGGTGACTCATGGTTGACGTGGAGAGTAGGCGTAGGCGTTGCGAGCTGGACAAAGGAAACTATAGGGAGAGATGATTCGTTAGGAGTGGCTCAATTTTTTAGTGGAGTTGGGCAGCCCCCTTTGCTTGACAGTCTTATTGCGCCTTCGGGCTACATTGATGATTTTGCATAATAAACATTCACTCGATGTGTCTTAGGCTCGATGCTTTCGATGCTTAAGCCAGAAAACCAGAGGGGGAGGAAAACAATAATATTAATAGTGTGTCTTGGCTCGATGCCTTCGATGCTTAAGCCAGGAAACCACAGGAGAGGAAAACAATAATATTAACAGTTTCCTTTGCTTGCTTGTCTTGACTTGGTTCGATGCTTGAGTTTTATACTTAGACAATAAGCGATCTAGATGTGCATTCACCGAGGCCTCGTATGATGAAGGTATTAATGAGGGTGATTTGTTGACATATATCCTCTAGTGTCCACGGTGAACCGTTGTGAGGATGCTTCTGGACTTACTTTCTTATCGCCTTGGGTTAGACATAGAGTAATCCCTTCTCGTCGGTAGGGAAAAAATGATTCGTGAAGATGAATTATGTTGCCAATTATTAATGTCGAGGTATGGCGTCACCCCTACTCCAACTCCGTATGCATTTGGTTTTAGACATTATCTTTTGGACGGTGTGACCCCTACTCAGTGACACGAAGAGGAGCTGAGGATTGTCCTATCAAAAATTAAATTAAATTTCTAATTATCTGTCATTCAAATTTACCAAGAAAAGGATTACAATGGATTGACACCATCCGACATTATTCATCTTGTATTTCTTCTTATCGTCAGCATAGTCTCTGTCAAGAAGTATCAGATGTACCGATCGGCAAAGGCAACGTAACGCCACAGTGACGCGACGATCCCAAACCCTTTTTGGGCTTCCTCCCGCCTCCTCCTTCCCTCCATGGCGGCCGCGTCTGCGTCGTCAGCCTCTCCTTCTTTGATCGATACGCTGTTCCAGCGATCCCTCGACGACGTCATACGAGTCCTCCGCTCCTCTTCTTCCGCCGCCTTGGAGGCGGCGGCGATCGCCCGCGCCTTGGATGAGATTCGCCGCGAGATCCGATCGCCGGACCTGGACACGAAGGTGGTGGCCCTCCAGAAGCTGACCTACCTGGCCTCCCTCCACCACTTCGACATGTCCTGGGCCGCCTTCCACGCCCTAGAGCTCCTCCCCTCCACCTCCCTCCCCCAGCCCCGCGCCGCCTACCTCGCGGCCTCCCTCTCCTTCCACCCCTCCTCCACTGACCTCCTCCCCCTCGCCACCCACCAACTCCGCAAGCACCTCGCCCCCTCACCCTCCAATTCCCCCGCCCTCGCCGCCCCCGCCCTCCACCTCCTCGCCCTGGCCTCGTCCCCCGACCTCGCCCGCCACCTCGCCCCCGACCTCGTTCCCATCCTCTCCAACCAGTCCTCCAACCCCCTCCGGCCCAAGGCCGTCGCCACCGCCCTACGTGCACTTGCGGTCTGCCCAGACACCGCCCCGGTCCTCTTCAAGCCCCTCGTCGAATGCCTCTCTCTGTCATCGGATCCCCGTGCCGTTTCCGCTGCCATCGGCGCCTTCTGCGAGCTCGCCCTTGCGGCTCCCGACCCCTCTCCGTACCTCCCCCTCGCCCCTGAGTTCTACCGCCTCCTTGTCGACTCCCGCAACAACTGGGTCACCATCAAGGTTCTCAAGATCTTCGCCCGTCTCGCCCCCTTGGAGCCCCGCGTCGCCGCCCGCATTGTCGACCCCGTCTGCCAGCTCCTCCGCCGCTTCACTGCCAAATCTCTTGTCTTTGAGTGCATCCGCACCGTCTTCTCCAGTCTCTTGGATCACGATGCCGCAGTCCGGCTGGCTGTGGATAAGATCAAGGAATTCTTGGCCTCCGACGATGATCCCAACCTGCGGTACCTTGGCCTTCAAGCTCTAAACATGCTTGGACCGGCGCACTCGTGGGCAGTGGAGGACAGCAGGGAGGTCGTGATCCAATCGCTGAACGATACCGATACTAACATACGGCGTGAAGCACTGCGCCTCATAATGGGGATGCTGTGCGACAGCAACGTGGTCGATATCTGCAACATGCTAATCAAATATGCCATCAAGTCCGACCCAGAGTTTGCAAATGAGATTCTTGATGAGGTGCTTGCAACCTGTGGGAGGAATGTGTACGAGCTGATTGTGGATTTTGATTGGTATGTATCTCTCCTCGGTGAGATGGTGAGGAATCCACATTTTGCCAAAGGGGATGAGATCGAGAGGCAGCTAGTGGACGTTGGATTGAGGGTGAGGGATGCGAGGCCGGAGCTCATCCGTGTGGCTCGGAACCTTTTGATCGATCCTGCTTTGCTTGGGAATCCTTTTCTCTGTAAGGTGCTGTCTGCTGCTGCTTGGGTTTCAGGCGAGTATGTTGAGTTCTCGAGGAACCCGTTGGAGCTAGTAGAGGCACTGCTGCAGCCAAGGACTAATCTCCTGCCGCCATTTGTAAGAGCTGTTTATGTTCAAGCTGTGTTTAAGATTCTTGCCTACTCTTTTATTTCTTTTATCGAGCAAATACAAGCTGGCGAGTCACTGGCAATTGGCAATTCCTTAAATCAAAGAGGAGGGAAGCAAGAAGGATCTGATCTTGTTGCTGCTAAAAGCTCTAGTGATCAAAATAATGCTTTTGAGATTGGAGATGGTGTTGCTACAGCTGATAAGGCCATCCTCTTTGATTCAATTGAAAAGCAGGAAACTTTCAAGCATGAATCTATTTCTTGCCTGCTAAATCTGATTGAAACAGTGGTGGGCCCGCTGTCAGAGTGTGGTGAAGTGGAGGTTCAGGAGCGAGCTAGGAATGTTCTTGGTCTAATTCTCATCATACGGGGAACTCAATTTTGGAATATCGAGGAGGGACATGAATTAACAAGGGATAACAAGATCACTAAAATGGTGGAACTCATGGAATCAGCATTTTCTGAAGAGTTAGGTCCTGTCTCTACAAATGCTCAGAAGAGAGTTTCAGTGCCTGAGGGTCTGATTCTGAATGAAAACCTTTCTGAACTTTTGGACATTTTAGGTGATGATGATATCAATCCATGTGCATCAGTTTCATTTTCCTTACGCAATCATCATTCTACAGAGACTAACCAGGATTCTGCAACAGCTATTGAGCCAAATTCTTTGCTTGCTGAACATCGTAAGCGACATGGGTTGTACTATCTTCCCATGGACAAAGATAAGTCTGAATCAAATGATTATCCATGTGCTAATGAACCACTGTTGCCTGTCAGTCATGGGGAAGACACTGAAGACATTGTGAAGCTCCCTGCACAATCACTTATTCCAGAAAAGGCAAAGCCCACGAAACCACGACCTGTGGTGATAAGGTTGGATGAAGGAGATGGTGTTTCGAGTTCTAATTTGAGTACAGCTAAGGAATCTAAGGATGATATGTTATCTGGCGCAATCAGGGATGTTCTTTTAAGAAATGAAAAGAAACCATCATCGACACATAAAACATCATCGGACAGAACTTCTCAAAGAAGAGAGAATGATGGATCTGAGAATAGTGAATTAATTTCTCAGCAAAAAGAAAGTAACAGTTTTGGTGATAGAGAACATGGAAAATCAAGTTCTAGGAAGAGCAGACATCACCACAAGGAAAGGATTGAAAGCTCTGGGCAGAACAGGGATAATGAAGAGAAGAGTCATAGGCACTCAGCAAAGAGTAGCCACCATCACAGAAGGCATAAGCATAGACAAAGAGGAGATGCTTCTTTGGACATTGTTCCACAATCTCCAGTTATCCAAGATTTCCTTTTGTGATTGTTGTTTGTCTACTTGCTGTTATAAGGTTTTGCCTTTACATATGATTTGAACACCGTTTCCCTTGTTGTCAAGGTCAGCCTTTTTTGATGCCTGTACATTTTATTGCCGTACTGCTTCTAGTTCTTGTATTGTATCTTTAATCTCTTAAAAGTTCAGGTATACTGTGTGGTATGTATGAGTTAGACAAAATATGGCAAAACGGCTACATTTGAGTGAATTTTTTTAATGGACAATATAGTCATTTTCCAGATTTAAGGTCTTTCTTTCTTCCAATAAATGTTAAACTTTCTTTGTCTGAAGCTAACTTCCTAGATTCTCGAGACTCATAAGAGTTCATTAGAGTATTTTATGCTTTGGGGGTCCAAAAGAAATAATATTTTAGTATCTAGAATCTTTGTTACATGTCTGCAGTTGCAGGTGCATAATGTTCAGCAGCAGATATTTCCCAGTGTTTTGCAAAATAATCACAGAACAAATAATAGAAAACAAATCTGTTCACTAGGAGGTGAAATCTGACTTTTGGTGAGTCTTTCTTTTATTGATTATAGTGCATCTATGTTTTGACATGAAAATGATGAGTAGCGAGAGCAGAATGAATAGTTTCTCATATAGGAATTTTGATATTAATTTGTCTCTGTCAATAAACTTTTACTTTTAACAAAAATATGAATAACCTTACATCTAGGCCCATTAACAAAATGCTTTAGTAGGAGAAATATATCTGACTTTAAGGACATCAAGTGATTGATAGGTTAACCAATCAAATGTGCTCTCTGACAGCTTGATCACACATAATTGTCTTCACGACATAAGGAAAATGGTTCATATCAATATGATCATTTCAACTCTCTTGATTTATGCCAGTGATTTAAAAAGGCACTCGGGCGAGGCGAGGCGAGGCCCGAGCGCCTCGCTAATCTCCCAGGTGGCGCGCTTCAAACAGGCGCCGCCTGGGCGCTCGCCCGAGCCCAGGCGTTGGGCGCTTCGGGCGAGCGCCTGGGTTAACCAAGACGACCGAACCAAGATTTTAGGTTTGGTTCGGTCCTGGTTCGGTCTCTGATGGTTAGTTGGTTCAATCGAACCAACTAAAATCGATATAAGTGAGAACCCAACCCTAACCCTCGTCGTTGCCGTTGCCGCTCCCGATCCCGATCTCGCTGCTCGCCGCTGTCGCTGCTCGCAAACGCTGCCTCTGTCGCCGCTCGCGCCTCCCGCTGCTCGCCGCTCCTGCTCCCGCTGCCGCTGTCGCTGCTCATAAACGCTGCCTCTATCGCCGCTCGCGCCTCCCGTTGCTCACCGCTCCTGCTCCTGCTCCCGCTGCTCGCCGCTGTCGCTGCTCGCAAACGCTGCCTCTGTCGTCGCTCGCACCTCCCGTCGCTCGCCGCTGCCGCCGCTTCCTCTTTTCTCAGTCAGCAGGCTTATACTGTTAATATTAAGTTTATTTGAAATGATTAATTTTCAATACTGTTAATAGATTAATAATATATTCTTTTGATTTTAAAACTTTTTGTTAATGTGATATTGTGATATTGTGATTTTGTATCTTAGATTTTTTTTAATTTAATAATATATTTTTATTTAAAATTTTAAATAATTATATTTATTAATTATATTATATATTTTTATATTTTAGCGCCTCGCTTCGCTCGGGCGAGCGCCTGAGCGAGTGCCTAGCACCTTAGGCGTTTTTGGACCTTGGCACCTTTTGGCGTCTAGCGTTTTTTAAATCACTGATTTATGCATATAAATCTCCCAATATGCTAAAATTTACATATGTATAATCAACAAATAATTTTGTCTCTCCATGTGTTTTCTTCTCCTTTTTTGCTTTTTCGGTGATAAACAGTCATGTGATAGCCACAATCTTATTTAATTTCTTATTTCCATCCTTCATTAAATTTCCATCATTAGATGGAGAATTACCTGCAAGAATCCATTCTCCAAATTGCTTGGTCAATGAGGGTTTAGTCGCCTTGCAACCTGTTCATCGCCTTCACTGTCAAAATAAAATATCTTGAAAGAAACTTTTTTACCTGGACCTAGGATTGTGCTTTTCTTAGTTGAGCATTCAATGGAATCTTCGTAGTGAAGGCCTCATGTATCAACTTTTCTGCAACTTCTGTTCTCCAGATTTTTTTCAGGTTTGCCATTCAATATTTTGTTTCTTTGCTCGATCAGATTTTCAGCTAGTACATCAGCAATGAGATCTTTTGATTCAGTGCTTCTCCGGTACTATGCCCCTTCTGTTTTCAGAATTGTCATACTTCTTTTGGATCATTTTTTGTTGATAACGACTAGATCAACTTCTTTCGTTTATATTTCAAGTAATCGCTTAGCCTCTGGCCACAAATCTGTGATTCTTGATTCCTTTTTGTGCAGTTTTATAGTATAAAGATATTTCAAGCTTTCAAAGAGTTCTCTTACCATGGATGACTTCTTCAGATTTTGTAGCAGGTAAGATTAGTGATCTAGATTGGTACAAAAGATGTGGTAAATTTTGGCTCACTACGGATGGCAAGTTAGTGATATTGGCCCTTGATATCCTATCATAAAAATGTTAGTTCCTTACTTCTTGGTATTGCATACAATGTTTTAGCAAATGGATTTTCTTACCACCTTTTAGTTCAGGGCAAGAAGCATGAAAAAATCTGACACTGTGTTAGGTTTTTCTCCTAAAATACCAAGTCTGAATGTATCTCATGTTGTTGTTCATTCTAATCCCAAGCAGCAACAATGTGGTTGCTGTCAAAGCAGAAAACAGATGAAAAATGCTGTTGTCATATATTGTAGCTGCAGAAAAGGAATGGGTCTAAGTGAGTATGATTATAGGAAAATAAGAGCTAGTAAGCTATATCATTTTATGGAGAGAAAGAAAGGCATTTGGCTGCTGAATAATTTTGTTTCTTAAATTTAAGCATATGACTGGTCATACACCCTCCTTCCACATAAATGTTTTGTGTATAGGGTCAACAGATTCTAGATTCCGAATCAAATTGGAAGCATATTTTGACGGTTCGGTTTTGATTCTTAGAATCTAGAATCGAAACCGGTAGTTCCAGTTAGTGGAATCTGGAACCAAAACTGATGGTTTTGGTTTAAATCCGTATCCGATAGGAAAAGAAGAAAATCTTAGAATCTAGAATCGAAACCGGTAGTTCCGGTTAGTGGAATCTGGAACCAAAACTGATGGCTTCGGTTTAACTCCGATAGGAAAATAAGAAAATCTTAGAATCTTGAATCGAAAGTTCCGGTTAGTGGAATCTGTAACCAAAACTGATGGTTTCGGTTTAACTCCAATAGGAAAATAAGAAAATCTTAGAATCTAGAATCGAAACCGGTGGTTCCGGTTAGTGGAATCTGGAACCAAAACTGATGGTTTCGGTTTAACTCCGAATCCGATAGGAAAATAAGAAAATTTTAGAATCTAGAATCGAAACCGGTAGTTCTGGTTAGTGGAATCTGGAACCAAAACTGATGGTTTCGGTTTAACTCCGATAGGAAAATAAGAAAATCTTAGAATCTAGAATCAAAAGTTCCGGTTAGTGGAATCTGTAACCAAAACTGATGGTTTCGGTTTAACTCCAATAGGAAAATAAGAAAATCTTAGAATCTAGAATCGAAACCGGTAGTTCCGGTTAGTGGAATCTGGAACCAAAACTGATGGTTTCGGTTTAACTCCGATAGGAAAATAAGAAAATCTTAGAATCTAGAATCGAAAGTTCCGGTTAGTGGAATCTGTAACCAAAACTGATGGTTTCGGTTTAACTCCAATAGGAAAATAAGAAAATCTTAGAATCTAGAATCGAAAGTTCCGGTTAGTGGAATCTGTAACCAAAACTGATGGTTTCGGTTTAACTCCAATAGGAAAATAAGAAAATCTTAGAATCTAGAATCGAAACCGGTAGTTCCGGTTAGTGGAATCTGGAACCAAAACTGATGGTTTCGGTTTAATTCCGATAGGAAAATAAGAAAATCTTAGAATCTAGAATCGAAAGTTCCGGTTAGTGGAATCTGTAACCAAAACTGATGGTTTCGGTTTAACTCCGATAGGAAAATAAGAAAATCTTAGAATCTAGAATCGAAACCGGTGGTTCTGGTTAGTGGAATCTGTAACCAAAACTGATGGTTTCGGTTTAACTCCGAATCCGATAAGAAAATAAGAAAATCTTAGAATCTAGAATCGAAACCGGTAGTTCCAGTCAGTCGAATCTGGAACCAAAACTGATGGTTTCGGTTTAACTCTGAATCCGATAGGAAAATAAGAAAATCAAAATGTTCAACGAATTTGTCCCTTTCAATAGTTTAATTTAAGCAGTATCTTAAAAAATATATATAAAAAAAATAGGTAGAATCGAAACTGTCGTGATACCAACAGAATTAGAACAATCAGTTCTCGAATTGGGATCTGAGTTATTTGCCACCAATGACAATACACAAGTTAGAAGGTTTATGCAGCCGTCTCTTGATGAGTCGAGAGATGGGACATGACCATCTTATTCTTTTCACAAGACCCACATGACCTCTCTCTTTTTCAATGGATAGAGAGGAACACGATTTGCTGGTGGTGAGAGATTCCAATGGCCTACATATAAGGCTTCTCCTCCTATGGCTGCAGGGCCTTTTTTTCCCTTCTTTTACCATCTTACGCTAGCTGATTGATGCATTAGACATGTATATATATCCAATACATTTGCATGAATTACATCAAACACTCATGACAACGATTGGGTTCAAAATTTAGGGAGAACCTCTCTTCGAGGAAAGGGAAGAAATGATTTTATAATAACCTTTAACTAGGATGTCTCCTTGTGATCCATCGATAAATTTGTATAACCAATGACTGCCTCGGTTGGTGAAGAAGCTTTGATGTGTTTTACATCGAGAACTAATTATTAATGAGACTAGAAGTAATAACCGTAGTTCAGCTTATTTCACCTAATCTATTTGAAATATGCATAGATATAGGGTTTGACGTATGGACCCATATCGCCAGACACAAGTGGATTGCCCTCTACTAGGTGGTACCATAGCCTGACTCTGTATCAGATGATACGAGATCTGTACTGGACGGTAATAATCGAATCTGACCGTTATCGACCTATACTAGTACGGATCGAAATTGCAAATCTTGTTAAATGTTTCACTGACAGTGCATCTTATAAAAGTTTACAATAAAACTTGACAGATGTTTATAACTGCAAAAGTCTTTTTTCTGATTGAAAGAAATTTTTATTACTTGTGCAACAATACACTAACCATCCAACAGAGACTTATAATTGCAAAAGTTTACTGAAGAAAATCCATCTCAAGTTTTAGCCGTGTTTATTACAAGAACATCTAATCAGCTCTAATCATCCAACTTGGACATCTCATCGATCATAAAGGCCTGAAAAACTGTTTCACTGACAGTGCATCTTATAAAAGTTTACAATAAAACTTGACAGATGTTTATAACTGCAAAAGTCTTTTTTCTGATTGAAAGAAATTTTTATTACTTGTGCAACAATACGCTAACCATCCAACAGAGACTTATAATTGCAAAAGTTTACTGAAGAAAATCCATCTCAAGTTTTAGCCGTGTTTATTACAAGAACATCTAATCAGCTCTAATCATCCAACTTGGACATCTCATCGATCATAAAGGCCTGAAAAACAAGTCGTCTGACAATGCAATATAAAGTTCAAAGAGGTGCAAAGTTTATTCCTTCGGTTCAATTTCATTATATTACGATGAATAACCTCGAGTATCAAAAATGTCACTTATTACAAATCAAAGACTATTAATTAGAGAGTAAAGCAAATCTCTGTTGCACCTGTGGAGTCATTCTGACTGTATTGAGAACTTTCCTCGGGAGAGTATTGACCAAAGGTGTCTCAGGGCTCTTTAGCCCGACTGTCTTGTAGGCTCCTCGGAACCCTTACCTTTGCCTCTTAAAATGTCACTGAAACTGCCCCTCAACATTTTCCTGAACCTTGTATCATCTTGCTGGGCTGGTGGACTTGGCTGTGGCGAAGCAGCATATTCGTGCGTGTCACCACCTTCTTTCTTTCCTAGACGGCCAGTCTCACCAAAGAAACTGCTAACTGAAGATGCAAGACCGATATGGCCTCCCATCGCTTTACTGATGTTTTCAAATGCCCCACCTGACCTCTCCTTCAGTATAATTTCCAATGCTTCCTTGTGAGCAGGATCTAGAGCATCCAGGTCTTTCAAAAGGTTTTGGATAGTGGGTACAAGGAAATCACGGATACTGGTGGCAGGAAGATCTGCAGAAAATGGAAAAGTCTGGCGAGAGTTCATATGCAAAATAAATATTGGAGTTCTTATAGATTCATAAACTAATCATGACTTGTCAACAGGAAGATCAACTCTATTCTTAAGAACACTTCCTGGTGCTTTCATATTGCCATGTCAAAAAAACAAAAAGTACACATCAACAAAAATTGTAGAATTAGTAATCAACACTCAGGACTGAAATCGAAAAGTTCCGCTTCTTGGAATAAAAAGTTAATATTTGAAATTATCTACTTAGGTGAAAATGAAACATAAATTGTAAGTCCAATGCAACAAACTCTTGCCGATATGTGATCTATGAAGGTTTAATGAATGCAGTCTTAATGCTGCAATCTTTTTCAAGTTCTTCCATGACTAGAACTAGAACTAATCATCCAGGTCAGAAGGAGCAACTCTAATGACATCGGCAGAGACTTCCAAAATGAAATATGTAAGGACCATGCTGTTATGCCGACTGAATCACCACTATAAATTTTCTGGGGTGTTCTAGTCCATCACAGACCTAATATGTGGGGCTTAGATATGTGGGTTTCACCACATCAGGTATTACAACCCCAGAAAATTTTATTGGAGTGATCCAGTTGATCTAGATAGCATTTCCCCATCTGAATAGGTTTCAAGAAATCATAGATAACCAGCTACAATAACAACAGTCCTGCTTTAGCATGACTCTGGGTTTGTTGCTTGCACTTCTCTAGCAGATGGAGAATTATCATATTCATATCAAATGGCCGAAGCTTATAATCATGCAAACCAGAGTGCTTTCGTCAAACTTATAGCTCCCTGACATTGAAACAGATAAAGCTCAACTACACCAGCCCTTTCCTGAACACCATAGGGCTAGTAGTCCAGAATAAGCAATCTGAGATTCGGAGTTAAGTGCCAGAAGAGCAAAATTAATAGTCAACTAAGAATTTGCTTTTTGCTATGTTCATCTACTTTACTGTTTTAGTTACTACACTAGGCTTACTAAATCAAAACTGCAACCACATTATGATTGACCTTTTTCTTCATATTTATTTCTGGAAGATGAAAAAATTTTGCAAACTAAGCCTACTCCCCTTTTAAAGGAATAAAGGGATTATCCATTCATGGCCTATGGTGTTCTTACCTGCTTGACCTATTACTTGTGTGATAGTCCTGGTGTAAGTTTGTCTTCATTATAGCCAAAGTTTGCACTCAACAGAAGCTAAAGAAAACTGATCCATGAGGACAACACAATGACTGATGGCACAATATGCTTGGTCTAGCCCTTGGTCTTCAGTGCTCAAGAACTATGGCACTGAAGACAAATTATATTAATTATGTCAACATCTATAAAGGCTAAACAAAAAGACTGGTCCAGTAGAAGTTATATGTCAAAAAGTGAAAATAGACATTCAAGTTTAGGAAATGATAATTAGGAAAAACATCATATCCAAATTGTAAAATCCACAAAGAATTCTGGTAGTTAATTATAGCAGTCACTGGTAAAGGAGGGACTCGGTGGATGAAGCTCCCACCTATGTGGAGTACAGGGAAGATAAATATATATAGATTTACCTCTACGAGTAGAGGCTTTAACACTAACAACCCAAGTTCAACAGTGGCAATCTTGCAGCGTTAAGGTTGCCCTGTTGACTTTTCTAACTAGAACAATCAAGACTCGTCTAAAAGAGAAATATTTGAAGGCATAACAAATAAAGTTTCATGCACATGTGCTACTTAGATAAATGAATGATAGCAGAAGATAAATACAATGTAAACATGATAATGTAAGATGAAAATCATTGTTAGAAGTTATAACAAAGTAATACATGAAAAATATATATCAATATTTATCTTGCAGCACATACGTTACAATTTCTTTTAATGTTAGGTTTACATTTAGTAAAATAACAAATATATGATTTTGAAGATCTAGTGGTAGGAATCAATGAGTAATGTCAAAAGAATTGCTTATATGAAACCTTTGAAAGAAACTAGTGCAAAATCCTGCTCACTGTTGAGAAATTCTGGCACTAATGAAGATCAGAGAATGGATAATCAAAAATGGAATTTTCATGTAAAATTAATCAGCAAAAGACTCACTAAATAACAAGAATTTGTGAATTTCATGCAACAATTTGAACTGCAACAGTGTTTCTTTAGTAAATGTGAGGTGAGTATGCAAATAAGATCATGTGAAACCAGGAAAAGGATAGATGAGAAAGGACGACAAAGTTTGGGGTACAGAAGACTCAACTTAAAAAGAGAATAGAAGATTAAATAAGTATCCAGGGACATGTGTCCACCATTGCCAAAGAGGAGAAATACTTCTTTACCTGTAGTTAATATTATAAAGAACATGGACAGAGAAAGTCATTTTCTTTCTTCAACAAAATTAAGTTTCTAAGTCTTTACCTTGAGCGAACATAAACAGGAGATTCTTTGGGAAGGATTAGAGTATACAGCCTTATCCCTACAAACAGGAGATTGTTTCTTAATCTGTCAACCAAATAACAAGAAAATAAACCAAGGAAGGTGATTCATCCAATTTACCTAAATCTGATTGACCAATACAAACCAGAAAGTTGTCAATAGTAGCCTTTTGCTAGTCTTTTTATGTCCCAATAATTTATTGTGTTCAATTTAAGAACTTCACTGTTATCATCTCTAAAAACATAAATAGCAGTTTTTTTAAATCCACTGATATTACAGTACAACAATCAATTGGCTTATGAAACTTACCTGTTTACTTCTACAACAGAATGTTCTAGTATGTCAACATGCTCTACTGGCAAGGTTAGATGGCAATATCAGAGCATGACTGATAACTAATGATACACAACAGTAATACATTTGTCAATACTATCTTGCCAAGAAACTAAACAAAGCAAAAGGGAAATGGATCTGAAGGGAGCAAACCTGTGGCATCTAAAGCACGAACTGCCTCGCAAAATACATTTGTTTTCTCACGGCGGTGTGTGATATCATTTCCATGAGATGGCATGCAAGTAAGTTGGAAAATTTTTGATAACAGATGTAAAAAAATGTCAAGGATAAATACAGAGATTTAGAAGGAGGAAAAACCAAATTTCAGAATACCCAGAACATAAAGGATATATTCACGTAGCCTGTCTGTTGTATGTGGTACAGCCACAAGTAGTGCACGAACAACAGTAATAGTAGCTTCATGTGATCCATCTTCAAGAAAAGCATCCATTTGTATGCGTATCTTGTCAACAATCTGAAAGATAGTTGCTTTATCAGTCTACTTTTGGATATTTGTTTTAAAAACAATGGAATACTGTAATGGCAATTCCTTAATACCATATCATTTTTGAAATGCTGCGCAACAGCTCCAAATGCTTCTATGCTTGCATATTTCACATTTAAATCTGGATCAGAACCAAGAGTGACAAGAGCAGGCAAAACATGTGTAGAAGCAGCTTTTACATCAATATATGGCACCTAATTTTGCATAAATGTCATTAAAACATCCAATCATGTATAAAGAAAAAAAGAAAAGTAATTGAACTATTTGTGGCAGCAATTTACAATAACTTTCAAGAGAACTGCTGCATTGGTCTGCATATTCACATTGGCACTAACGACCATCTCCCATAGGATATTAAAAATGACTCCATGATGCTCATTGAATATGCTGGATTAAATCCAATTTTAGTGAAATCATATGAAAATAATGATCAAATACTACAAATTATTTCAAAATACTAACCAAAGGAATCGAACTGCATCAATCACCTCAGCAGTGTGATGAACAAGCCATGAACCTTCTTTAGTATTGTTTTGCACTAGTAGTTTTCTCAAGTAATCTGATAATTTTTCATGAATAGTTGGAGCACCCAAAATTCCAGATAACAACAACGGAAGAATGCACATGACAGAAAGATTCTCTGCCACAGAGGTTTTAGGTTGCAGTCCTGCAATAAAGGAAAAGAAAAGCAAGATCGGCAGTCATTACCAAAGAATGCTCACATTGCTAATGATATTATTACTTATAAAGTATAATCTTCCAAAGATGCTGTGAGCTGAATCTTAACCCATCAAGTTGGTCAACCATTATACAATCCTTGGTTCCTAATTAATAAAAAATTTAAACAGGAGAAGGGTGCCATGACGTGGGTACACAGATATGTTTAATAGGTCATAATGTAAGCTCAAAAACCTCAGAAAACTAAGCCACAATGAATTAATTTTGAAATGAAAGGATACATAATCACAAGCTTGAGATGGTCTTAATACCTTTGATTCTGGACTTCATGGATAAAGGAAAAAAGGTCAAATCTGCACCATCACCATTGCCAACAGCTATCAGGAAAACAGGAAGCATTATATGCACAAGGTATTGCTCCCCAAAGAATTCAGATACATCCAGAAGGTACTTTGTTTGCAAAGAAAAATCAAGAAATGGATGTCAGAGTTCGTTATCCAGAGAAAATGCAGCAAGTTTAAAGAGCATTAATTGAGTTAGCACTAATTACAATCTTACCCTTGTGATTCGAGTTCTCAGATTGTCTTCCTTGTGAGATAAGAGGCAGGAAAGCTGAATCAAGTCAGGAAGACAATCCACGTGCATCCAATCAAACATAGGCCAAATTGTCCGACCCCTATCCAACGTATTTGAGGAAAATGCATAAATAAGCTAATGTTAAAGCAAGATAAAACTAATTCAGAACCAATATGTTCCAGGAATGGACAGATTAGAGGGTCCTCAATTTGTGAGTAGCTAACCCTGCATATAGCTGAAGCAAAGACGTGGAGAAGAAGGAATTTTGTTGTTCTGAAGTGGTAAGAGACTCCATAGCAGAGCTAAAAGGGCATGTTTCAATAGCTTTACGATGGACAAATGGCAGCAACCCTGTCAACATCCGAAGCAGTACATCAATATTCCAGTGCTCTCGTTCTCCTAGAACACGGAGATGAGAATCTACAGATCCTTCAACTCCTGATAGAGGTGGACACCGCTGACAAATTATGTGTCAGTGTACTAGCAAGAAAGTAAAAAACCATAATGCCAAAGAGGTCTGAAGATACGAAACATAGATACCTGAGCAGAACCTAAAATGTGGGAGAGTATGACTCGTAGAACATGGTCCAGTTTAGCACCCCAATTTACTACTGCAGGAACAAGTTCTTTGATTGTGGTATCAACAACCGCTCCTGAAGGATCACATACCAACTGGAACATGAGCTCTTCAACCTATGAAACATAAAGATGAATTTTAGATAAGAATTCCAGCTGTGAGCATTTTCTTTAACCAGGAAGTGAGCCCCTAGACCACTCCTGGTGCCATTTGTTCCAGCCTATTATACAGCTTACATGTTAGACAATTCTGTGAACTCAAATTTCTGCTCCATGATGGCCTCTGAGCATTAGTGAGGCTGACCTTAAAATATTTGTCCAAATTTGGAAAGAGTGGAAGCAACAGTGCCAAGTTATGAGCAGCAGCTTCTCGAACAATTGTGGCAGAATCTTCAATTAGTTGCTGAATGATGGATAGAATAAGAGAATCACGAATTTCAGGTCGAACAAACTCTGCAAGTTCTCCACATGATTGAGCAACTAATAGCCTACGCTCCTCATATTTGTGATTAATCTGCATATCAGTTTCATAACATAGTCCCATCATGGAAAAATAAATAACAGATTGCCTAAATAGATGAAGCAGATTAAGCCAACCATTGGGTACCTGTTCCCAACACTGAGGAAGCAACTCTGTTTCAGTTCTCATCTCTCCAACATTTTTAGCTAGGCTTACACAGGCCTGAAAAGGAAAACACAGAACTCCTTAAGCTACAATTTTCTTTATTAAGAAAAATAAAGAAATAAAAAAATCTTGAAATCATTTAGTAACCATGTCTTAATGAAGTAACTCACATCCATAATGATGCGCCGCTGCTGTTCATCTGGCCGTTTTATAAGATTAAACAATGTGTGTGTTAGGGAATCTCTCACTGCGCTATCTGGATGGCGTTCAATAGCACACATAATCAATGGAAGAAGCTCCTGCATTTGTAAGTCATAAATAATATAATCTAATGTTTCAGAAAAATGGAGACAGAAAGAAACTTCAAATAAGAACCTCACGATGGTTGATCAGAACATAGGGAACAATCTTGGGTAATGCATCTGAAAGTATTTGTATGGTCTCCAGTGCCTAACAAGAAACAAGAAGCTAAACCTGTTTGCATATAATATTATATAACCACCAAAAAGAAGTATGCTAATGCTTAAAAATAACAAATGTTTTCAAGTATTTACCATCTTTTGAGTTTTTCCCCTCTTGGGACTCTCTGAATTTTGGTTCAATCCTTTATCCTCAGACTTCAATTCAGAAATGAGTTTATGAGCATTCTCTTGGTATTCAACACTATCATTACAAGAAACATTTGCTGCATCAGAAACAATATTATGAGGCCTGGATCTGACATCTTCAGAAGCTTGGTAACCATGATTCTCATCTGAATTAGTAGAAACTAAGTCAACAGATTTAGATACAACAGCTACTTCATTGATCTCAACCACTTTTTCCTCTGATTGCACATCCTCGCTAAGAGCTATAATGGGTTCTGGATTTCTTGTTGTGGAATCAACACCTTTTAAGTCTTCTAGTTCACCATATGAGGTTTTCTTTTCTTCCTTAGACTTGTCAGTATAAGGAGCCTTTGTGCTTTCACTTTCTCCAGCTGTCCAGCTTCTGCTAGCTCGGGCTCCTTCTATGTGCATCTTCAGTGCTGTGATTTCAGCTCTGCAGTCATTAAGTTGCTTTCTCTGTAGATCCATGGACTGCTTAAGATTCTGTACCTTCAGAACAACACAGATGTTAGTTCTATGCCCATGAAACTAACTTGCAGAAAGATTATGGACAGGACCGATACCAGAGTATCCTTATCTTTTAAATCCTTCTTTACACCTTCCAAGTTACTTGTTAGAACTACTATCTGACTATCAGCCAGTTCCTTGTTTTTACGCATGGACTCTTTCTCATCATTGAGCCTCTGATTTTCTTTAATAAAAAATTCATTTTCTCGAAGAAGGGAAATCTTCTCCTGCAGCAAGACAATTCATTATGAAACAGAGTCAAATGTTGCTCCATATGTTGTTTGGAATATTGTAATAGGAACTTTGCAAAAGAAAATAATATAGATGATTGTCCTTGGGTGAAAGTTATTAGTGATTCCATTAATATTGTGAAAAACTATAACCATAACATCTGCACATATTCATGTATATACATATAAATGCAATATATCAGTATGACAGATTATGGATAAACTTATATGTCAAACCTTGAAAAAAAAAAGATGTAAAAGACATTGTAAACATATAACTATCACATATGATGATGCTTGAGATTTTTTCTATATTTTTAGAATATATAGCAACATATCATGGTGAACAATAACAAGTGCGTAACTGTCATCCCTAACCTGTTCATCATGGAAAATGGTACTTCAAACCATGTTTGATGTTTCAGGTACCAGGCCTGTGCCAGTCGCCTGCTGAACCGGCATGAGTTTAGTACATCCTGATGTACAGACACATGGTATACCAGTACATGCCATATAACTTTTTCTAAGATTTGAATATACATGGTTGCATGAGCCACGATCGATGCCACTAACCCAACAAATCATCAGACTAGTAAGTGTTGTTGTTATGCATTAGTCTAGGCGAAGAACCATGCTTCAAGCGTATAGAGAAGATAAGAAGAATTTATTATAAATTATTTAATGCCATTAGTCATAGACTCCTAAAATAATGTTTCACGTGAAGAGTTTACGAACAATATAACTAGTTGTATACATATTTTGTCTAAAATCAAATTATCAGCATGCAAGATATATAAAATCTTCTCAACTATCACTGATATATTTCCAAAGCATCCTAAAAGTACTGAATCAGTTCTCTTTTCCCTTTTTGTGTCTTGCCAATACCTCCATGTTGGCATGGCAGTGTGTCATGCCTTGGCAGCAGCATGTACTGAGCCAATCAGGAGCCAGCCGGCAACCACATCACCTTGCTTCTTCCTGCCTTCTCATGTTCGTTGTATCTCCAATTGCTTTAGAGCTGCTAGGTTCTAGATCAGAATAAAGGCACAAAAAATGAACCATTGTTGACGACCACACCACCTTGTTCTCTGCCGCCATCAATGGTATAAACCTTTGCCCCAGTGAAGGTCAGGGTTTGTATGGTACACTCGACTTTTTCTATTTGATGATCAAGTGAATCTATTGGACCACAAGAAGCAGCCAGACATAGGTGTTTCTGCATTTACTTCCCCAAGCCTGAGTCGAATTGACTGCTAGTAATATAGTCTGATTGGCAAGTCAGAGTGGATCAGATTGACCTGCAAAACCAATCACCTAGGTTCAGTTCCAGGATCTTCAGCGAGATGGAGGTTGGGTCATATGCTGGTCAACACTTTACATTTGAGATCGATCAGACTCGAAATGAAACAAACCATTGACAGCTCTTGATCCCAAAATGATGAATGTAGGACAAACAATAGTGTCTCCAAGTCATTATTGCATTTCCAAACTAGACATAAGAGTTCCATGTAAGTTTGAAACTAGGCTACTAAAATTGGAATACTACCTTGTCTACTGCTAGTCATTGCGTGCTAACTATGATCTCTACCAGCAGCCAACAGACACCAAATGGTGGGCTGAGGCTGCCAATCACCAAAGGTTAGTCGAGTGGCAGCCATGATGTGCAACACCATTCTTCAGTCCGCTAATGATTAACAATCAAAATATGCCAACTGTTGGCTACAGCTACTTGTGTCCTAAAGTCTTTGACTGCTGATCGTCAAATAATTATTTATAGTGCTATATCAGCCGTTGGTCACCACTGACGCAAAAGATATTTACAATCTCCAGCATCCTGAAATGCCCTATGCTTACCTTGAAAGCGACAAAAGAAAAGAGAGATAAGACATGTTTCTTTTCCACATCTACAGTTATTAAAGAAAACTCACGGATCAAGTAACTAATTTTCCTTTGTCCATTTTATTGATAAATCAAATAGTAAACTTCACAATCATTTTCTGGAAACGTCATCCAGTAAAGTGACACTTTTTGACTGCTGCGACTACTACAAAACAAAACAAGCCCTTCATTAAGCTTGTGAAAGTATGATCTATTAATGAAAACATCGTCGACATGTATTAAACAGAAAAAATGACATAGGGCCTCGAAAGCAAATACAATGAGTGTACATGAACACCTGAATGGTATAAAATGTCATTTTGAGGGCAAAAAGCACTTTGCACAGATTTATGGATACTACAATCGAACATGGAATACAACTAATTTGGATTTGAACCAAAACTTGCCAAATAAAACAAAAAGACAACAATTGGTTGAAGTATAGTCCATCCTCAATACTTCTTCTTCATCAAATATTGCTTATTCCACAACCAAAAGAAGAAATAACTGTAAACCTGTCAGGATATGTTGGATAAAGTACCTCGGCAGCCTCTGAGGTGGATGAAAGATACTGATAATAATAACGACGCAAAGCATCAGAAACACAAGCTGAACTTTTCAGCCACACATCTAGGTTTTGATCAGTGACCTACAATACAATAAGGCAACATAAAATGTGCTCAAGCAAGTCATGCACAAGAATGAATAGAGAAAGCATTAGTATCAAGAAAAGCATAAACAGAATCAAGGAATAGGAAAATTTTAGTCAATTAATACACAGGAATGTAAATGATGTGCTTGAGAGAGCATAGATACCTATAATAAACAAGATATAACTATATATAGAACAAAAGAAAAATGTAGGTAAAAGATATTGTCATGAAGAAATTCATGCAGCAGAAGCTTAATCAAATCATATGTAATACTGCATGGAAGCACATAGTTTCCAGTTCTCATCTAAAATTATCAAAAAAGTAGAAACTAATGTCATATTAGATAGTTATAATCACTGAAATAGCAGATTATAAGGATGCCATGTGCATCAGCTTTCTGTACCATGTTAGAAAGTGTAATTGTTGCAATGGGGGATACTGAGACTTGCTAGCATGGTATTCAAAAGCCATGTTCCCACCATGGAAAAAACATAACCTCTGCTTACTAATACAAGTGTTCTTTGAGTCCTTCACTTCACATACTCGGAATTATTGCAATGAAGGTGTCAACCTCTCTTGTTTCACTGAAGTAGGAAAATCTTGACAATCCATCTAAAAAGATTTCATCCTTTAGAAAAAGATAACATTGATTTACACACGTGTTCCCCATTCATGTCCAACTAAAGCTTATACCAACATGGTTTCCTATTATCTATTGCAATCATGCTGCAAATCGTGATCATTTTATAAAACTAGTCAAAATCATGAGAAATCAATATTTCATAAACTATCATATCTACATACTAAACAGATCCTCTAAACCCATGCACATCAGAAAATTAGTCTTTGTTTGTTGCAACGCACAAAAACCCCAAAGCGCCAATCTATCAAAGGCTTACACCAAGAATCGCATATGCTGGCCATCAAGTATATCAACTATAAGATACCGAATGCATCAGTGTCTGGGAGTGTCGAGTATGAAGTGGTTTATAACAGATACCTCAGCAACTTTTGCCAGTATGTAACCATCAGGGATGTGTCATGACATAAAATCATACACGAAACAGAACAAGTATGATTATAGTATTGAATAAAAAGAAATAAGTGCAAATGAGAGTACTAGGCAAACATAGGTAGAATTGCATGTGTGGAAATATAGGACAGATGTGTGGAAAAAGAAAAGGTAGAACCCAAGAAGTTAGCCAATAGCATATGAAAATAGATTTGTGTGAACCATGTGATTCCAACAAACAAATTTGAAATGCACAAAGCAACAAAGAATATGAGGAGAAACTAGATACCAGCAGAGTAAATATATCATTTTTTCTTCTGGCAGTTGTCTTTCACAGTCCTGATTTTTTGTTGATTAATCGATGGAACATGATTAAATAGTACAGCTAAAAGATTTTTTAGCTTTGTGTTAAGGCTGTCCTTTACTTGAAATGAATATTTATAAATTTATTATGTGAAATGAATAATCAGCCTGCTGATATAGTTGAACTAGAAACTTTTCTATAAATTTTTGCAATCATACAATAAAGATCTACTCACCTCTTCAAGAAATGTCATAGCTGTAAGGCGGTACCCAGCAAAGAGCAAGTATTCCTTCACAGCACAATTTAGATCTTTCCGTTCAGTGTCCTTTAACGGGCCTAAAGAGACATAAGAGATCTTCCTCGTGTTATGTAGAGTTGTAGGGCCATTAGTCACCGAAATATCTGAACTGGACCCTGAACTAGAATTTAAGAATAGCATTAATGTAATGTTCTCATAAAATAATATTTTCAAGACAAAGGCACAAAATAAGTATTAATCATTTAGCAACCCATTGATATGATAAATCTCATGCAATATGCATGTAAAATACAAACCAAGAACATACAGTTACAATTGCCAAAATGTCATGAATTTAAATTGATAAAAAAATGACAATAGCAAGATAATAGTTTTCGAACAAGATGAAAGCATGTTTGATGCGGGCATTGAGTTTCGAGAGATTATGAGCTCTTACCACCTATGTTATTATTTTGTACAATCTACTTTATGGATCACAGGCATTATATACAAGTTTATGGTTGATGGAGGCATCTACTACATAAACATTAATGTAAAAGGAGAGTGAGTATATGTTTGTTAAGAGTTTACATACTAAACAAAATGTAACTTGTTTTACATTTTGATGGAGCCATCTACTACACATGCATTAATGTAGAAGGAGGGTGAGTATACGTTTGATAAGAGTTGACAGACTAAACAAAACAAAACTTGTTTTACATTTTGTTCATAGACATGTTTTCATTCTCATAGATTACTCACTTTGAAGCTTTTAAAAAAGAAAACAAACTTATTGTCAGAAATTTGATCCATGAAGAGATCCAACATAGGACCCACCATAATTATGATACAAGCCTGGTTATATCTAAGATTGCTTCAGAAGTTCCATCTTGTTCTATTAAGTTCAAAATTACCAAGCAATCAAGTAGACAGTGAAAATAGTACACATATTACAAAAAGAAAATTCAAAAAAATTAAGATTTTATTAACATAATGATCAAAAGATCTCAACATTATGCATGCCAGCACCTTAGGATTTTCTTTTCCTGTTTTTATCTAGGATAGATGATTTCTGTTTAGTAACCCATAATCTGAAATCACAGTGTGCAACAAAACATTCTTATACCATCTTGATTTTACTATCTAGCCACAATAGTAATGCATTTACCTTAGGTATGAGTTCAACTGTTTGATTCTAAAATAAATACCTAGCAGAAAGATTCTAAATCACTGACAGGATGGACTATTGTAAATTAATTGTATCTAACACATTTTCATCTATTGCATGCTTCACACAAATCATAGGGATTATATTAAACATTAAGAACGGACCATTAAGGTCATCAGGAAAATATTGTTTTTGCTTTTGTAACTCCTCCCTGAGTCTTGACAAGTCTTCTTGGGCTAAACGAAGCTCATATTCAGTGATTGCCAACTTTTCTTCTACTGTTACTTTCTCTTCTAGCACATTTTGTGCATCTGCAACTGGAACAAGTTCAAGAAATATCATATGAATTAATCACACAAACCATGAGCCAACTGCAGTTGATGGAACCAAATTTATCACATACAATCAACAAAACAAAATTACATTTTTGGACATAAAAAACATAGAAGTTCTACTTTATGTTGCTTGAACTACCAAGTCCAATGATCACAATTGGAACTTAACAATTTGATGTAGGATGAAAGGATGAAGGGGCTCTAGGTGCAAAGAAAATACGTATTTTGTTTCATAAAGGTGGAAGAAAAAAGAGAGAGAGGAGAAGACAAATACCACTCTCACTCTGGTTCTAATGCATCACACAAACCTTGTTCCTACACAGGATAAGCATCATGCATGGATGATGACATCAAGCCATCAAACCTTGTTCCTACACAGGATAAGCATCATGCATGGATGATGGCATCAAGCCATCAGGGGATATGTACCATATTCTGGACTCTTAAGAATCGCCCCTAGGAATGAATGTCTTATACATCCATACACATAATAAGAGAAGAAATTTTTCATTCATTTAGTCATGTCCTTCACTACAACTCTTCCAACTTTTCTTAGAACTCTCAAGTACAAGAAGAGAAAAGAAACAAAATTTCTAATTCTTAAAATCAATGGTTAATCATACTGATCATCCTGTTTACCATTTCTGTAGAATCTTAACTTCCATTTTCACTTCATAAAATGATCTTACTAGATAGCAAAATCTTCAACGGGAATTAATTGCCTTTCATGTAGAGCATCTTCAGTCAACATTATCTTCCATTTTCTTAAATTTTAACTCAGCTTTTATTTCCTCCTTGGTCAATCTTGGTATGTGATGTAGAAATGCATAAAATGTTGTCCTGATTCAAATGATTACATTTGTCGAAAACATCAAATCAACAGGATATTGTAAAGATCAAATTACAACAAAAGATCCTGCATCACAGTTTTTCTTTCCTTTTTTGGCAGAGGAAGAAATCTGCAAACTTATCGACCTCAACAACTGCAACTAAAAATTGTCATATATTTTATAAAAATACTCGTAAAATCTTAAATTTACTATAATTGAATAGAAATTTTCAAATCCAAGGTTTTTGTTGTATATAGTCTAATGGATTTCTATTACTATACTTAAAAAACAGTCCTAAAAATATCTCAACGCTGATAAACCTAGGAATTTGTATCAAAAGTGTCCAACATTTTGAACTTATAATCGACCAAGAATGGTAAAGGAAAAGCTAAGATCACTGTTCCAAAGTTATGGTGACCTGAAATTGAGTTATGGATCACCAAATTTGGCTCCAATTATATTGGCTGCAACGAAACATCAAATAATAGTGGGAAACAACATGACATTTGAGGATCTGAAAACGTCTAGTGGTAGAAGTTGCAAGTAAGTCCATAAAGTTTACATATTTACTCAAAAAAGATATCACAACTTGGTCAAGCTTCAAAGAAGAGTCAGAGGAACCGACAATAATAAATTTCAGGTTGCTAGAGAGTTTCCAGGAGATCCATCACGTTAAAAAATAACATCTTTAGACGTGAATGGATCATTTTGAAAAAAAGAAACCGAACGAAGAGGATCAAAGAATCCAAAATAGTTGCATCAGAGTCTTGACAAACAGATAAACACACATCAATAGCAACCCAATGATCTTATCATTATCCATGTCCATTGCCAAATGGCCGCATAAGAGTACCGACCGATCATGAAGATCGATCGCATAATGATATTACAATTTAAATTGCTGAAACAAATCCAGTCGTTGTTATCATGAAAATATATGATCAATCGAATGGCCTAAAAATCTCGGATCAATCTTACGCAAATGAAACAGCAGGCACGTTCACCTCAAGGCTGGTCTTGTTTGTTTAGACGTCATCAAACATGTTCTACACAAATCATATGGATGCCTTGGCTGTTTAACGCCACAACAATCATAAGAACGTGATTCCTTTTTTCAAGAAAAACCATTTGGCGAAACGGAATGAGACAAGAAGGGGTCCAAAAGGGGATCAGGAGGAGAGGAAGGGTCTGCGAATCGAACCTCGGAGGGCGTTGAAGCGGGAGATCTGGTCGGAGGGGAAGAGGGCGGGGTCGGCGAAGAAATTTCGGAGGCGGATGGCCTGGTCATGGTGGCCGTCCTCGACCAGCTCGTGGAGGAGCTCGAAGGCCGTGAGTAGGTAGTTCTCCTGCAGCAAGAAGTTCACCACGCAGTTGCACAGCGACGTCCGCTCCACGTCCATCGCCCGCCTCGACGCCGGATCCCCCATCCCTCCTGCCATTCCCTCCTCCTGAAACGAAAATGGATCCCTCCTCCGGTCGTCTTCTCACACCATACGGGGGAGAACGAGATCGAGCGCTATCATATGGCGAAAGAGAATGTCAAATGTCGATGCGGAACAACAGATGAGGTTTCACGGGTCACCACCACACCACGGAAGGCGCGTCGTCGTGGGGAACTAGCGAGAGAGGGAGAAGGAATAGTCGACGCTTGCCTCCTCCGTGCGCGGAAAGGAGACGGGTCCGTGTTTGGATCCCCCCGCCTACCTTAATCGATGTGGCGTTTAGAGTTGACTTAGATTGCGATTTGTGATCCTAATTAATCTCGATATGTGATAGCATTATAACAACTGTTATAATATGTTAACGCGTTTACGCTCATTATAACAGCTGTTATATGGTGATGGTTTCAAAATTGAGTTGATCAATTATCTACCAAATTACTTATTCGTGAATGGCATCAACAGTTGCATTGCTTTTGTTTAGCTGACTATTTTCTCATGGAATCAGGAAAGGGAGACACACCCAATAAGTTGACAGAGTGGCATATATCCGTTGAGGATTTGAACCAAGTGGTACGTGTCTTTGAAATTTGATATTAAAAAAATACACTAATAATTAAAAGAGAATATAGGAAGCATTAAATATTTCGATAGATACGGCAAAATAATTAAGGGAGGGAATAATAGGATCAATCACGAATACACTAATAATTTGGTCAATGCAGTCAACATTTTTATGCCTCAGCCCAGCCCAATAATTGGACCGGCCCAGTAATTTCCAACCTGGTTCTCCCCGAACCGGTTGGTCGACATCAACCAAACTGGTCCAGGCTCAAACCAACATTTGATTGTACGCGTGCACATATTCAAGGACTGCATTTACCAAAATACCCCCGGTTTCCTTCCACAAAATCTCACTTGTAGGCAAAACTATAAATATATAACCATAATCATAATTATATATTCTAAAATTTTAGTAGTAGCCAAATATACATGTCTCATAGTTAGTCTCAATCATAATAATAATAATAATAATAATATCTTAATTATTTCAGATAGGATCTTTTATCATCATTAAGCTATGTAAAAAATAAATAAATTTTTAGATCTCTCTATAAGACTAATTATCTTAGCTCTTCTAATTATAATATTAATAGGTTTTTTACTTATATCATCTTAAATTTCTCATTGAATCCTTATTTAATACTACATCTAATTGTACATAAATAATTTTTATTTAATTATTTTAGAACCTCTATAAATATCAACCTCAACATCCCTGTATACATTAGTTAAATATTATTCGACAATTAATAAAATATAATATTTTAATTATATTATGTTTCTCTTTTTTTTCATGAATAATGTGCATTTTTTGGGTGAATATAAACAGAGAGAATATACATGGGTGTATGTTAATCAATAGAAGGACTATGTTAAAATTACAGGGATAAATATGTCATTTTGAAACTTGATAGATATTAGATATGACACCAACATGTCCTTTGGCAAGGGATCTGAGTTCTACACGTTGGCACTGGGAATCCCACTAAGCCCGACTGCCTCTGACCTCTACTTTGTTGGCTTTCATTCACTCTCTCTTTCCCAGGCCAAAAGACCCCTCGCCTCTCACCATCACTGCAGCTCCCAAAGCTCCCGACTCCTCCCTTCTCCACTGCCCTCTGCCCCGCACAAGGTAGGCCGCTCGAGATCACCCGTTTCTCTCCTCTCCACGCCTTAATTTTCTGCTGCGGTGTAAAGATTATTCAGTGTTTATATGGTATTCGTATCTCTGTGCTCATTCTTCTAACGGTCAAATCCTTGGCACCCTTTCATGGCCTTGTCATCATCTTTGCTGCTTCTCTTCCTCTTCTGCAATGTATCTCTTCTTTTTGCTGTTGGTGGACTGAACAGTGAAGGCACAGCCCTCCTATCGTTCAAAGAAGCCATCAGAGGAGACCCCAAGGGCTCCTTGGGAAACTGGAACTCTTCCGACGAGAATCCCTGCTCCTGGAATGGGATCACCTGCAGAGAAGGCTCAGTGGTCGCCTTAAGCCTGCCAAAGAAGAAGCTGGTGGGCTACCTCCCCTCTGCCCTTGGCTCCCTCCAATCTCTCAGGCATGTCAACCTTCGGAGCAACAGGCTCTTCGGCAGCCTTCCTGCCGGCCTCTTCGCCGCCCGAGGGCTCGAAAGGTTGGTCCTTTTTGGGAATTTCCTGTCCGGTTCAATCCCGCCGGCGATCGGTGAGCTTCTGTACCTCCAAAGCTTGGACCTTTCCAGCAACTTGTTCTCCGGTTCGATACCGCGCTCTTTGGTCCAATGCAAGCGATTGAAGGCCCTTGTCTTGAGCCATAACAACTTCACCAGTTCTCTGCCCCTTGGCTTTGGTAGCAGCCTTGTAGGATTGGAAAAGCTTGATCTTTCTTACAATGGATTCAGTGGTCCGATTCCGGGTGATATTGGTGATCTTCCTAATCTTCAAGGAACTCTGGATTTGTCTCACAATAGGTTCTCCGGCTTCATTCCGCCGAGCCTGGGGAACCTGCCTGAGAATGTTTTCATTGACCTGACCTATAACAATCTTAGTGGGCCAATACCCCAAAATGGGGCTCTGAAGAGCAGAGGACCGATGGCTTATGTCGGAAATCCTGACCTTTGTGGCTCGCCATTGCAGACCCCGTGTCCTTCTGATGTGCTCTCGCCCAAGGAAGATGACACTCATAGTGGAAGAAGTAGCAGTGAAGGACTAAGTAATGCTGCAGTGATTGCAATTGCGGTGAGTGATGTGCTTGGAATTGGTTTGATTGCATTATTGTTCTATTACTTTTATCGCAAGGCAATTGCTTCACTAAAGACCAAGGAAGAAGGAGAGCGTTCTGACAAAGGGTTGAAGGGCAGGAAGGAATGCATGTGCTTTACAAAGGAGTCAGGCGCATTATCGGAAAATATTGAGCAATATGAGCTAGTGCCATTGGATAAGCATGTGACTTTTGATCTTGATGAGCTTCTTAAGGGGTCAGCTTTTGTTTTGGGGAAGAGTGAAATTGGTATTGTCTATAAGGTTTTGCTGAACAATGGACTTACTGTAGCTGTTAGGAGGCTGGGGGAAGGAGGATTACAAAGGTTTAAAGAATTCCAAACTGAGGTAGAAATGATTGGGAAGGTTCGACATCCCAATATTGTTACTCTAAGAGCTTATTTCTGGTCGGTTGATGAGAAACTACTTATCTATGACTACATTCATAATGGAAACCTCTCTACTGCTCTACATGGTATGCTTTCGGACCACTTATTTTCTTTTGATACTTGATGATATCTTCCATGTTCATAGGTAACTAAAGATAATATTCAGTTTCCAATGAAGAATACAACTAACCTTGGTTTTAATCCAAGGAGGATTTTCCACACTGGATGTTTTAGTGTATTTTCATTTAATGCTGTTTGTACTTTCCAACTTCATCAAATTCAAATGAAATCTAAATCATTTTTAAATTAAAAGGATATTTCTAAGAACTGGATACACCAAATTTGTTGGTGACTGTTCATCTTTAAGAAGTATGGTTTGACATTGATTCAACTTCAATCTCATGACTGGTTTCCCAAGCCTATATTGACCTTGTAGTCTTTTCTGTGTGAGAGATGAATTTCTTGCTCATAAAAGTATCCGTAGCAGGCTGGAGCACTTTGACAAACTAGTTAATTCACATCTCTAGAGTAATTTGGCTAATCAACATCTTCTATGGTTCAAACTTTTACATGCATATCATTCTCATTATATTTCTCGATATTGTGGCTAATAACAGGGAAAGCTGGAACAGGGGATTCTGCACCACTATCATGGGAAGTACGCTTGAAAATCATGAAGGGAGTAGCAAAGGCCTTGGCTTTCCTCCATGAATTTAGTCCAAAGAAGTATGTTCATGGAGATCTCAAACCTAACAATGTACTTCTTGGACTGAACATGGAACCCTACATATCTGACTTTGGGGTTGGGCGTCTGGCAAACTTAGCTGAAGGATCTCCATTTCTGCAGTCAGATAGAGTATTTGCTGAGACAACTGCTAGCCAACAATCGGATGTTGCATTTGGTCGCATCATAACCAAAGGATCATGTTATCAGGCTCCTGAGGTGTTGAGGACCATGAAACCATCTCAAAAATGGGATGTTTACTCGTATGGAGCGATCCTACTAGAACTGATTTCTGGCAAGTCCCCACTTGTTCTTTTGGAGACTACGGAAATGGATTTGGTTCGTTGGGTCCAGTTTTGCATCGAAGAGAAGAGATCCCTCTTGGATGTTTTGGACCCTTTCCTAGCTCAAGAAATAGATAGAGAAGATGAGATTGTTTCAGTGCTAAAAATTGCTTTGGCTTGTGTGCAAGCTAATCCTGAAATGAGACCATCAATGTGGCATGTTGCCGATACCCTGGAAAGATTGATCAACTGAATTCAAAGGTGCTCACAAGGACCAAAAAGCAGTTTGAATGTAGGAGGTGACTACTTTTCCATGTCTTTCCCTGTCAATCATTCCAAGCGCAATCCTGGTAAACCATCAGTCAGTATCACCATGAATGGAGAATGTTGATTGAACTTGTTGCTCATTAGATAACAAAGAGACATCTTGATTCAGTGATTTTGCAACTGTACTGGTTTCTAGAGTCTGTGCCTTGGTTTTGATCAGTAGTGCTTGTAACTTTTAGTTTCACCTTTTTCATAGCCATAGTTTAATGTGTTCTTTATTATGGAGCTTGGGTGGTCCTCAGTTGGCATGTCTGAATGTAGGAGGTGACTACTTTTCCATGTCTTTCCCTGTCAATCATTCCAAGCGCAATCCTGGTAAACCATCAGTCAGTATCACCATGAATGGAGAATGTTGATTGAACTTGTTGCTCATTAGATAACAAAGAGACATCTTGATTCAGTGATTTTGCAACTGTACTGGTTTCTAGAGTCTGTGCCTTGGTTTTGATCAGTAGTGCTTGTAACTTTTAGTTTCACCTTTTTCATAGCCATAGTTTAATGTGTTCTTTATTATGGAGCTTGGGTGGTCCTCAGTTGGCACTTCATTAAGGTTGTGTTGCTTGGTAATATAGGAAAAATACATTGAAGAAAGGTATGGCTGTTGTTTCTCCTGTCATGATAAAATCTTTGCTCAAGATGATCTGATACATCTTAGTTGAATCACATACCTCAACTTTTCTTTGGCTTGTCTGTCACAGATTCTTGAAGAATGGCCTACCTTTTTGCTAATAATTTACTGTTTAGCATAGATTTTTATAATGGTCATTAGCCTGTTTGCAGAATCTTGTCTTAGTCTTACCATCCATAATCTATTTTGATGAACTCATTAGGACTTATCTTAGCTTCCATGTCTTGGTGCCACAACTTTTTTCATGTCAAGGACACACCCAACCAGGCTTGCAGAGCACCCAGGAGACTTTTGTACAGCCTTATCTTTCTGCTGGGACTCATCATCAAAAGGCTTCCTTTGGACCAGCAATACAATGGTGGAGGTTGCTCATTTGATGTAGCTTTGGACAGATCCATTTTTCATTATAATTCTTTTCTGATGAAATTATGGGTTGTATTATCCAACAAAAATAATAAAAGAATATTATGATATACAACTACCAGAGGAAAGAGAAGATAGGAACTCAACAAAGTCTGCCATTCACATCCTAGAACAAACATAATCTCACACCTCCATCATGTTTGTAGGCTTTAGAACAGAACTAAAAGGACCAAACAAAAACTCCTTCAGAGGTCAGATATGATCAATCCCAAAATAGATGTATATAAAGCATCTGAGCCTTTCTTAGAAGAGAATCCATGAACTAAAACTGGAGGAATAGAAAGCAGTGTTTCAGGTGTAATGGTGCAAGACCTGAGATTTCTACTGCAACTCCTTCAGAAGTCAGATTCTTGCTGCAAAATCAATGTCACGCAGGAAGTTCTGTCAAACAAGAACAGTAGGCATTAAATGATGACGAAGACGAAGGCTTGGCTGAGTCAACCATAACACCATCATCATCGACGTCTGGGTAGTGTCTCATTCTGAAAGCGATGTAGGTCGAGAAGATCCAACCATGTGGCACAGCTGTGTAGAATTCTATTAATCATATAATTAAGCCATCCAGACTTTGACCACAACTGGGCCTCAAAATCTATCTCATCAGCTCCCTCTCTGTCGCTGGTTACTGAATGTTCTGTTGTTTGCCGTGAGATTTCATGATCTTGACCTGTTTCTTAGATAACCGATCTCTATCTACTTTGCCATCCGAACTACCTGAAACATACTTGAAGAACCTGGTGATCCACAAGACACCACATGAAAGGTCTGCAAAGGAAGCAACCAGGCAGCTCTTTCTCCGCCCTTCCTTGCATTCCAACCTCATATTGTTCTCAATATGTGTACTTGAAAATGACACGATAAGAATAGACTTTGACTGGCTCAGTCACCAGCAGCCAGCTTTCTGCTATGCATGCAGACAACATCTAGCACATTGACTTCGTCCAACTGCAGCTGTTTCATCCGCCGTTTGTCAGTGTGGAAGCTACTGTTTCTAACCAAGTTACAGCTTCCTGTAAGATTAGGCAGCATTCCACTGGATTGGTTGTGCTTGCTCACAAAAAACACAAGCTTACCAAACTTTATTAGTCATTCATCAGTCAATACTTACGATGCAGAGATTTCCTCTGTAACCTTCTACCTCTAGATGCCCTTTGCTGCCACTGTTCAATGGAATAGGTATCAAGGTCGTCCAGGAATCATCCATATCAGATTGATGCACTATATCTATTCTTGTACCGAAAGCAAGTTTCACAAACAGTCCATATGAACTGATTGAATCAAGAGAACAGAACAATACAAGAAAAAGGAAATAAAATTTCTGATGCTATCATTCTCTTCACTAGGCTTTTCCACCCCTCTTAATATACACAAACACTTGAAGTGATGACTACCTAACCAAACTGGCAAAGCTACAAAGCTTCGGTGCAGTGCCTCTTGATCATCCTTTGTGATGATGTCGACTTCATATGATCTCTGTTCCGCTTACCGGTTTCGCAGGAGGCAGCATTCCCGTCCACTCCATCGCCGCCGACGGGCGCTGCCGGATTTCTGACAATGTTGAAGCCGAAGAGCCTAACAACTTGAACAGGAGGCCTCTGAGTCGGAGCTACCGCGCTGCCTCGGCCAGCTCGCGCCGTGGAATCGATGAACAGCTGCTTCTCGGGGTCGGTCGATCTGTGGAAGGTGATGACGTCGCCGGCCTCGAGGCCTTTCTCCTTCACGAACCGGCTCCAGCCTTTCGTTAGCACGTAGCTCTGGCTACTGTTCCAGTATGAGTACCGGAACCGCCACACCTTCCCGTAGGCATCCTCGAAGTTGAGCATCACTCCCTTGCCGGCGGCGGCGGCGGCGCCCGTCTTCTGCAGAGGGAAGTGCTTCTCGGCGTGCTGCTTCGGTATCACTAGCCGGTTGAGCTTGCCGACGTCGCTCGGCGTGACCGCCTTGTCGAAGAGGTGCTGCCTCTGAGCTCCGACAAGCAAGCCGGTCACAGGTGCACTGCGAGGAGCAGTCTTCTTGCTATCGAGACAGAAGGATAGTCTGCTTTTCTGTAGCTCGTCGCGGTAGGTGTGCTTTCGAAGCATGTCGACGATCTCGGCCTTGGAATGAGATTCGAGAAAGGAAAGCTCGGCCGCGTCGCCGTTGTCGGCGTCGTTCAGCGGCTTGAAGTTGGTGATGGCGTCGCGGCCGCGGAACCGCTGCACGGCGACGTCGTAGGCGCACGCGGCCTCCGCTTCCTCGTTGAAGGTGCCGAGCCAGACGCGCTGGTGCTTCTCGTAGATCTGCGCGCCCCACCGGCCGTTGGGCTGGGGGACGACACCTTTGTAGTGAGACGACGGCAGCTTCCGGGACTCGGCCTCGACGCCGACCTCCGGGTCGATGACGTCGCTTGCACCGCTGCCGACGCGCTGCAAACTCTTCGGATCGGGCGACGGGACCGGACCCGTCTTCCTCATCTCGCCACATGCTTCCTCTACGGAGCTTGTCCCCATAACTCACAGCGTCTAACGAGACTCGCTTAAGACTGTGGATGATGGCTGTGAAGACAAATCTCGGAAGGAGTATATGTAAGGACTAGTCCGAGTGCTACTGCTGTAGGAGGTGATTGTTTTGTGTTGTTATATAGCAAGTTGGGCACTAGTTTTTCATATGGTAGGATATGGGAGATCTCATTGGCATGGGTGGTGTTGGTGTGGGTCAACTCATGTGAAGGTGGGAAGAAGGTTCATGTTCTGGGGAAGTGAGCTGTGCTCTCTGGTTACTTGACCTGATTCCTCGATATGAGAAGGTGGAGTGTCGTGGTGGGAGTTGGGTATGGGCGTGGGACCTAAGAAGGAAGCAAGTTGATGAGCATATGGTTCAGATGAGGATGGACCATGCTGCTTTCCTGCTGCAGAGCTTGGCATGGCCTGGCCTTCTCTGCTGCCTCTACCTCCCATCTCACTACAGGTATGTGATCACAGATTTTGACATGTAACCCAAGCAGAAACCAGTGCTCTTCCATCAATAAACAAACACTGTTGCAGAGAATATAACTCATCAGACACTCCTGTGAGAGCAGTACTAGCAGATGCATTGCGTTCTCAGATATGTAACAGGCACAATAAAAACACGATTTCCACAGGCTTTGCAGGTCAAGTGGTAAAACAAGTATTTCTTTATCCATGTTGGAAGATTCTGCAAGTGATTTGGAGTATGAGTGTTTTGTGATACATGCAACATATCTCAAATAAACTGGGGGGGGGGGGGGGGGGGGGGGGGGTGGGGTGGGGAAAGATCTCCACACCTCTTCCCCACTCCCCTCACATGGAAAGTGCATGGCACCATTGCCTCCTGCATCCCATAGAAAACATAACCAGGGGCTGGCATGGGAGAGGATAGACTTGGGCATCCCAATCCAGCAGAGAGTTCAGCTGGGTGCTGGGTGCCAAGTGGTGTCCCACCAAGCGGATGACAAGTTGAGGATGTCCTGTCCCAAAAGAGTGACCCTAAATGATGATGTAGACCAAGTCAGATATCAAACACATGTATCTTCTTTTTATTTCAAGCTGAAGGAGAAGAAACGAAGTCATGTAACAAATATTTTCCATGACAACACAATGTTTGAGTCTCTAATTTTTTTGGCTTTCGTGAATCTTTCTCATCCTCCTTTGACTGCCACCGTACTTGTCAATGACTAAGCCATTACTATGTCTTCCTGCCAACTACCTGACTAAGAATAATCATATCATTTTTGTGATGGTTTTCGTTCCTGTTTGATTCCTTACCCTTCCCACAATTTCATGCATCCACACAGGTTCATACTGAACCATGACAAAAGTCCACATCTTTTGGTGGGTTCGTTCCCATCAGAACTGCTCCGTTTCCTGTCTCATTCCTGTGATTCTGTTCGAAGCCTCATTGTAAAGCAATCATCCATGTCGATGAAGCTTATCCCGATGAGTTGTCAATGACATTATCGTGCCACAATCTCAAAGGAGTGCGAAGCTTTTTCTTCTTTCTTTTGGAATCTTTTGAACTCTTCGGTGTACTCGTCCTTCACATCTGCTTCGTACGAACAAGGCACTGATTCCATATTCCTCGTGCACGTACAGTAAAGCCCTACGTGACTTTGGCCAAGTGAAATGAGCACAATGATGCTGAAAGAGTGCATCTGGTCAAAAGGATGGTACCTGCACAAGAAAATTATCAATGTAGACAAATATTAGCCAAAGAAAAGTTCACCTAACGAAACTTTCCCGTCGAAATAGTATATTTATACTCTGATCCGATTGAAGTGCTCCTTTAGCTATAAATGTATTTATGTATGTTAGCAATATGTATATTGTTATATCCACATGAAACATAGAAACATATTACATCTATAGTTCGCAGGTCATTTTCTGATCCCGACAGGCGTAGTGGGTGGTCTTTGTTCATCATTATTATTTGTTTCTGGGATTACATTTGCAGGTTGAAGGTACCAATTCAGAAGCACCATAGGCATGCATTGTCTGTAGACGCCAGTGGAGTTGTCTTCTTAGCTCTCTTTAAGATATGTCCACAACTCCATCTCTGCCGATAAGCTGACAACCTTTATCATAAGTGAAGCCTGCACATGGTTTTGGTGTTACCAAACCTGCATGATCTTGTGGGAAATGGCCTTCTTAGCCACATACGTATATAGGTTTCTCCAGTTTCAGTTTGTTTCAGCATTCCAAAGGATGATTCTTATGCAGATGGGAATCATGTTGTGCTATTTGCAGATTAGGAGGTTATCAGTAGACAGAAAAGAACAGATGAAGAAGTCTCTATAGAATCAATGGATCAGTATGTCACAGAAACATAGGCATCATAGCCACATCTGCTTAGTTTTCAGGAAAAGAAAATGACATGAGAAACAAATTCTGCAATATTTTCTCTCTAACACACATTACTACTTATGGATCTTTCCATGCATGCAAGTCTACACTCTACAGGCCAGTGTTGAGATGAGGTAGGTAGATGAGACAGTCCCTGAAGCAGGAGTTAATTACAAGAGCTTGTGACCACCTAAAAGCCAAGGAGACCAGTGCATGCTCTTCTGCTCCGTCCCCATCTCTCCTCCATCACTTCCATTATTCTGAGGGCCCCAATCTGCAGCAATTTCCAGCTCCAAGAATTTATATATACTTTTATGGACCGAACTATTACTGGAATCCATAAATCTTCTTCTTGATGGTCATATCCAATGGTTTCAGCGTAGAAAAAAGAAGTGTGTGCATGATAGGTGGGACAGACATCACAGCTTGATGTTGATGAGTGCCGACATATCTGAACACAAGTTGGAACTTACGGGCCTGACATCAGCTATAGAAACAAAAGTATTATATGAAGGATGATATGGGCTACTAGAGTCATACAGTCAACAACATGTAGAGCCAATGCATCTCGTTCATGTTGATGTATTTATTATATTTGATTGCATAATAATTTTAATGAAACTTGGTGACCAAGTTTTATGCACGTCACATATATTTATGACTTCTACGTTGCCCAATCTTCCATTTGACCCGTCTTTTACGTGAAGCATAAGTAAAAATAAGTCACCCTTCTTTCTTTCTTAATAGAAGATTAAGGACTCGATCTTCCTCGTAAATCGTGCGTTTGTTGATCATCATGGTGTGTGATGCTCTTTAATAGCATGTTTGGGTTTTCTTTTTTTTATTGATTTGTATAATTATGAATGAATATAAGAATCATAATATGGAAATAAATAAATGGATAATTTTTCTGAAACATATTCACATTTTCTATTTTACGTAGAAAATATTCAACTGGCAATTCGAATAATTCATTTTCTATTCTGCCTTACATCAGTTTATTATTGAATGTATGCAGTATATTTTTAGACCAAATCATATATATATATATATATGAATGTAAATGTTAGGAAGCTAAGAAATAACATATACAATAAATTTATATTATTGACATGATAATATTGAAGTGGATGTATGAACTATGAAGTTACAAGAAAAATAATATAATTTTGATAAAAGATTAATTAAGAGAAAATTACTTAAGATGATATAAAAATATTCTTAAAACTATAATATAATTAGCATTAGCCATCTGAGGAGAGAGAAAAATATCTTTGGGAAAACTGTCAATAATGATTTTAAATATCTAAGCTTCTCTAGCATTCAAAGTCAACTGACCACGAAGTGTCAACGCCAGATCCCCATGGGCGCTAGCCTTTGTTTTCGAATAAACTAATACATGAGAGAGCACGCAGGTCTGCGAGTTTGGTCGTCGTCTTCTTCCACGGGCAACAACAAAGGAGTGGTCAAAATGTCACATATTCTAGCAACTCGAATGCAGCTTGTTTTGGAACGTCCAATTGTAGTGTGGTACACTCGACAAATTTTGGATGTCGTATCTGCCATAAGATTTCTCCAGCGTTGACTTCAGATGAAAAAGACCGAGATCTGGCTAGCATTGAGTGGTGCGTCGGTAGAAATTTCTCGTATTTTAAGAACAGAGAATTATTGCATTCCGGATAAGAAAAAAAAATGAAATTAAATAATCTTAGTATCCAAATCCTAAGACTATAAGATTCATGATAACATCTTCATCCAGACAACTTTAGTTAACTTAAGAACTCCTGTATATTAAACGCTCTCCCAACTACTCATCAATGCGAATTTTGTGTGCTAATTTTGTGCATGTTGTGCATCGTATGGTACACACTCAAATATATATATATATATATATATATATATATATATATATATATATATATATGTGCAGCACATTCCTTGCAAATATCCTTAGAGATCTCAGACACAAGAAGCACATAGATGTAGCCCAAAATGATGGCCCATGAGGCAGCAAAGCTACTTCGGAAAAGGATTTGGAAAGCCACTGAAGTGTAACAAATAAATTTATATCCTATCAATAATTTATTAGTTTGCTGACCCGATCAATGCCTGCTAACAACAAATCACCATATACAGCAGCAGATGATTAGAGCAATGCAACAATTCATATACAAGTATACATGTTATCTGAACTTTGAGAATCATGGCAGTGAGTAGTGGTGTTTACTGCCGTGGTCAACATACGTTTGTTCTTCAAGATGATGATATGGTAAATAGAAGCAAAAATGAAAAAGAGAAAACAAAGGAAGAGATGGTTTCTCTGCTCAACTGAAATTTTCAGCACTGAATCTGTTGCGTGTAATTGGATTAGGATGAGAAATTTACATTGGCATTATCCTGTAAAAGATTTAAGGAAACACTATATTTGTGAATTTGGTTCTTAAGTTGTCTGCGAAATAAGGCGAACTTCATAAAGATCAGCTTCTCCTTTCCCTGCAATCCAACAATATTTAGTCAAAAACACTTGAATAATAACTTAAAGCTTATAATTTCAATGCGTAAACTAAAAGGCAGAAGAAAATCACCAATTTCTGCAATGATTCCTGGTCCAAAGAACGACGTGAATTTTGCCTGAAGGATTGTGAATGTTAAAGTCAGTATGCAGTTTTCTCTAACAACTACATGGTGATCAACTTATCTGGTGAAACAGAGGCTACAATTTCCAGGTCAATAGCATGTATAGGACGCAGCTTTAGCTAAAGACAGTGGTAGAATCTCTGCTTTTGATTCTAGGTCACCTTTAATAAATAATAATCGAAATGAAAAAGGTGATGTACCTGTCTCTGTTCAAAATCAGACAACTTCAAAGCTTTTGCTTCAAACACGAGAACCAAGCAGTACTTTCCATCTTCAGTGACCTAAAAGGAGAACATAATTAAGCCACTGCAGGATTATGTCCATCAACAATGAATAAAAGTGCCCACAAACTAGAAAACCTATTCTCAATGCTTGTTCAATATAGGAGATATCAAATCTAATGAACCAGGACAATAATCACAAAAATACATGGTTAAGGAGTCGATCAAAGGTCTTATATAAATGTGAAAATCTAAATCATCTGACTTTGTTAGTCATAAATATGACCCATGTATATCCTGATCCACTCGAGTAAAAATATATATAGGACAATTTGAATCTAATACAACAGTCTAGTGCGGCTGTTTAAATTTGACCACAAATTCAGATCTGGTTTCCAAATATGAACAGGAAATATTGGGCTATCCCCACGAGTTTTACTAACTGTATCATAAGTGTGATGTACACGAAGCAAGTTGGCCAACGAATCACAATGATACATGTCTTCAGTTTAGTATTCACATTACAAATTCTCAATAGGAAGTACACAAGTTTAGGGGGTTCTAAAGAAATCTATATCATAAAAATATCTGTGGGAGGCCATGGACTACGTTTCTTTACATACACAAACTTCAAATTCCTATACAATTCATCCGACCTTCAGCTCAAATTTCAACTGAATCTTTGCAGATCTGGGCTTGCAACCATGAATTATTTGTCCTTGTTCTTCTGCCAAAGATATCTGGATAATCAAACAATAAAACATATCCTATCCACTGGATTCACATTGCACTTGTAAGATTACAAGTATTGAAGATCTGAGAATATTGGTGACACAGCCCTATGGTCGAACTGGGTTCAACACTCTCTGGTTGAGCATTTAAAAGTATTGCAACTGCAGAATCTATAAGGGGCTTCTGCCAATTTTATTCTTACAAGTGCACTCCGTTTGCTTGGCAACAACTACTTCAGCTAACTGGAACTTGAAATCTTCTAGTTTGGCAACTCCTCTTCTAATTTGCCCTTCCACGTTTCCAATTTTGAGTTGCCTCCATTTTATCTTTTTCCTCTCTTCTACTATGGACAGTCTAGACCTGCTTGATTTCAATTTCTCAATAAATAAATATGATGGGCTTTTTTTTTCTAACTTTCTCTAAAAAAGTAAAACAGCTTGTATAAGGACATTGAAAATTTATAATGTCTGAATACTAGTATAAACTTCCATGCTCATATTTTTTCCTAGGTCACAACAAAATCAAACTAAATCTCCCGATTGAGCACACTAATGCATTCTCATAGTTGCAATAACAATAAGATTATGTAATTGCAACATGTCATTAGATTCCATAAAATTAAGAAGCACATTCTCATAATGGACAATGGAACTTTGCTTAGATGTGGTAACAACATACTTCTTCACGTATAGTCTGTAAGGTTGGTGCACTACGCCGTGGGATCCCACCACCCTATATAAATCAATGAACAAAAAATGTCAGCTAACAATTAGCAAATTGGAAAAGTAGGAATCCACAATGAATATCACTAATAAAAAGTCATTGATCCTCATAATAAGCATAACAACCTATATTTGACTCAATATAGCTAGAAGACTGCATAAATTGGATAATGATGATGGCAAAATATGATGATGATAACTGTTTATTGGCAAGACAAATTTTAGAAGTAGATAAAATATGAGAATGTGTACCATTACTTTGTAGTTTGTATCATTACTTTAGAAGCAAATAATGTTGATTCCTACATCTTAAACAAAGGTCAAGAAACAATCACCATCTACAGATAAACTATGATGCAGAGGAAGGTGCCACTGACTAATTACAATATAGAAGCACTGAAATTTGGGGTGAAGTGAGAGATACTAAATTGGCAAAATGACATACAGCAGTTAGGAAGGGTAACTTTCCATTTTCGATTGATAAAAAGACAAAAACAACACATGAAATCTTTACACTTGAGCAGACATATTTGCTTATAAATGCACAGAAAAACTGTGAATGGAGTTCTGAACTAGAGTAGTAATTGTCAGAAAATCCAAGTTACCCTGATACATTTAGGAACATAGGCATTTTTTTTCCCACAACTTTCACTATTTTATAGTAAATTCACTTATAAAAGTATACTTTCCTTCAAAATATTGCAAACGCTCCATACAGTGAACCAAAAAGAAGCATATATCTTGTCTAAGGAATAAAAAGAATGGAACCCAAACTAAAATGCATCAGATTGTTGATTAGTCAGAGGGACTACCTGGCCATATTGGAAAATCCGTTTCAATGCCTCGTCCAAGTGTTGCTCATCACCATAACGATATCGTGTAACATCACTCCTTACCTAAAGAGCTAAGTAGGTGCTAGTCAAATGAGGCTCTACATAGCAAGCTTCTCACTATATATAAAGATACTTCTCAAGATGCATCAAGACAAAAGAAATCTTCCTAAGCAATCAGACATTTGATCACAATTGTATTAAACCACAAAATCATAACCCATCAAGATTGAATATCAAATCTCAGGTGTCCAAAAACTTGATTCCTATGAAAAAAGGCTTAAGAACTGTGCTTAAAAATTAAGATATAGTCCTTGTGTGCTCCATATCAAACCTGATCCTACAGTAACATGATGATTGAGAGGGATCAACAATTTAATAAGGAAAGATGCATGAAGTCCTTGTGCCTATCCAATCTCTTTTTTCTGCCTAATTTCTCTTTTCCTTTTTCTTGTATCCATAAATAATTTTCTTTTCTTATGCTCTTTAAGATAAAAGACATATTCATGTTCTGACATTCCAGAATATATTTACTTCTAAATAATCCATATGCTTTTTTACACTTGAGTTAGGATCCTATAGATCAATCCCCTTTAATGTTATCATGGAACATGATGCATTTCCTTCTAAGAACAATGGAAAAAACAGAAAAAAAATAGTTTTAATGTTCATAATATCCTTAGTTTGAATCAACTTGAGCCAAAAAACCTACAACAGCTTTAAAACTTCACCTGCTTAAGAATAGGAGTAGCACATCTTTCCCTCAGAACCTCTGCATCAGAGTAAGTTATGCATGGCACCGGTTTGAGCTCTGCATACTGCATGTATGCCACATCAATTAATAGAAAATTTTAAAAGGTAAAATTTTCTTTTCAAAGAATCTATGACTTGCCTAAATAGTCATGAAATGAACAAATATATTCTTCTGTTGTAAATTCTGCAGAATGAGTTACTCATTGGACTTCTAGAATTTTATGTATATTGCTTGGTAACCATGGAGAAAGGGCTTAGATGCAACATCTACAAATTTAGCATGATCTAATGCACAAAAAATTAGTATGAGCTAAGCAAATATTGACTTTAGGAATGTTATCCACTTAAAATTCAGTCATAATGTTCAGAACTAGACAAGAAACCTGTAAGTTCATCAAGGAGGAATTTAACTCTCATGACATTTAATGAGATTAAAGCTCCCAGCTAAAGCATGGTTAGGACTATGGTTTAAATTTAAAACATAAGCCAGGTTCTTATGGAGGTTGGACCAAGTACTCGTAGTGGACCAGGCAACACAGTAATGCTCAGTATGCTTCCATTTTTTAAATTTTTATCTTTAGTGATACCAAATATTATAGGTTTATATACCACCAGGTATTTAAATACCATACTAGTTTGACAGATTATTGAAACCAGTATTGGACTCATATTTAACCCTGAAAGCACCAGAATTTGGTCTTAGCACCTAAAACTTGGAATTTTCAGCTAAAAGGGAATTTTCTAACTCCAAGCTCTCTATAACACAAAGAAATATGACTCCTAAACATTTATTATGCGTGTTGGTTGGTTGCACCAAATGACAGTACTTTAATTTAAATTGAACTAGATATGGTTCCTTTTATTCACTTTTACTTCTTTTTGTATGAGACAATTATTATGACCAAGATTGCAGAATGAACTCAGCAATTAGTGCTGAGACTGAGAGTATTGCCTGCAAATTTGTATAAATGACTGAGTCAAAGTGTCAAACTAATATAATATCAACATATAGAGGAAATCATTTATATCACTAATAATAATCATTATCTTTTGCATTCACAAAGATACCAAGCTTTCCCAAAGAAGTTACTTGCCTTCAAAGCCATACCAATAATTGCAAGAGGAAATCCATATGTAAGCATTAGAGCAGACCACTCAGACCCAGGCAGAATACTGAAATATGCACAAAATCCATATCTAGGAACAAAAAAACCACTCGGTTATGGACATCAAAATGCTGGTTTGGTCATCTATGTATGTACAGTGCATGAACTTACGAGAGAAGACTGCCACCCACTGCTAAACCAATAACACCAAATGAAACCTGTAACATGATAAGAAAGTTATGTCAAACATCAAAGTTGTACAACTACTAAGCCGTACAACTTTCTGGACTAAATATATATGAATTAATATACAATGAATTGAGCTCAAGCACCCCTAACTTTTAACTGAGCTTGACAGATGATAGTCTTCAGTGTAACTAAGCTTGAGTGGAGCTAAATTCAGCCCTATAACCCAACTTTTCAACCGATCCGAATCTATTAATTTCTATCAAATATATTTTCTCATATACATCCACAGAGAATTTGCAATTTTCACACACTATGTTTCAGTATATACAGAATGCATAGAAAAAATAAACTGTACTTTCAGTATACGTATACATATATGCTAAAACAAACTTCTTTTCAGACTATTGTAGCCAAAATAATTAATCTAGGTTATGTTATACTTGATATGAAGTTCATCAAAAATAATTATGCAGTTCATCTTCAGATTCTTAACATTTAACTAGATTTAATCAAGAACGGAACTAATCCAAGATGAATCTGGACAAAATAAAGCAAATCGTCACATTGTATGAACAGTCCAGAGTGGTCTATGACGCCCAACTCTAAAGCTATTAAAAGAAGGCCCTAGATCCCTTTAATTATCATATATGCCTCACCCCAACCTACCCCATCTCTACGGCGCATCGTGGACACAAGCAAAACAATAATCTCTTTGGTGCGAAAGAAGCGAATAAAGGAGGAAACCTTGGCGACTGAGAACTCGTTGTCCGGGACGACAGTTTTGGCGGAAGAGGAGGAGGGCTGGGTGGAGTCCACGGCGCTCGCGACGAGTAGGAGCCTAGCGCGTCGGAGTCGCGGGGTGGGGAGCGGCGGACCGGGGACGAGGACTCGTCCCGCGGGCGACCGCCGCCAGTCAGATGAAAGGAGCCGCGATGAGGCGCGCGGGGACGGTGTGATGACCACCTCGCGGGCGCGGCGGAGGCGAGGTAGCGAGCAAGTCGCTGCCGCTGCTGCGCCTGCGATCGACATGGTGTGGCTTTCGAGCTCCGCTCTCTTGTTTCGTTGATATATCCGTTGCGAAAAAGAAACAGAAAAAAGCAGCGGTTGTTGCAGGACGAGCAAAACATGTGGTGGTGGTGGCGATGGTTCGCGTTACCTGTGACTCGGGTGTGGCCCATGTCGTGTCTATGGACTGGGTTGACGATCTGCGTCGAAACCGCTTGAAGATCCGTAAAGATAGCTGATTAACAGCTTTAAGTTCTGTGCCAATGTTACACCACAACACCGGTGCGATTTCGTTGCTTCACCAGTGACTTCACGGTCCTCGTCATCAGTTGATGAGGGCTAATCGCAGCCGTCAGGAGTTACTACCAAAATTGCCTTATCACCCACTCAAAGACATCAAGGCCGTCAAATGCGACCTCTTCTCTGGATACGACCTCAGCCGCATGATCGACGCGCCCCTGCGGCACACCACCCGCTCGCTCGTGCGGCTCATCAAATCCATCGCCACCGACACCACCTTCGCTGCACCTTCGGCCCTCCGCGCGGCACAACAGCTCCACTCGCACGTCCGCAAGGTCGGACTCCTCTCCAATGAATTCATCTCCAGCGCTCTTATATCCGTCTGCTCTGCCATCGGCTTCGTCGTCATCGCGCGTCAGCTGTTCGATGAAATACCTGATGCAGGCCTCGTCGCTCGGACGGCCATGGTCCGGGCCTACGTCACTGTCCACCAGCCTGCCGAAGCGTTGCAGCTATTCCGAGCTACGGTCTTGTCCGGCCTGTCCCCAGATCCTATTGCTCTGGCGACCGCGATATCCGCATGCTGCCAATTGGGCAGCTTGTCTATGGTAAAGATGATTCACGGATATATTATCGGTAGTGGGATTGTGATCGATCCGTTTGTCAGCACTCAGTTGATTAAGGCTTATGGCAACCACGGTAAGTTAGATATCTGTCGGCATCTGTTTGATGAAATGCCTGTTAAAACTCTCGTCACTTGGAATACCATCATACATCAGTGTTTGAAGCATGGAGCGATTGAACTGGCACGTGGAATATTTGCCGAGATGCCCGAGAGGGATGTGGTTTCATGGAACACGTTGATGTCAGGGTGTTCTCAAGTGGGTAGGTGCAGAGAGGCGTTTGCATTGTTCCATGAGATGGAACTTTCTAGCGAGAAGCCTAACAAGCTCACCCTGTACATTGTTCTGTCCGCCTGTGCTAGCATGGGTGCCCTGGACACTGGTATGTGGCTCCATGCCTATTTAGGAAGAAGTGGTTTGAACTCTGATGGATCTTTGGATCACTGCCTAATTGATATGTATGCCAAGTGCGGGAGCATCGAAAAGGCTCTTCAAGTCTTTGAAGGTGCCCGAGTTAGAAGCTTGTATTCATGGACTTCGATAATCTGTGGGCTTGCTATGCATGGGCAAGCTGACCATGCCCTCCATTTGTTTTTCCAGATGCTAGAAGTAGGAATTCAACCAGATGATGTGACTTTGGTTGGTGTTCTAAGCGCATGTGCTCATGGAGGACTAGTAGATCAAGGATATAGATTCTTTTCTTTTATGGAGGAAATGTATGGCCTAGAACCTAAGATTGAGCACTATGGTTGTATGATCGATCTTTTAGGTCGTGTAGGCAGATTAAAAGAAGCATACAATATGATATCGAGGATGCCTATGAGACCCAATGCAGTTTTGTGGGGGACTATGCTAAGTGCTTGCAAGGTTCACAAAAATGTGGAGCTAGGTAAAGTTGCAGCAATGGAATTGATTGAGCTGGACCCATGTGATCCATGGCCCCGATTGATGCTCTCAAAAATATATGCAGAAGTTAGTGATTGGGGTAGCTTTATGAAACTGAGGAAGGAGATGAATGCTGTGGGGTTGAGGAAAACACCAGGTTGTAGTTCTATTGAGGTGAATGGGGAAGTTCATGAATTTCTTGCAGGGGATAGTTTGCATTCACAAATCGAAGAGATTATTGTATTATTGGAAAACATCGAAGCTCAAATGCAGGTTACTTGATGCTCGATTATATAAATTACATAGATTTCTCCCTAACCGACGGACATAGATTGTTTTGTTCAATAGAAATTTTATGGAAGAGCTTCTTATTAACTGGAAGTTTAAGTAGCTCCCCTGTTGTGTTTTCATGACAGCACAAGCAGCTTTACAATGAAACAGTGACCTAGTTCAGAGTAAGTGGAGAGAAATACCTTGAGAAACAGCTGTTGGAGCTGGCTATCTTCAAGGGAGCATGCTTATCAAGTTTCTATAATCTGAAATTTGAAAGAGTACTATTAAGAATAGAGAGAGCATTTTAAATATTGGAATATAAATATCCAACAAACCAAGAAATAAGTTCCACCTGAAAGGTAATGGATCACTAAATTCCAGTTGACACCACCCAGGAAGACGGAAAGAATCACAGCACACTGTTTTGTTGAGTATTTGAGTTCCTTTTTTGAACCATCTAAATTAATTATCTCCTTGACAACCTTGTAATTGAGGTATACAATCTTGCCTAATGTGAACAGATTAGTTTATGTCTGCTTCTGTTGTTCAAAATATTCAGTTATTGTTTTTAGATATCTGTTCAGTTATTGTTGAGACATAATATTTTGTTATATCTGTTCAGCTATTGATCATCTGAAAGAACATAATGATGGAACATGTATGGCACCTTTAACTACAAGTGTTCATTTCTAAACAAGAAACTAATATTCAGTCTTTTTTAATCTGTTTTAGGTTAAGTCTTATGTAGAGAGGGGCAAGATTGCCTTGGCAATATATGATCATAGAGATTGTAATTTTTAAATAGAAGTTGATGATAACAGTTTTATTGAGCAAAGCAACTCTGGACAATAAATGATTATATGTTTTAGCCTCAAAGAAGTGGCAGTAACAAATGAATAATGTGGCATGTATAGAAGTAGGAGCTCATAGAGGCACCATATGTGCACTTGATTGGTGCTGTATTAGCCAAGGGTAGTGCATCAATCCGACATTTTTGCCACAGTGTCAATGTGACATAGCCATAGCATATTAAGGATATCTTTGTAAATTTTGTGCATACAAGTAGCATTGTATGTACAAAATTTGAGTGTTGGAGCAAATGCCAAGTGGGGACGAAGCATCACTTATTAAAACAAGTTGGTAAAGTCAGGTTGGATCGAACTATTAGTTAATAAGCATGGTTTTCTTATTTTCTAATATAATTATAATGATAGCTTGACCCTTTTATTGTGTTAACAAATGTACATGGTGAGAAACTATTAGCTATAGGGTTCACTGATGATAGCTCTATGTTTCTCTAAGGTAGAGGTCCGTATCTAGAGTAAAATTTCAGCTCAGAGAAATTAATCTTTCTGAACTAGTTTTACATCAAAAGTAAATATGAAATTGCCATGCCTTTGCCATATGCAAATAGTGAAAGGTAATTCATGGTCTTTTTTCTTATTTTGAATTTTGAATAAACAAATCAAGTGTACATTGTTATGCCTTTAATTGCAGAAGTGATCATATTCGAAGGATAGAAAACAAGAAAACAGCAGTCCTGCCAAGGACAGTTGTCTTCTCCTGATTAAGACATTAAACTCAGTTGAACCTTTCAAATCTCGTTTGTTTTGTGATTCAGGACCCTTTGAAAACTAGTTCTTGTTATGATTCATCTCCTGGGAAGTAGCTAGTGATAGCAGTAATATCCACTCCATAGACTGAATGCAGAATTCATACTTAAGCACAATGGTTTTTTTTTTGCCTGTGCAATAATCTGTTACGACTGAGTTCTCCAAGTGGTCTAGTTATGATGTACATGATCTCGAATAGAAAATCCTGATTGGGAATTCTTTGTCTGGTCATTTGTAATAGTGCTGCTTGGAATTAATATACTTCAGTAGGAATGTTGCTTGGTAATTTCGAATAGTAATCTTCAGTTCTTGTTAGGCAAGAGTTGCATGATTGACAATCACCCAGTTATTCCTGATTTCATGGAAAACCAACAATATAGAAAATCTTGTTTCTAATCTTCATTTTTTGCCAGATTGAATTCATCACATTGTTTCTAATCAAAGCAAGTGGAATTTTGTAAATGTGGTACTCTAGTGCTTGCTCTGAAGATTCCCAGAAAGGTTCTTAGGATTCCTTAGTGCAAATATAATATTTTGTTACCCTTTTGAATCAGTTACTTTGCTCTGGTAAAATCCGAACAACTTAATAAACACAAGTTTTTATTTGGTGTCTTCCTTGCTTTTTTCGATGATTACAATTCCTCTCGTTTTTATTTTAATAGAGAAGGAAATGATTGTATATCGTCATTGACACAAAATGGTAAAAATACAAAGAAGCACGTCATAGGCGTCTTCAACAATAATAACTTTCTCTTTTTCAAAACAAAACAGGTTGTATTTATTGCAAAATCCAATATAAAGTTGAATGTGAACTTTCTTGTGCATTTTACATAAAAGATAATTACCATTGGGACTTTATCTAATAATGTTCCCTTAATTCATTTTTATCTAAGGATTTTTTTTTTGTCACTTTTGATCAAAATATCTTTATGTCTCACTTCTTCTCTCTCATCAGTTGTCTCTTTCCTCTACGCTCCCTTTCTCCTCCCTCTTCACTCACCCTTCCTCGTGACGGATTGAGAGAGAGGAGAGGAGCTTCTCGCTTGTCGTTCCCTGTGATGGGCAAAGAGAAAGGAGAGGAAGAAATCGATAGGGAAGGGTGGTGGTGATGACGATCGAGGGAGAGAGGTTGAGACGAAGAAGCATCTTTATCAAAATAATAAAAAAAATCCCTAAATAAAAATTAATTAGGAGGATATCATTCAAGAAAAGCTTAATAGTAAAAAAAATTAGATGAATTGCTCAACTTTCTTCTAGTCAAAAATTTAAAATAATTCATGAAATAAAAGGAATATTAAAATAAATAGATTTTATTGATAAAAAAATAATTTTAATATCTCATGAAAATAAAATAAATATTAAAAATTATTTTTTTTATTTCATGGTAACTTACAACCATGATCAAAAAAATGTATTGGAACAATTAGATCTTTCTCTACGGAACAAATTATAAAAACGGAACTACAACTTCTTATATATATAAAAAATCTAGATCATATATATAAATAATCTAGATCATTTTCATACTGATCCAGCGTGCATTACGTGATGTCATGTGTTATGTTTTTCGTAATATAACTAACGATATCATAATAAATAAAAGTATTTATTTTATTTTTTATATTTATAATGATGATGTAAATTTTTTTAATACGGGTTTAATGTAATTAGCCCGTTATTTGATAATCGCATTCGTCATATTTCAGCAACCGAGACCCCCCACATCGAGGCCGGCCCTTTCTGCGTTCCGCTGCTTCGCCGTGGATAACGAGAACAGCCCCGGCGGTGCATCGCGGTGGCCATCGGCTGCGGGATCCGGGAGCGTGCCGACGCGGAGGAAGATCTCCGCCTTTACCTCGCAGAGATCTCTCTCCCTACGCCGTAAGACCCAACTGATCTTTGCTACAGCCACGGAAGATTCTGCAAGGGCATAGGGTTTCTTCCACCACCGACGCCTGCTTTGTCCCCACCCTCCCTCTCGCTTTCTCCAGTGCCGATCCTCGGCCCGTAGCCACGCCCTCCCTGACGCTGAACGGCCCTCCCTAAATCGATCAGGACGAAGAGAGTAGTGGCGGCGAATATCCGTTCCATGCTTTGAGATTGGAGAAAACCACGTGTCCTCTTACCGATAACCTCTTTATTACGAATGGCCCATGTATAGTTTTGATCCCTAAACACCTATTTTGTTCCCCTCTTCCCCCAATTGGATTTCAATTGCTCCTTCTCCCCTTCCTGGAGACCACTTGCGTCCCTGATTCATCAGGTTCAAATCGTTCACGAACCGTAAGCTTTTCCCCTCTTTTGGCCAACTTTCCTCTTCCTTGATCGTGGATTCTGACCTTTGATGGGTCTGTTGGTTTACGACTCCTGTTTTGTGAATTAAGTCGATCTATCTTTCTTCCTCTTTTGATCTCTAGGTTATCGGGAACAATAATCGTTCCTGAACAAGCCTATAATTTTGTTATATGTATCGGTTTTATCGTCCCAGGCGGTGGTGATCACATGTAGGGGATTATACGGTTGCGTGGTGAGTCAAGAAGGGTATGCTTCTCAAGTTCCACATGCTGTACTTGGTCTCTGTTGCATCTCCATGTCCCTTGATCATTGCAGTGAGATACAATAGGAATTTGTTTTCATATCCTATCATCTTGGCTGGTGTAAACCATAATTTCTAGAAACAGATTCTTATCTTGGTTGAGATATTTATTCTGGATCACAATATCTCTGCCATATCAAAGACACTGACTATATCTTGTTCGTGTTGATCAACCAACAAGCAATTTTTTTTTCAGATGATCATCATTAACAATAATTTCTAGTTTCATCTCTCTGTAGATTCTCAAAGTTGTCTTTCACTGTTTTGCATGTGTGTCTTATAGAGTTTTTCTTGGAATTAATTTTTAGTTCTCTACCTTCTGTCACATTATAGAGATTCACTTGTTTCATTTCTCTATGGTTCATTTTAATTTAAAGAATAACATGTCAGTATCACTCATGTCAAGATGTCCAGTCTTAAATTGCCATTTAGCTTGATCATTGTTGGTTTCTGCATGTTGACTCAATTTATGTAGCCAGACAAACAAGTTGTGATACAAACTGCAATATTCATGAACTAGTACAAAGAAATGCTACACTTCACCTATCCACTTTTATGTAAGTGTTGATTGCATATTAAATAACTTCAACCTTGAAGTTTGGATCTCTGGGTATCCTTCCTGAAGCTCAATTATTGATGATGATCTGTTTTGTCTTCATTAAGTCACATGTTTAACAATAGTTAGATGGCGACCCTTTACACAAATTACTTTCAAAACTCTATTACTAAAAGGTCGAGATTTGCGTTCCTTGTTAGTTCTAAGCCATCCTTTTGCTGTATATGTTCTCTCATCCACATGCAGTGAAATTAACAGCATCACACATTTTTAAGCTGCAACCTCTGAGTAATCCTGATGGGTCTGGTGGACTTATTATCTAATTTTATAGAGGCCTTAGCATAAAACACTACAATAATGATACGTCTTCTTCTGATCATCTTGAAGCCTTCTCCCATTGGTGGTGGGTTTGGCTATGGATCACAACTCAAAATCCCTAAGGCTCTACTGATGATTGACTTCTAAGATTTAAATGTATTTATTCTTGGAAGACTTGCGAATCAATCAAATATGATTTAAACCCACATATTCAAAACTTGTCATGGCAAATTTGTTTGGATGCTTTGAATTAGAAGTTCTTTTATGCAATAATCACATAGTTCAGTTAGTGTTTCATTCGTGATTTTTGGTCATTTCTCAGATGTCACTTCAGGAAAGCCTCAATAGATTTAAGCAACAACAGGAGAAATGCCAGTCAACTCTCAGCAGTATAGCAGCTCGAGCTGCACCTTCGAAGGCTGCTCAGCCATACAAAGCAACACCTTCATCAGCTCCTCCAAAAGTTATAGCATCAGTGAAGTTCTCAAATGATACAGAAAGGCTGCAACACATTAATGCAATTAGAAAGTCTCCTGTCGGTGCACAGCTTAAACGTGTTATTGACCTACTTTTTGAGGTATGATATTTTATTTCTATGAAGGTGGTAATTTACAAGTGTTGCCTCTTGAAATTTATGATTATTCCTACTTTTTTTCTAGTAGTGTCCAAACATCTAATTTTGTATGACTTTTATGTTTTGTTAGTTTTTCAAGGCACTCTAATAGAAAATTATCAGGCTTGGTCATCATTGAAGAATTCTCATGTTACAAACCTTGTTGTGAAGAAAAGTTGACATATTAGGTCGATCATATGATCAACTGCTGACACTCATAAGGCCTCCATTACAGAAAGGAGTTAGCTGCTGATCCAATCATAATTAGTTGTGGAATATATTTATGCAACAAATGGCTTAAACAAAAACAATATGTGCAGTTCATTATGTGCAAACACATAGGAAAAAAAAAAAATAAACAAGATGATTGCCTGGAAAGTTCATATTTTATAACTTGCTGCTTTTGTAAACAAATCAGAACCAAGAAACCCCTAAATTATTTTATGAGCAGGTTGGTAAGGCTGTTCTTTTGCCTTTTAACTATCACGAGGTTGGGTTCGTAAAGAATACTTTGCTATGGAACATTGCATTATGGAACATTTTACACTCTTGGTCTGTGCTAATCTATGCCTCATTCCACCTTTTGCAGACAAGACAAGCATTCACACCAGAAGACATAAATGAAGCATGCTACGTTGATGTAAATTCTAATAAGGCCCTGTTTGATAGTTTGAAGAAAAACACTAAAGTGAAGTACGATGGGAAGCGCTTCTCCTACAAGGTATAAATCTTTTCTGTAAAAGGATCTCACATTTTGAAACCTTCTGCATCTCTTTAGAATGTGCTTCATGTACTTTTGATACTCTGCATGCATTCTTCTGGACTTATGTCCAATAGTCTACAGTTTGTTTAAAGATTCTTCAAGTTGATGAGGGCACCATCTCAGATAAATTACTGATCAAACAATTTGTTTCAAGATTCCTAATTTTAACAATGTTTTGCATTTTTATTTTGGTTTTACAGTGAAGCTATGAGGTCTACGTAGCCATCATTACATATTCAGATATTTATGTGATGTTAAATATTTTTAACTCGATTATGGATATCTATATGGCTTAACGAACAACATAATAAGCTGGAGTTTAATATAGCAGACCTACGGTCAACCCAATAGATGTTTAGATTAAACATGTGTTTTAGGTGAAATACGCTTTTCTTTATGGGAATATGGTAAGAAGATATGTCCATGTCAGGATGCTCCGGTGTCTGATACTTATCTGTGATTTATAATGATACTTTGAAATTGAATGATTTAGGTATTGACTTTTCATTGTACCAGACATGCATTTTCCATTTTGTTACCTCACCTGTATATGTGAACGGAATATAGGTTGTTATCTAGAATCTTGGAAAACAATGATATGCACCAGGATTGAGCCAGTTGCTTCCTTGTGCTTTTATGTTTACAAGCTTCTGAGCACTACACTTTTTTTATGGAGGTTCGTGAAGTAATGTGTTTTGGTTCTTGGGCAGTCCAAGTATGATATAAAGGGAAAAGATCAACTGCTTTCACTGGTAAGAAAGTACCCAGAGGGGCTACAAGTTGTGGAGGTCAAAGATTCATATCCATCTGTTTTGGAAGACTTGCAGGTACGGTACTAAATTTTAGTTATTTGACCTGCACATATTTTGGTTTTGCCTCAACCATTAACCTTGATAAGTTGTTTTTAGTGTTATGGCACACGTTCTTGTAGTTTGTTGCCTGATATTTTTTTATTATGTTTTACTATTGTTAGGTTTAACTTTCTGAAATTGAGTAATTCGGTCTCAGATACTGGTTTTCTTCGGAACTTTCTTATCTAAAACCTATAGAGATCAAGACGATGAATATGGTTTTGTTCTTTGATCAAAGGGTGGCAAGTGCTTTTTGGTTCGGAGTAACTTTTGTATGATACACGAATTTTACATGTCATGGAAATAGTGACGCTCATTGTAGTGTTGCTTTGTTTATCAGATATGGATGGCGACAAATCAATTTCATGACATTTTTCTTCCTGTGAATAAAGCCATATTGCTTGTTCACTTGCAGGCTTTGAAGGCGGCTGGCCAGGTCTGGCTATTGTCCAACATGGACTCTCAGGAGGACATTGTCTACCCAAATGACCCTAAGGTGATGATCAAAGTGGATGATGATTTAAAGCAACTCTTCCGTGGAATCGAGTTGCCAAGGGACATGGTCGACATCGAAAAGGAGCTTCAGAAGAACGGCATGAAACCCGCCACCAACACCGCAAAGAGGCGGGCGATGGCGCAAGTTCATGGTGTCACCTCCAAGCCCAAACCGAAGAAGAAACGTGAAATCACCAGGAGGACCAAGCTGACCAACGCCCATCTTCCGGAGCTCTTTCAGAACCTGAACGTTCCGGATTCTTGATGCGGATCTGGACCTCTCTAACTATTTCAAAGGCGGTAATGCTTGAATTACTTTATTGTCTAATAGATGCATGCAATAATTACCATAGAATCTATTTGCGTTTATGATTGGATGTATTTTTCATTGCGGAGATATGTTTGGATACTGGTCTTTTATATTGCTTCGATAGATGATGAAGAAACCATGTCTACCGTTCCATTGAATACCTTCCTTTTCCAAATGAAATCCCTGGTGTGAATCTTCCCCATGCAATAATTAATACTTTCATGGTGTGAGTGAATCAATCAATCGGTCTCTCAGAGTAAATTTTATTTCCTTCCTTTTTCTAAAATTATTTATTATTAAAAATATCCTAAAAATCATATTATTAAGTAGAAATAATCAAGGTTTGGACGATATGATCGGTACGCAAACTATGGTAAATCGGAAGGTATTGTTTGCTTTGCTGATATGCTGCTTGTAAGGCTTTCTTTTTTGTTTTCTTAGTGTCTTTCTTTTATAGAATAATACAAATATAATCCCAAACAATTTCTTTTTTATTTTTATTTTTATTTTTATTTTTTTCAAAAACCCGATGCATTGAATGTCCATACCGATAACCCTAATCAGTACCGGTAGATGAAATTATGAATCTTAGAAATAATATAACGAAAAAAGTTCAGCCACACCATTTCAAACTATAAATGAACACGACAAACTTCTTGGGATACAACAACCGTTTTGAGTCCATAATAATAACAGTGAGATACGGTATTACTCTTTTGAACCAACAGTAGATCACAAAATAATAACAGAAAACAATCAAGGAACGAAGGCATCAATCAACCCTGATCTGAAACACATTAGTTGCCAAGTACTGGAATCCAGTCACGGGCTAGTCAACTATCCACGACAAAACCATCAAGCAGCATACATGATACCCCAAGGTGCAAGGATTGAGATCAACCAATCCTTGATGCTATACTCCATGCCACAGATCCTGGTAGGGAAGAGAACATCTCCTGGCAAGTCTCGAACCTTTCCTTCGCCTATCGAGTTCAAGCTAGTAACTGCTCCTCGGATGCCTTTCTAATTGCAATGTCATCCATATGACGTAGGATGATAGCTTTATGGAGTAGAGTTCCTTTTGCAACGAGCAGTTCAGGTGAAATTATCAAATTCCATGGCATCTTTACCTCCATGAAAACTATGTTTATGGTCTTCCAGAAATCAATGAAAGATAAATTGAAGCTTGATCTCGCACAAAAGATGATGAAAAAGAGAGTCAGAGTCCAAGATTATCCGAAGGTAGCGTTAACAAAACATATGGAAATACTGATTCATCTCAGAAAAGGTGCAGAGAGTAAGTTTCATCATTAATAGAATTTGAGAGTTGATAGGAAAAAATTGAGAGTAGCTCAATCAAACATCATAACACCACGTTGAAACGCCCCAAAGTTAAAATGAGGAAAACAGTCACTCCTGTGATGGATTTGTTCGATGCCTTGTCAAATATGATGGATTTGTTTTGTTAACAACTTGCCAAGAGATCCACCGGCATCAATGGGCGAGGGTTTAGATGCTCAGATGTTCCGTATAGAAGATCGGAAAGATAACCCAAGAACCAGTCCAGATCTAGGGTTTATCTTCTACACGATGGGATTTCCAAGTTCCCAGATCGAAAAGAAAAGAAGGCACGGAACAAAAGCAAGCCGACATTCTAGCGAGCGAACAGAGCACATCGAAACCCAAAAAATTGCAGATCAGAACGACACGACATCCTCTAAAGATGCAAGCTCAAAACCCACTTCGATCCGAGAAAGGAAGAAGATGGTCGTACGGTTCGAGGGCGAGCGGAGGCCGCCGAGGAAGGAGCGTCGCTCCGGCTTCCATTTTGTCGGAGAAGCCATTCCGTTACCCGATCGTCCCCTCAGATGCAGAGGGGAAGTTACGACGAGAGGGTCTGCCCCACAGATGCAGAAGTGAGGATAGGAAAAATATACATAAGCCTCTAACAAACCGTTCGTCCCAAAACATCCTGTCATCCAAACCGTCAATATAATAGGATAAAAAATATATACTATCGGTTCATATGGACGGTTTAGATGACAGGAGGAATTAAAACGGATGGTTCTAAATTAATCCCTCACGTTCCCAATGCACACTAGCATTGCGTAGAATCCGAGAAAAGAATATAAAAACAATTGGTATCCGCTCCAACCATGCACCTAACTAAGACTTTCCTCGCTCACATCTTTATCGTTAATTGTGCTTGCGGTTTAAGTTTGGACCATAAGATCAGCTCTCTTTAGCTCTTTCTTAAGCACCTTTAGATCTTTTCTTGAGCCCTTTGAAAATTCAATCATGAAAACTCAAGAAAGCTAGTACATCAACGTCCATGCTAAGTCGGACATTATTGATACAATGATCAAAATTAAGTCAGACATATTCAAGTATCACCTCAAAAAGATCTGAAACCCTAATGGCTCCTTATATGTCATATGTAAATATTGTACCAAGTTTTGTTCAAAAAAAAAAAAAAATGATATGAAACATTTTGAAAGTATATTGAAAAAAAAAACATCTAATGCAAGTCGACAAGGAAAGGAGTCAAACATTTCCAATCTTAGCCAAGTTTGTAAGGCAAATACTAGTAACTCCACTATCTTTAGCATGGGAAGACAAATTCTAGATAAAATCAGATGGAGCATGACTCCCGAATTAATGAAAGATCATCTGTAAAGAAAATAACATCTCCTTCCACCTATCAACCGAAGAGATTATGAAATGTACGTCTCGAACTAATAATGATGGTGATTAATTTTTTTTATAATTTTACTCAATTTTATATCAAGTTTTTTGGTTATATCTTTACACATTTAGACTCAAGTCATTATGGATATACATTAATTTTTTAATTTAAAATAAAATTATGATTTTTATATTATAATTTTTTTAAAATAAAATTGCTAGTAGTGAAGTCGAGTTAATTTATGTATATATACACATATAATATCATCATAGTCATTAAAAAGATACTAATAAAAATTATTATTTTCAACTAATAGTCAAGAAACAACCGCTAACAACGAGCATGTACCTAAACTTGGTGGGATAATTCAGAATTGCCCTGATCCAAGATCTAATAACTTGAGGAAATACTAATCTTATATGCATGAGATAGCATGACGTAGAAGCTAAATTTTCAGTCAGTGTTAACTATTTGCAATTCTAGGGCTAAAAATAATTCAATAAAATAATTGAACCAAGATGGACTTCATTTGAACCTGACACTATGGGGAAGACACAAGTGTTAGTCCTGCCAAAGACCAACCTTCGTTCAAGAAATGACAGATAAAACAGGGTTTGACCTGGCATATAGGCCTACCTCGAGCAAGATTTATGATCCATCCACGGTTCTACATCCTTCAGCATTTCCTGGAACTGAAATTTATGGATTTTGCACTGTCAATGCAAGCAAAGGCATAAACAACTCCATGAACTCTTCAGAATCTGATTTATATGTCCACAAACTCTGTTCCAGTGATATGAAGACATCAGTGTCCTTTTATGGATCAGCAACAGTTTACTCCAGCATTTATAGTGCTTACCTTGTTCGATTGGTGGTGCTTAGGATCAGTACCCTGCAGCATGAGAAACTACACCATCATAATTAGCTGTTCAGTGCTAGAAGATTTTTCTTCTTATAACAAGTGATGTGTTTCCTCCTAATCTAAATAATTTTCATTTTGATAACCTACATAAAAGGATTTTGTGACAAGTACTCATGTTTCATGTCCTAGATAAATTTTAGGAAGATACAAGTTGATAAGTAGCAGTCCTCCATTTTCTCATCCACAATGAGTTATAATATGGTATATGACAAATTATAGTACAAAGGACTCACAAAGCAACACTAATGAGGTATGTATGCTTATTCTTAACATTTTACATCATTGACATGGATTCTACAGCTATTCATTTGTGACCAAAGCATTAGGCTTCATTGTTATTTCGAGGAATACCAGAAAGTCTAGCTCAAGTTTTTTTTACCTCTACACTTGTGGTCGAAGAACCATGTCAAGAAAAAAAAAAAACACTTAATTGTAAACATTGATTCATCGAGGACTGATAAAGGTATAAAGAGACGACGTCCTTATTAAATTATTCCAGTAATTGGAATATCCATAGTCTAAAATATCAAGCTTTATATATCAGAAAAAAGTGGACTAGATTGCCTTCTGACACATACCTGTGACAAGAAATTAACACATCAAAGAATAACAAATAAATCAAGTATTATTAATTATGTATTAAGGATATATGGAACTTCTCATGCAAGAAGATTAGACTAAATTCACCAACCAAACTTGCAATCTGCAACAGCCAAACCAATGGAAGAAGAGGTCCTACCAACACACTTCAACAACTAAAGTAGTGATGGGCTTAAGGGAAACTCATGGAAGAACAAAAAATCTTTTAAACCTGATCAACAACAGAATGAAGGATCACTAACAAGTCTAGAACAAGAAAGATGCATCCAAGAAGAGATTACTGCTACTAGGAGCCAAGTCTAGACATGGTGTAATAATGTGTCCTAATGATTCCAGTGACAATTAGGTTAGACACTTGCAGATGGAGTTACCAGTTCTGGACAAATTAGGAAAACTATTTCACAGTTTTCACCTGCCAAGCTTATGACTAAAGTAGATTAGGAATGAAGTATATTAAAAATAAGAAGAGATCAATATACAGTATTTGCATCACAATATCCAAGGGAAGAAATGATGATAATGAAGCATGCATTCTACAGATAAATCTTCCTTCGATCCTAAGGATCGAAAAATAAGAGAAGAAAAGTTCACATTGTTCCTAGAAACTGAACTATTTGACTTAAGAACCCTAAGGCACATATCCCCATTTCGCGTAAAAGATGCACAAAGAAGACTGAAGAAAAATGAACTATTTTCACAGACAAAATCTGAAATGTATCTATTAAACAACTCCAATCTTTTTCTTGAAATTGCACTATAGCAGTAGGATTTTATACCATGATTTAGGTTACTGGCATCCATATTTTGCAATCCCTATAAAAATTTGCTCATGAAAAGATCAAATCGATATCCGAGAAGCCTAAGCAGTTATCAATACCAACCTTGCCGCCAGACCCTATTGCTTCCCCCCGCTTAGCCGCCGCCGGGTGCTCCGCTTCCATGGCTGCAGCACCGAATCCTGGAACCTAGAAGGCGTTGACAATGGCCTCCTCCTCCCCTTCCGTTTCAGGTCAGCTTCAACTCTGATATTCGGATCCTCCTTCCTCATCTCGATGCCGTCTTGCTTCCGTTCCTCCTGTCCAACTCCATCGCCATCAATGTCCTCCATCTGCAAAGCTGTGTCCCCAAAGACTTCAATGACAGCCAACACCAAGAGGTCGAGGCCTTGGCAACGGCTCGAGGAATCATTCGAAAGAGGAGAAATCGATGGAGAAGACAGGGGCGGGGTGGGATTCGGATTGGAACTGGAGCTCAAAGGTGGAGTCTCTGAGGCTCGAATTCTCATTTGGAATGGCTTTCTTCGGATCGGAAGACTCCGGAATAATTGGTGCAGGAGACAGATGAGACTTTGGAGATCCCAATTGGGTGAGGAGATCGGAGAAGGAAGCCGAGGTCGATGGAAGATTCAGACGAGCAGCAGCGAAACCGAAGGGTGGAATGGATGTGCTTTATTCGTATGCTTGCAGTGTTGGAAGCGACGCCCGTGTCTAATGCTGCTTCTGTTTTTGGTGTTTCTGTTTCTGAAAACAACAAACGTAGGGTCTGTTTTCTCTCTTCTTTTTAAGAGTTGGATGGAGAAAGATCAGAGTTAAAGAAAAGAGTTACTAATTTTCTTGTCTTTGCTTCTGAATTTTTTTGGAACCAAAAGGTGGTTATTGTTCTCCAAGATTTTTAAAGAGAGAAACAATTTAAAATTCAATAAATCATATTCATATTATTTGATACATGAAGTGGGTTTGGACCCAAAATTTATAAGGTGTTGGAGTAATTGATGAAGTGAGATCATAATATTATTATCGTTGAATTATGAGATTGGAAATATGATCATTATGCTTTTAGGTGTTAAAAATAAAAAAATTAAAGAAATATTTAAAAAAACCATGACCGTTGAAATCACCACCGTCCATCTTGACGTTGACGGCCACTTATTTAATTTTATTTTCCAGTGGATAAAAATTACCATAAAATAACAATAATCAACAGCAGCACGTGCTAACGAAAGGGATATTTCAGTGCTACGATCGGGTCAAAGGTAGCACGGTTTGACCGAGGGAAGGCAGAAAAAGCGGGAGGGAAGGAAAGCTGGTAGGCGCCCGCACGCCTCAGCCGCGCTCTGCTTGCTGCCCGAGGAAAAGCCGGACCTGCTCGCCGCGGCCTTACACGGCGCGTCTCTCGGATTGCCGCTGGCTGTTCTCTACTATGCACTTTTAAGTCGGCAGTTGGTGTCTCAGCGCCTCGGCGCCTTCATCGGTCGTGTCGTGGAGCCCGCGACACACTTGGTGAGCCACTTAACTGAGACAGAAAGAATCTGTCGGCCATTAGCGATCAAAAGAGAAGAAAGGCATGCTAGTGAGTCGGACGAGTTAACCCGGCGATTCGAATGACGAGCCCGCAAAAGTAGCCCCATTTTCTCCTTTTCTCGTAAATAAATTGATAAGAACTGTACAAACCCGAGAAAAAGGGTTACAAAAATAAAAATAAAAAAAACCAAACGGTTAAAAAGAGGAGAAGGGCGAGATGGGCCGTCGGATCTATCTCAGAAGAGAGGAGCGGGTAGATTTAGATCAAAGGAGAAGGGCTGCTTCTGCTTCGCCGCCTCCGCCTCGTCTTCCACCTTCCTCCCCATGGCCGCCCCCAGCGCCTTCTCCATCTCCTGGTCTCCCCTCGTTGCCACCTCAACCGTTCCCAAACGGTACCCCAAGCACCCAGATCCGCCGCCCGCCAGAGCCGGCGGAGGGCCGATGGTCAGATCGCGCCCATCCAGCGCCGATCGCCACCGTGGCACCGCCCCCCAACTGATCTGCGGCCCGGAGGACTGGATCCCGTGGTCGCCGGGGCAACCGAAGTTGGTTTTCGCCTTGGGACCACGGAGGCTGCGGGCGGCCTCGTCGTAGGCTCGCGCCGCCTCCTCCGCCGTGTCGAAGGTCCCTAGCCACTTGCGCGTCTTCTTCCACGGGTCCCGGATCTCCGCCGCGAACCGCCCCCACGGCCGCTTCCTCACCCCTCGGAAGTGCATCTCCGTCACCTCGCCACCCAGCACCGTCGTCGATCCCTTGTTCTCGGCGGCGGCGGCGGCGGCGGCGAACCCGCCCTTCCTCAGCCGCAGCGTCTCCAGCGCCATCGCTACAAGAGGATCGTGAGGGGGAACAGGGATGAAGCTCGGGCGGCTATTTATAGCGAAGTAGACGGTCTTCCTTCCGCCCGACAGGTATTCGGCTTAATTCCCGATTTATTCGCCATTTATTATTTTGCTTTAAATTAAACACGGACGCCATTAATAAGCGTGCGGAGGCGTTCGCGTGGGGTGCCTACGCGCATTCAATGGACGACGTTAAGGTGGGCCCCTTTGCTATATTATATTATGTCAATCGTCATTCTATACCTGCGTTATTATTGGAGCAGTAGGCGGGCTCCATCTGTGCCCGCAATTACGAGGCAGGTGGGTGAGGGGTTATGGTGCGAGAGGCATGAGAGGTACTATCATGTTTAGACGGGTATCAACGGAGGGAAAGGAACGGGACGACGACCGCCGTCTATCACACGGCTGGCGTGGTGGGGACCATGGAGCTCCCGGAGTTTGGATAAAGAAGGGGAAAATTGAAGTACGCAGTGATACGGAGCACGTGTGCGTACTAGTACGATGTGGGCCACTGATACGTAAACAAAGGCGAGGGATGGAACCAAAATGGAATAATTAAAAGTGAGGGAGGCGCGTTCTCCGTGCGGGAGCGCGGGCGGGTAGGGCTCCACGCGGGCTCAGAGACGGGCAGAAAGGGGAATTAAGAAGAGAACCGATTTACTACCCAGTTAGCCACCCTTGAACGACGTACCTGTCTTTTGATTGGGGAAAGCAGGAAAGGTCGGTGTCCTGTGGTTGAAGAGTCTACTTGCTGTTCTGAGGATGTACCTGGCTTGTCTGCTACTCGATGTCGGTAAGCGTTCAGATTGGATTTAATTAAGCCACTTAAACCACGTTCTGATACCGTTTGTAGACCTTAGACGCGGATCCAAGTCGGATTGCGGTTCGGTGTCCGAATAATTATTCTGATCTCGTCATTTTTAATATGAGATAAAATAAATCGATAGAGGGTCATTTGTAGGAGGAATTGATATCATCTTGGGATCCAATTTTAGGGTCGTTCCCAGTAGCGTGCTCTGCAGTGGAACCCTCCCCCCCCCCCCGGTGGTCCCAGTCTAACGGGTAACGTACGCAGGAAACAGGCAAGTTTGACAACATGAGTGGCAAATGTGGTCCACCGAGCGCTCCTCCCTCTTTAATGCTGGCTGCAAGATGCCCCTCTGGCTTAGCCTACAGGCATTTCCAGCTTTTTGAACGCGCGACTGGGCCTTTGCAAGTCGAATTTTAATCACACCACATTAACTAACTATGCTTTAATATTTGTTAGGTTGTCACCTGGATTGATCGGTGTGATTCACATGTACTCATTTGTTTGCACTCGAAAAATCTTGAGACGATGTTGGAATATCCAGAACAAGATCATTCTTTATGGAGCTGTCATAAAAATAATTATTTGACTATTAATTCTAGTTGGATATGATAATTAATTAGCGATCATGTCAAGTTGAATGCCACCCGCAAGTTTATGCAAGCAAGTTTCCGCGCGCACACAAAAGTTTGGGGAGAGCCTTTTCCTTTCTCCTTTTAATCAATCAAAATCATTCGTTTCCAAGGTAGTGTGAACGGGTACAAGGAGTACCAAGATTCATGCTGACATTGGAGTTACACAAATCTGAAGCGCTCAGAGGGGAAGGAAAGAGAAAACAGAACACTTATTCTATGGTATGACATTCTCCTCATCCATGTCAGCAGCACCGACAGGAAGCCTCGTGCTATTTACAGTAACAACCACCAGCACCGGCCAGCTGCTAATTCCCTCCTCCATCACTCTTCTGCTTCAGTTGCCTGTCGAACTACTTTGTTGGTAGAGACAAGGTGATTAAAATTCTCCGTCTTTCCAAGCAGTATCTCAATCTGCATAAAGGACAAGAACATATTACAAACACAACAACGAGGATCACTTTCGATATATATTTGTCGCAGAGTAGGGCACCTTGGCCTTCCGAACTAGGCGGCCCTTAGCTTCATCTTTGGTGCCGACCGTGGAGGTTTGGATTTCTGCACTCATCAAAAAGTGGTTTTGTGAGTGAGTTTTAATTTCACACGAGGGATTAAAGATTTGGTTCCATGTTGTGTGCTCACTCTTCTCGGTGGCAAGTCCATTGTTCTTCAAAATCTCAGCGACAGTGACGACCGTGCCAATTGCTATTGTAGAAGATTTTGCCAAGATTTAAAAGGAAACACAAATTTGCTGAAATATATCTCCTTATTTTAAGAACATGTGATGAAGGGTTATAGCAAGATGTGCAGAACAGTGATAATAATTAGCGATTTCGGTGACAAGAGATAAGCATAGTGTTCTTATCACTTTCTGACTCATTTCCTTTCATTTCGTTGGAACTTCCAAAATGAAATGATCCGAAGAAAAGAAAGAACAGAAAGAAGAGAACATATCTGTCTGTGAAGGGACCGGATTGAGTTAAAAACCATTACCCATGCCTAGTGCAGAGAGCTCAATCTCATTGTGCTGCTGCATATACCTCTGCAGTCAGAAACAACAGAAGAGGATCACAAGATATTCCACATCAGAGACACACAAAATTCTACGAAGATGCAACAGATTTCTATATTTGAATCATAAAGGAAATGACAAGAAAAATAAATTGCAGAATGCAGGCCAAAGGATCCAAGATTCTGTTCCAGCAAAACAAGACGAGATTGAATCTCATCCACCGTAGACCGATTCCATCGATAAGATAACATCAAAAGAACACATCAGAATACTGATTCCCCCAAAGAATCACACAGAGACATCATAGTAGGTGCACATAGAAGGATCTCCATTTTTTGACTTCAAGAAACCCACAAAAAGAACAGCAAAGACAAAGATCCAACGTTATGCTGCATCAAGAAGGGCACAAATGCTAATAGAAGAAGCAAAACCCGCGAGTTCAGACTCCATCCGAAAAAAATCTGAGATGAGATCAATGCCCTAATTCCACATTGAGGCGATACCTTGGCGAGATTGACGTAGAAGAAGAGCGGCTTCTTGTTGGTGGAAACCTGGATGCGGTTCCGCTTGCTCCGCCCCACCGCCACCACCTCCGCCGCTTCCGGCTCATTTACGACCGCCGCTTCCGGCTCGTTTACGACCGCCGTTGCCGTTGCCGTTGCCGTCGCCGTCGCCGTCGCCATCTCTCTCCCCCTTTCTTCCCCTCTCAGCTCTAAAGGAAACAATGGCGACAACCACGCCACGAACGCGCTTATATAGAGGTCGATAGACCAAACACTTTCCGCCACGTGGTCAAGCGATTTCTTGGCGGTTAACGGCCGCAGGATGCAGTTTCGTTGGTTGCAATTATTCGCATGACGAAATTGACCCTCTTTATTTGATTCAACCCGAATCGAAACGATTCGATCAAAGAACGATATCGGACCAAATTAGACTGTTTATGGAAGTTGATATCAGATTAATATTTAGAATATTATTTTATTAATGAAATATACTTGATTTGTAAATTCAAAATTTTGGAAGGATTTCATTGCAAGACTCCTCCCTCCCTCGAGTCAACATTGGTTATTATGTGGCACTACTTAGTTAGAGGGGATTGGATGGTCCTCCTCTTGCCTAGCATTACTATTTTTGTGTCATAGGGGATCCGATTCCCATGGTGTTCATATGTCATATACTTAATTGTTTGCACAACATAGTAAAATTTTGGATATACAAATATTATCATTTATCCTCATCAAAAATTAGATACTAGGTAAAATTTTGCCTCCTACTAGTTAGTAGTAGTAGTAGTAGTACATGAAGATATGATGAATACAAAATATATTATTTTATTCTTCTCCCTTGATAGATTTAGAATAAGTAGTTCGTCTAATAATTTATAATCATATTAAGATTTTAGTTATATGATTAATAATCCAAAAGTATAAGTTATCAGCACAAGATCAAATATACTTATAAGGCATCACAGTTTTAAAGATATGTACATAAATCAAGTATCTCATATCAATAGTGGGACATCTTGGTCTTTATCTGTTAATTTTGTTGAGTCTAAATCACTAATTAAAATTTTAACTTAAAATTAACAATAATATACTCATCATATTTTTTGAATTAATTAATCTTAATTCACTTTCAATGACTAAATCGAAATATTAGAATATTTGATTTACCATATGCAAAAAAGACTATTGTCATATGAAATAGCCTTGTTTGGAGGAGAGGCTTGAGATGTGTAGTAAAAATATCTATCCTTAGTGCTTAAAAAATTGTTAAAAATTAACTAATTTATTTTCTTGTAAAGTAGATTTTTGAGAAGCAGATATTAAATTAATTATTATTTTTATTGCTGCAGCCTCTTATTCTTCAGTTGATGAACTTCTGTGATAATATCAACCTTAAAACAATAAATGCTAACTGTGAATTGGGTTTTAAAGAATTGGGATGAACAAGAATTTCATTATTTTGATGGAAAAAAAAAAGCCACATCTCTTCCATCCTTTTTAGCAGCCTTTTGCACATATTTATATGTTTTACCTTTTTCTTTTTTTTTCCTTCTCTCTACTGATATGTTGGTTTATCCCTTCCATGGAATAGCAGGTTGAGGGAAAAGCTACAGCAATTAGTCTATGATGCATGCTATCTGATTAATCAAGCCCAAGCACACAACAGGACAGAGAAGTAGAAGAAGAGAGTTTGGGAATCTTGGCAAGGATAATAACATGAAAGCTTAAGCACACTGCAGTTTACCTCCATTGCTTAGATAAATGGTGCAGCCCCCTTCTGGAGCAAAGCAGCAGTTGCACACAGGGTTCAGCCTCTCACCAGCAGTGGAGTTGCAGGTCATGTACTCTGCTTGCACACAGAAGAGGGGACAAACCTTTGCTTCAGCGCTATACTGGATCCATCCAAACATCACAGTACCTTTGCATCAAGACAACAAAACAAAGGGAAACCAGTGAGCAGTGTCTTCATCCAACATGGCCACTCGAAGTAAAAGAGCATTAGAAGAAGTTCTCAGCTGAGTCTGAAATACCTGACAACAAGAGAAGAATTGCAAGAGGAAGCTTGGTGGAAGACATTCTTGATGATGGCCTCTTGCTAGAGGGATGTTGTGTGTGTGTAGGTGTCTCGATAACATGCTTAATCACCCAGCAATCAATCACACAGCAAGAAAGTCAAAATTGGACAGACAAGAAAGCTTTGCCAAGCCTCTGACTTTGAACTCTGTCTCATGTTCCATTTCATACTAAGAGTAGTCACTTTGTTTGTCTGATAGCAAAAGTCAACATTCCGAAGATATGCAGATATTTAACTCCATATGCAATCTATTGAATCTTGATCTTCTCTGAATTGGCAGACCTCCATGACTATGAACTGATAGCTGATTCTTCATGTTGTTGCTGTTTTGCCGGTGACTGATGATGGAAGGTAAGAAAGTCAAATCTGAGATGCAAATCCAGAGAGAGGCCAAAGGAGGTGTGCTTCCCGACGCTAGTGAGGAGTTGATGGTGACGTTGACTTCAATTCCATTCATCTTCTTTGCAGTTCATCAATGTATGTTGTGTGTTGGTTCTTAATTTTTCATCAAATATAATAAGTTGGGTGAGACGTAATGCAAACCTATGGAATGGTATAGCGAAAGGTGGTATCGATCTGTATTCGTATAAGGATCAGTGGACACAAACTCGTACAATAGTATTTTAATCTTTGGATACAGCATAAATTAAATTTAAGTTTAATGTATATATATTATTGTAAAATCTAAAAACTTGTGTATATGTCATTTTATTTAATCTCCCTTAGTGTTGATTCAAATTCCATATAACAGTAATATCTTTTAACATGTTTTAGCTCTTTTAATATGTGTTAAACCTACGGATGAATGTCATATCAAATTTCATATATTTATTTATTTATGCATGCAATATCAAGATCCGTAAAGGTAAATGTATCATTTTCAAACTATGCAGGTAAAAACATCAAAATTTTCTATTACGAAAAGACAAAAGAGAATAAACAAATAGAATAACAAATACTATTATGACGACAAGCAAATTTAGTTGTCCAAACTATAAATAGTTTTAATGATATTAAAATAATAAAATTAATTTTGAAAGTATAAATTCGGTAAAAAAGAAGCCTTTTATTTTTATTTTTCCTAATTTATCCAAGAAGAGTGTTTATTATTTTCTAAAGAGATCAAATTGTCTTTAGTCTTCGTCTCATTCCTCATCGTTGCTTCTGTCTACTCTCACACATTCCCACATCGGACAAGCTCATATTGCCCATCCGTAGCCCCTGTTGCCCGAGTCTAGGCATCACTTTTAGCTACATCAAAACGTTCACCTTCTCACCATCGACCTCTTCCGTTGCTCTCCTCTCTTATATGATGCATTCCTTAAGCTCTATACCCTCTCATTGTCCAATAATTTTGCTTATACCTGTCGTCTTTCACTCTACCCACCACCTACGATTGGAACGCCATCATTCGTACCATCGTCAACGATCGAGCTCCACTAATGTCTATACCCTTTTCACTCACATGCTCTCTCTCAACCTCCTTTTGTCCTAATACCTCTCACCTTCTCTTTCCCCTTTGCATCTTTTCTCACTTTTCAACTCTCTCGTAGTTACGACAATAAGGGCAAGGGTGCACAAGTAAGAACAATAATCGAAGATAATTTTATATTTTAGAAAATAAAAGGATGTTTCGTGAGAATAAATTAAAAAAAATATTAATAAAAAAGGGGGTGAAATTAAAGGATTAAAAAAACATTTGTCTTTTTGAAATACGTAAGTTTATTTTTTTATGATTTATAAGTATTTTTAAAGATAGCTTCAAGACTTCATTTAATAGTATAATATAAACGCTCCTTAATGGACCAAAACCCATTTGCTGCGGTCGGCAATAGCCCAACCACGAATCCAATCTCTTGATCTAAACCCCGTCACCGCCGCCAACCCCATCACGAGCATAACCAAGGCAGCACTACGAAGGAAGAACCTGCTCCAGCCCTATCCTTTCCTCCTTCCCTCCCTCCCTCTTCCCGCTGCTCCGCCCATGCTCCGACTCATTTCACGGCCATTCGCCGTCACCGCCGGATTCGTCGTCGCGCGCTCCTTCGCCCCTTGCCCTCTCTGTTCCCTCCGAAACCGTCGTTTCGCCCCCCGCTTCGTTCGTGTCTCTTCTTCCGCCTCAGACACCAACGCCCACCTGCAGCAGCAGCAGCAGCATGGCAATGGAGATTCCTCCAAATCGGTCACTCTTCCCCTCCCTACCTGTATCTTTATTTCTTTGATTTACTCATAACTGTTTGATGTTTCTATTAGCTTTGCGAGTTTCTTTGTCTTAAATTCTGTCGCGCGATCGCTATTGAATGGTGGTGTTTTGGTTGTCATACGGGTCTAGCTAGTTTTAAGCAACGGTAGCATTATAGAATGGTTGATGGAAGTATGAATTTGAGTCGTTGTTGATTATTTTTCCCGGTGTCGTTGCCCATCTAAATTAGGGTCGGAATTGAGTTCTATACGTTAAGCTTGGTATTGGCTCGGGCTGATCTTGGCAAAGACAACCGAGTCAGACAAGAAAGTCGCCTAGCGATTTTGGGCTGGTTATTTAACCGTTTTAAGGTGTTCAATGGTTGATATCATCATTTCTAACAAAATCTTGTGTAAGCATACAAGAAACCATGGCACCTCGAGTAGATTGGCTACTTGTGATCATCATAATTGTTTCTCACGGAGAGAACCAGAAGTATCGAGCAAATGCCAGTACGTTATTTGAAGAGACTTGCTTGGAGTCTGGACCAAGTGTAGGTTATCAGGACTTGCTTTTCTATAAGATATGTTCTCGACAGTATTAGAGGTCTTGATCGTCCTGTTGATGTATCTTCTTAATATAATAACTTCATATCGTGCTTGTCCTTTCATTCTTATCTCAAATTTGTGTGATCTTGAATATTTCAGAGCTCTGTAAGTTCTGGTTTGTATCTGGTTGCAACACCAATTGGCAATCTGGAAGATGTCACCTTGCGGTAAGTATTTTGGTTTTGTTTATAGATTACTCTTGTTTAATGCATCTAGAGAGACCTTGTTTACAGAATTTTTAGTAACTTACATTCTTTAATCAGCTAGTTCCATATATGAGCATTTTTTATGGTCACATAGAAAATAATTATTTTGAAGCTTAGTTATAGTTCCTAATCCCTATTGAGAAGGTCAATTTTTTGAATTATGACAGTATATACAAAAAGAATATATGGAATGCAAACTTTAGAAGTTTGGACCGTAGTGTCACGGACTTAGCTGGTTTTGCCTAAGTCGTGTGGCACCCTTGCGTGTCTGTCCGCAAAGGTCAGTCTCCCCGAAGCCTCCCAATGTCCCTTAGGACCAACAAAAAAGAGAACGGGCTAGAGAGAACGCCTCAATCGGGATCCACAAGCAAACATATCTGAAAAACACTTCATAGACAATGCAAATTACAAACAGACTTTACAAGCTCTGAACAGTGGCACAACAAAGGGTAAAATGGTCCATTACATACCAAAAATCTCTCGCACGTGCCCACATGACACAACCTTTATTTACAAGCCTAAAGAGGCCACCAACCCAACTAAAATGAGACTATTAAGCCTTCGGCCGCCCCTTTACATTCTGTACAAGGCATGAACATGCCAAAAGACACGGACATACATAAGCATTACATCAAACACCTTGTTTAGAAGTTTGTCTGTGACAGTAGGACGACTTTGAATTTGGAAATTTTGAATCATGGAATAAAGTACCAGATGTCAAAAGTTTTCATTACCTTTGATCTTCCTTACTGGCAAGATGGGGATTATGCGACACAATTCATATAATAATGCGACATCATTAAAATAGAGGGATGCATCTATGTGGCTTGACTTTAAAACTTAAAGGGCAACTATAAAATTAACATGTCATGTTGTTTATAATTTGTTTAGGAAATAACTTACCAGCTTGGGTTGCTATGATGAGGAAATGAGATTTAGGGTGGTGTTACGAGGAGCAGAATGTAATGTTTGATTGTTTCTGATGGTGTTGAAGGTATGACCACTTTGTTTGAGACATCTTTAACAAAAATCATCAGATTTGCTGATGAGGAATGAATGGAAGATGGAAAGAAGTAATGTTTGTACATGTCAGAATTTTTTGTTAGGCTGATGCAGACGAGCTACTCATACCATGTTAGTAAGATAAATTGTAGATGGGTCCATATGACATATACGTGCGGCTTTAATCTATGAAGATATGTTCCTGTTTTGTTTTTTTTTTCAAAAATGAAAATCCTGTTTTAGTTTTTATCATCCAATCTCTTATTCTAGATTCCACTGAATTGCAGGGCAATACGTATCCTTAAGTTTGCAGATATTATACTCTCTGAGGATACAAGACATTCTAGGAAGTTGCTTCAGTACTACGGTATTAAGACACCACTTGTGAGTTATTGTTGCATAGCATCTAGTGATTTTTGTAGTTATGATCATTCTGATCTATTTGATCTGCCGATTACATATTGTCGATTTTTTTTTTCTCATTGTCAAACTTAAATTTGCAGATTAGCTATCACAAATTCAATGAGTCCGAGCGTGAAAGTTCAGTATTACAAAGGCTTCGACAAGGTGAAATTATTGCACTAATTAGTGATGCTGGTACTCCATGTATCAGTGATCCGGGTATGGAACTGGTGAGCTGTCCTTTTAAAGATTTTCTTGATCGGAAAAATAGGCATTTGTGGTGATACACAAGTCTCTTGAATCTTGACAGAGTTTGTTCAGACATTTTGAAAAAAAATCTTTACCATTATTCAACAATTCAGCCGGTCGTTAGAGATCACATGTATAATTGATGGTAATTAATCACATACATATGCATACTTGTAAATTTGGGAAGTACAATGTTCAAATATGTTGTGATGCTATATTATCTCTCTGTATAAAGGGAGGGCTGCATAAATTGACCCTCTGTATCAAATTTACAATACCATGGCATTGTTAGTTTTCTGTTTTCTGAGATTCTGGTGTTGACATGGATTTCTGCATCCCTTGAGCTAGAAAGCACCTCTTCCTCCCCACGGTCCCTTGCAAGCACCAAATTTCTCCCCTCGTGCATTTTGCATGGTAAAGATCCGCAAAGGGTGACAAAGCATGTCAACATGATCATGCCAATCATTTGATCAATATGATTGCTTTCAGTGGATAAGAATTTCTCGCCTTCCAACATAGCCACAATTTTTATCACAGACTTGATATCTCATGCATATTATTGTCATGCATTGATCTAATCATGTGTAACCAATACTGATTTTGTCATATATAAACAGTGACCAAATCTGTTAACCAACTGGCCTGATGGAATATTTGTTGTAACCAATCTAGTTAGAAATTGGAAGTTATATGAATGGTAAGCACTGATTGAAGCATCTTAATGCAGGCAAAGATGTGACAATGAGAATATCCTGGTTATAAGCACAATTGATATTGTTGTATGTAAACAGTGGCTAAATGTGTTAATTGATCGGTTTGATGGAATACTTGTTATAACCAATCTAGTCAGATATTGGAAGTTATATGAATGGTAAGTATTGACTGAAGCATCTTAATGCAGGCAAAGGTATGCGTCAATGAGAATATCCCTGTTATTCCTATTCCTGGGCCATCTGCTTTGGTTTGTGCTCTTTCAGCTTCTGGCTTGTCCACTGATGAATTCAAGTTTGGTAACTACCCATGTGTCTTTACTGTTTAAAACTCATTTATTTTTTTTAAGAGTTTCATCGTAACACTTGGTTCTAATAATTCTTTTGATGCACAGTTGGATTTCTACCCAAGCATGCTGGTTCAAGAAGAGAAAGACTTCAAGTTTCTGCCGTTGAAACCGCAACACAAATATTCTTTGTTCCTCCACATAAGCTCCATCAGTTTCTTAGTGAAGCCTCTTTAATCTTTGGGGAATCAAGGTAGATAACACATAAGAGAATTTTACTTGAAATGATTATTTTACAATCTGTTTATCTGTTGTTATTTGCTTGATCAGTGTGTTGTATGTGTATGTGCCTTTTTGCATAGTGTCAAATGTGCATTTTCAAGGTCTGTTGCTAGGAAAGCTACAATATTTTTACTGTATATTGTGGGTTGTCATTCATGGATTAAAATCTTAGTCCGATACCGATTGACAATTGGACTGGTATGGTATTAGTATGAGGTTGTGCACAGATAGATATGGGTCACTACCAGTTGGTACCACTCGAACCAGAGAGAGAGAGAGAGAGAGAGAGAGAGAGAGGAAAATAAAAGAGAGTAGTAGTAGGAAAAACAAGAAGTTCTATCTATACGCAACTAGAGTTAGTCGGTTTTGGCCAACTTGATAGCCATATAAGATTAAGCAAAGAGAGTAGTAGGAAATTTTTTTTTGGTTTTTCCAAACGAAAACAGAATGTATTACTTCATCAAACAAGTTTAAAAATCCCTTTTATCAGAGCACATCAAAACATTTGGTTCAGTGGGCAAGTCTCCTTTCCAGTTATTGTCTTTCCTATTAAGCCCAACAGAGTTAGTTATCTAATTAGCCAAACGGTTTCCTTCTCTATGTGCATATGGTAAATAGTATTCCACAGACATATCCAGACTGCAGCATGTCTCTAATTACATTTATATTGTCCAAAGAGAAGCTTTCTCGTTGTTTAGTATATGAATCAAAGCTTCAGCGTCAGACTCCACATGTATCCTTTGAATTCCATCTATAGCTTATTCCAAGACTTCCTTTGTATATGTTCTGTGTGAAGTTGCAACCAACAAACATACGAAAACCATAACTATAACGAATGATAAATCCAGCACCCAGCACCTCCCTAATAGTCTTGATTCACCAAACCATCCATATGCAAAGGACAAAGTTGAGATGGAGCAACAAAAGAAGAAGCATATGACTATAATTGTGAAACAAAGAAGTAGCTTCTATTGTGGTTGCTATTCATTACAACCATCAGATTTGCCATCTTACATCAATGTTGTAACTTGTAATGTTCAGTGTCCATCCTTTTGTGAAACAGAGAGGAAAGATATAGGGGAAGGAGGTGATATAGAGTAGCTTTTAACCTCTTAGAGAAATAGGAATGCTAACACAGTGGAGTAAGATTCCATCAGCTACAAAATCAATCCCAGATCTCATCATTCAAATATAGGTTCTTCTATATCTTTGTATTACTTCACACTTCATATGCATGGTCATGATGGTCAGAGAAGCACTGGCATAATGACACTCATTGCTATCTTCAAAGCAGCAAGGGTAACTTTGGGCCTTTTTTATGACATATAATTGTTATGTACTACAATTTCATCTTTCTATGATCTGATTGATTTTTGCTTTTCAGTAGACAAGTTATAGATATTTGGATTTACCTGCATGGATCATTTCTTGCCATTGAGCTCTATTGAGGAATTTTGCTAGTCAAATTAGGAACCATTAAATAGCTTTTGGTTGATTCTAACAAATTTTGCTTAAGCCTTTATCTCTTCTCACTTTTTCTAATTGGTGCATCTATTGACCTCCTTTGAACAACCCTTTGGATTTTCAAGAATGTTGTAACCAAATAATTAACATCTACGTATGTAAGATACACATATCCTTCATATATGATATTTTATGTGGGAACTCCTTTGTGACCAAGCAATCAATTTTCTGTTGTTCATGATGGCTTTTAAGTGAAGGACAAAAGTACTGCTTACGTCCAATGTGACTAGTTGATTTACTGTTCCAGATGCTTTTTTGATTAACATTTTGCTTAGTGATATTCCTTGGCTATGTGAAACATTGTGAACAAACTACTCAGATGGACTTATTCTGGATTATAATCAGGTCATGTGTTATTGCACGAGAAATGACAAAAGTTCATGAAGAGGTACTCCAACGATCACTGGTTATCAATGTGGAAAATTTTCTTGGTATTATTAATCTTGCCATCTTATGACCTTATAATTGTGAATACCTATTTCATGAAAGGTTTTTAACATTTATTCATACAAGCATGGATAAACTAGCTATCAAATAGATTTGTTCTTATTGAGATTATAGCTTCAATTTTGTAAAAAGATTGTGGGAGTGCACACACACACACACACACACTGATGAATTCATCTTGTATTGGGACCTTTTCTTTTGCTCAACTTCAATTCAACTTTGTCCCAGTTTTGTTGAAGGGGCAACCCACTTTTGTCCTTTGAATTCGTTAAAATATGCACTTGTGCTTTTATGGGGGACTAGATCCGACAAAAGGTGGTATGAGTGAGTGAGATATATTGCACACGAACATTTATCTGTTGTTGTTTTCTTAATTGCTGGTCAGTCTCAGCAAAATGATGTAGAGAAGGAAGTCAATTACAGAGAAATTGTGTCCACACTGATTAACATATTGAATGTTGTAAGCAACTGAAAGCATAATCACAACATTACCATGAAGAAGTAAAGGACATAAATGGAAAGAAGAAAAAAACAAATATGTATGGAGAGAAAGCAAGGGGGCAACTGCATGAAGTTGGAAATTTCGGACCTTATTTGTGCAGAAAATACATCTCTAGCAGTTTATTTAGTATAAGATACAATTTCAGAACAGTTGAATATGCTGAATATGACATAAAATTAATTTGAGTATTCTGTATATGATCATAAATCTCTGAAAATCCAAGTTAGTTTAGAAAAATTAGACAAACTAAGTTACAGAGCAACTTGAAATGGACATGGATATAAGGTATCATGAGTTTTAGTTTATGGTAGCTTGACACCCACTTGTTTATATATATAATTAGTCTCATCATGCCATGGTTCTATTTCTGGTCTGGAGTTTTAATATGTTATGTTTGATGCATGGATTCTCAGTTTTGGCGAGGCACTTTGGGGGAAGCTAATAAGATATACTCAACTCAAGAGCCAAAGGGAGAAATAACACTTCTGATAGAGGGAAAGGCAAACTCAGTCAACAATGTTCCATCTAATGACCAGCTTGAGCTTGAACTGAAAGAATTGATTTCCAAAGGCCATAGTCTTTCCATGGTAGGTATTGTACTTAAGTTGCTTTAGTTCTGAGTTCTCCATGTGAGTATTTGCATTTTACAGTGTTTTTACCATATCTTCTATCAATATTTTGTTTGTATACAAATGACATTTTTTTGCAATGTTAATTGTAAAGCAGATGAATTATTCATATATTTTCTCAATATTTGTTGAAGAGTAACATACATAATCCTAGACCTCTACATTTATCGTTCCTTCTAAGGCTAATATCAGAGTCTGGGGAGTGCAAAGTTTCTATTGTAAGATCAATACTTGACTGTTCAAGTGGCCTTTTGCTGGCAGGATGGTAGAGCCAGTATTGCTGTACCTAGGAGACAAACTCCTTGATGGTAAATAAAAATAATGATATTAAGCCCTTGGCCATGTATCATGCAGACATTTTCTATTCATGTTCAGGAGTAAAACATTATGTCTAATATTAAGAAAAGTTGATGGGACAAACATTTTTTGAAAAAAATATGACAATGAAGTGGACTTTGTTTAATGAAGGTCAATCACTGGCAATTTTCTGCCAGGTTCTTAATGCAAAATATTGTACACAAAGAGAGCAACTGCACATCCTTGCCTCTGAAAAATATAACAAAAAGTGGGCGAGCTTTTCAGTTTTATATTCATTTCTTATTTTGCTTATCTACTACTTTGATCCTCTCAATTATTATTTCTCGTGTCATGCTACTTGATGATTGAACAACAGACAAGATCATTTCAGATATGTGCTACACATAAACAATATGTTAATGCTGCAATTTTGGGGATACTAGCTGCTGCTGTATAGTTCTGGTGTGTTAGTAATGATTTGCTTGCTGTAATATGTTCCTTAAGAATTGGGACAAAGTTGTCATTGGAAAAAGATAATCAGCCTTTCGGTGACCAACATTTTATGGATGATTTGCAGTTGGACAAAGGTCCTAAAAATGTGGTGATAATTTGATACTGTGTTGGCACACAGAAGATTGTCTCTGCTATTTGCTTATCCAAATTGATCCCCAAGTGACAAATTCCCTTCTGTCAAGTGATGCGAATGTTAACCTTCTCCCGCATCTATCTTATGCATATACATGTTGGTTTGTACGTATGTTGATGGGACTTGGATAGCCTCACTATGTAGATATTTGGTTCTAAAATGGGTCTGCTTCAATGAGAGGACTAGAGTGACACTTGAAAGGAAGAGCTGCTGTTGCTTGGGATGTGCAAGGCATGTGTAAAGATGGAAATTTGAGTGTTTCAGAAGGTATGAGGTGGTAAATTCATTTCTAATGTGGTGCCTTTAAAGATTCGTAACATGAATGCTGATGATCTTCTTTGGATTATTTCTTTGTGCATATCCTTACTGATTAAGATGCCTCGTTTTATGTTTTCAATCATTTATATGTTAAGGACTTTCCGTTCTTCTTGCTCTTACATTAGTATGCATCATTCTTTTGTCCATGATTTGATATTTCTGAGAAATTAGTTTGTTTTCTTCAGCACTTATGAACTCACTAATTTTGATGTGCTTTTAGGCAGTGAAATTGGTTGCTGAAGGAACATCAGCGAAAAGAAAACATGTATATGCACTTGCACTGAGGTTGTACGGAAATCAAGTGGAACCAATGGATGATTCAACTCAGGAATCATGAGTCGATATATGTAAGAGTCTACTCATCACACCCATCTTTCCACAAAAACCATAGCCTTGGCGGCCATCAATGTGAAGAAATTATATTGAGTCTCTTTGCATTAACTAGCAAGATTATGAATCATATTGATTATTGTCCTATGTAAGCACAAAAATATTTTCTCGAGAAACAGACTCATTTTTATATAAATTTCTTGTAGGCTAATTGGCACATGATTTATGTTGTGGATTTGGATCTGATTATATTAAGTTTCTTTTATATTTCTATGTGAGTTTTTAACTTGCATGACACTAGAATTACTCGGAAATTGGAAGAACAGCAAGTGCGTATTCTCTGATGCATAAAGCAAAAGGAACTCGAGATGGATCGGTCATATACCAAGCAAGGTTTCGAGCGGACGTGCAGAACCATTCCCTACCTCCGTGCGGTTCCATGTCTGGCCTCAGGCAGCAAACGCGGTCGTCGGCTTCTCATGGGCTTCTGTTGTAGCGGCCCCCATTTGGCGGAGGCAATGCGCGGGGCAAGAGAGCTGGACCGTGGCTGGAACAAGATACGAAATCCCATCCCTGCAAATACTCTCATTATTTATATATAATTATTTATCTTTTATTTACTTTTAGTTATACCACTAACTATAGTCATCTTATCTCTCGTTTTCTAATATTATATTCATATTTTCCAACATTCATCTCAATATTCTCATATCAATCATATGTTTTTTTTTGTCACTTATTATATCTGACATCCTTAACCAATATATGGAGTCTCAGGTTTCAAGATGCTACTCTCTAAGCTTCAAAATTAGGTTTTACATGCTGAACAACAAATTCCTCTTATTAGTCTGTTTGTTTGACAATTGAATTCGCCAATGTTTGTTCCAATGCCACTTGTGGTACTTTGGCTTTCATTTGACAAATATATGCATCATGTGAACCATATGGTCATTTCTGAGTCCTCTACTGTTCCTAGTAGTGGTGAGAAGTTCTTGCCTTTGTATCAAGATTGACCATCTGTTATGTGGGTGTGGATGTCTCATTACTAACTTCTTTTAGATTATTCACATACCTGTGGAGAACAACCTTCCCAGTTCCTCCAGTGCATGGTGAGGAACTCTCAAGAGTCATCATCTTCAATGAAGCATTTCCCCAGTTCATTAATGCATGGGAACAATTATTACATGTTTCTGGTTTTGCTTTTCTGATGGATCAGCTGAAATCAGAATGAACCAGTTACAACTCCAGCAGTAGGCCAATGACATTACTTCTTGAGGTAACTTGTGTTCATGCAAAGAGATCATGACAGCCCAAATCTTTATGGTGGCTTATTTGAAGTGTTTGTCATATGCAAGGATTGTTCTTAAATATTATGGTACAATTTCCCAAAAAAACAGCTAACTCATATGTTTGGATTCATGCAATGTTTTATAGTAGATTACCTTTATGGAGAATTCAATGCATGCAATGATTAGGTCCATAAGAAAACTAATCTTCAAGGACTGTAGGCCACAATTCTATGCAGTACACCTCAACCAACAAGGTAGATGTTTTCTGATGTGAATTGTTAATTCTCAATTGTTAAAAGAGTCTGAAGTAATCAATCAGAACATATTTTTATGCTGTAAGGACAGCATTAAGATTTGTCTTATGGGCAATTTTTATGTAGGAGGCATGCTTCTATTCAACTTGCTGGACAGAGACAAATGGAGAACAACAAATCTGCACATTGATTGCCTTTGAGTCGCCAATTGATTCTGTCAATCCTTTACTATAAAAACTCTCATTCTTCTCTTCAACAATATCTTAAGCTACAGCTTGATGAGGTGGTGGTTGTTTGATTATGCCTTTTCTTCTGTTCTGACTACTAATCCATTTTGTCTCATCCATAATTCTTTTCCCATTTGCTGTAGTTTATGTTGAGACTTTCTGAGACAAATCTCCTGCTTTCTGTTCATGTTACAGTCCATGGTTAAATTAATACCCACTTGTTCTGAAATGTTCTTGTTAAGTTCATGTGACACTCACAAGATACAAAGCTGGCCAATCATCATGAGACAGCTTGCCATTTCATCATCTAATGCTGCCAGTGATGAGCTGCCAGAATTGAATACTAAAATACTAATGGGGCAGGCAGATGCAGCCGGCAAACAAAGAGATATGCTGAGCAACCAATGACATAGTTGATTAAATGGAAGCTGAGGAGGGAGTGCTTTGTCATCAACACATGTCACAACCCATACAGGCAACAAAGGCAAGCATTGATTGCCAAGCTTTTGGTGGGGAGCCCCACAAGCTTGGCAATCAACCTAATAATGGTGTCAATTATTCTAGGTCAGGGAGTGACACACCATTTACCGGAAGAGAGGGTTAGAGGAGAGCAGCTCTGTGATTCTATGTGGTCTGGGCTGTGAGATGTCAGCATCTTCTCCATGCTTGGGAACACAGGATACCGAGGGGAAAGAAGAATGAAAGCAGTTTGAGATTAAAGAGGTGGGCTAATTGGTGTTTGAGAGATTAAGAGGACGTTTAGGTCTACCAACTGGTGGTTAGGAGATAGAACACCTTAAAAATCCTCATCACCGACTCCCAAGAAGCCATTGGGAAAGAACCTCCTTTGAGGACTCACGGGTTAGGAAAAAGAGCAAGATAGGGTAATCTCGCGTGCAAGATGGGGTTTTGAGGTCTTGTGATGGTAGTTTGATATGAGAAAGAGAGGGCGGATGTTTAAACTGGTCGTTAATTTGATAGTAGCAATTGAAGATGGTGATATAGGTGACGAGATGGTTTAGAAAAGATGCATCATGAGGGCAGAAGAACAAAGGGGGAAGCTTTGCGTCTTTTGAATTGAGGACTTGGGATTCTTCTTGGTCGGTCGGCTTCGGCTTCATGCTTTCTTCTTCCCCATGAGGAACGCAGACAGCAGCGGCTGTCGCCCTTCCCCTCTTCCTTTGACCCTTCTCTATCTCAGGTACTGGGCTTTGATATTACTTGTCTCCCTTGTTTCTTTATCTCCCTGTCTATTTCTTTCTTGTTTCGATGAGGACTACAAAGCAGCATCAGCACCATTTCAACTATCTTTCCTGTCTCTCTCTTTCCGTCTCTATCTACCTGTCTACTTTTTTTGTTCGAGAATTTTATATGGTGGGTTCAACAAGCTTTTGGGATGATTCTCTTCCTATACAAAAAGTTCTTTTTTGAGGAACCCATCTCCTCTATTGCAAGTTTGAGTAGCTTGTGCAACAGAACTCTTTTATCTGATTTATTTGCTCTTAGATATTCTACTTCTGCTTCTTCTATCTGATAAGTCTTCTCATATTCTTTGCTCCCTCTTTATCAAATTCTGATTTTTGGCTTAAAGTGTCTTTTTTTTTTTATGATGCTCTTTTCGTTGCTCGATTATGTAAATTCTGCAATTTTGACATTTTTGGAATGTTGGCTGCGGTAAAAGGTATGGTCCATGGAGTTTTTTATGGTGGGTTTTGGCTTATAGGTGATTCTAGGATCGAAGTCCATTTGCTCACAGATACAATGAGGGTTTTTAGAGGACAATTCTTTGGGTTCTTTCCAAGGTTTTCTGCCTCTTATTTTTCCTTTATTTAGTTGTTCTTTTAGTTCAAAGAGCTCAGAGTTTAAACTGAATTTGTATAATATTCTTTTAATAGCTGCCTAACCTTGTGGACATCGTGCAAGCATGTAGCCTTTCTGAAAGAAACCTGGTTTAGCTGATCGTTTGTCCTGATTGAGTAAGCTTTGAGAGTTTATTTATTCCGTGATTGTTGATTTGGAAGAAATTCTGGCCGGGCATCTCTGGCTACTCCTGTCAATTAATTTAAACAAATTCTGAGCTCCATCTGTTTATCCATTCTATTCATCTAGTTTGATCTCTGTTTGTTCTTTTTTAGTTTGATTTATGTGCAACCCTCCAGATTGTATGTGATTAACTTCTCACAAAACATTGCTTTCAGTCTGACGAATTGAAAAGGCTAACAAAATATAGATGATCAGCACATACAGAAATTACTTTCTGTAGAAAATATAGTTCTTTTGTTGTGATCATTAGTTGTTTGTTTTTATTGTCGTCATGACATATTTCATTTTAGAATGCAGTTATTTGATCATGCTTGTTCTATGATTTATTGATTATTTTCTGTGTTTGAAGTTGGTCTTTGTTCAGTTCTTCATTTGGTTTAATTTCTTTTCTTTATTTTCAGGACTGTTGCAGCATAATTCATTTCTTCTGAAGGAGCATGAACTTTCTGCAGAGGAGTTCCTTCAGATTCCCATGACTAAGGCAGTTACTATTTTGTAGCCGAAATATTGCACTGATCCGTCATACTGTCATTTCTGAAGATCTTGCCCTGTTTAAGATCAAGGAATATAAAAATGTCTACTTTCTGTTCAATATCTAGTGACCAAAGTGGAACATCTCCAGATCTTGGCCTGAGGGATCCAGGGCACGCTTCATATTCTGAATCACCAGGTCCTGGCAACATGATGTACCTTAGCTTCTTGAATTCTGGTCCGTATAGAGATGCAGTAGCTGGCGGTGCTCAAACCCATCAGAATCACATTGAACTTCCTGTTGCCACCACCATCATTTCACCAGACTTGACTACAGGGAATTCTGTTATGGTCCCCTCGTGTCTTGGCAACCATGCTAATAATGCTTGGAAGAATGGAAGAAGTGAGATGTTATTTATGCAGACAGATAGAGGTTCCATACTTGGAACAGATGATCTACTTCATGCTGCTGATCCTCAGACGAGTGTGCAGACACAGCTTAGCATCATACATGGACTAAGCTTATCATTGCAACACTCAAATGTTACACTGCAAAATCAAGGTTTATCACTTAGCCTTAGCACACAGATGCCAGTTCCTTCAATTCAGTATCCATCTACTACCTCAAATATCCCCTTCTTTGATTCTAATCAGTCAACTTCTGGAAATGTTGGTCCATTCAGGGAGGAACACTTTCAAACCAGAAATTTTCATGATAATGCCTCCCCTAATGGACTAACAAGTCTTACAAGGTTGATTCCAAATTCTAAATATCTTCGGGCAGCACAAGAATTACTTGACGAAGTTGTTAATGTCAGGAAGGCTTTGAAGCAAAAAACAGATAAAAGCCAAAGTCTTCCTACTTCTGCTGGTACTATTACATTTAAGGATGGTAGTGGAGGATCAAAAAATGAAGGGCTGATTTCAAACCCTCAAGAGGCCACTGTTAATTGGTCTAGTGGGCTCTCACCTCTTGTAAAGCAGGACCTTCAAAACAAGGTCTCAAATCTATTGGGGATGTTGGATGAGGTACACGCTATTTTCTGACCTCTTCCTATTTTGTTAATGTTTTCTAATCTTTGTTGTCAATTAGAATTTCATTAAGTTTAGGATGATTGTAAGAAGGTTAATTTTAAGTTAGTTGATGTCCTCTAATATAGGATAACTGTAAGAATGTTAATTTTAAGTTAAAAATTTATCAAAGCCAGTTTAGTTAGATTTTATCATCATCAAAGCCAATTTAAGTTGGGAAGCCATCATTGACTAAAGTTCATGGGAAGATATCTGGATACTTGAATCAGAGGCCGAGTTCAATGTGTGTTTAATGCTAAAATTGGTTTTGATTGTAGTATTAGCTTAGTTTTAGCTAAAAAATATTCAGATAAAGAGTTTTAAAGAGGCTTGGACTTGTTGGGTGGAACAATGTTAACAATTACAGTATTATGCAAATTGTATCGATGAGATATGCTTTTGTAGTGTGATCTAATTCGTCGTCTTTCTTCTTTGATTAACCTGTATTTCATTTGTTTCTTTTTCCTTGCAGATTGATAGAAGATATAAACAGTATTACCATCAGATGCAGATAATAGTGTCATATTTTGATGCAATAGCTGGTTGTGGAACTGCTAAACCATACACTGCACTTGCCTTTCAAACTATTTCTTGTCATTTTCGCTGCTTGAGAGATGCCATCAATGGTCAAATTCAAGCTACAAGGAAAAATCTTGGAGAGGCAGACAACTCAAGTAGCAAGAGTGGTTTGTTATCTCGCCTTCGAAACATAGACCAGAAATTAAGGCAGCAGAGTGCCTTGCAACAATTTGGTACAATGCAACAGCATACCTGGAGGCCACAGAGGGGTTTACCTGAGTCATCTGTCTCAATTCTTCGTGCTTGGCTGTTTGAGCACTTCCTTCATCCGTAAGCTCAACTACCTTTTCTTTCATGTGGTTCTTTTATATACAGAATGAATGCTTTTGAATACTGATGGATACAGGATAATACGTTTTGCCAGCTACCCGAAGGAATCTGAGAAGCTAATACTTGCAAGACAGACAGGCTTGTCAAGAAGTCAGGTATACCTACTTGATTTAGGTTTTTAACTTTTGCTAGGGAGCCATCGTGTTCTTTTGATGTTGCTCCCTTTAGTGCTAATGATGAGAGGAACGTACTTGCTTAAATGGCAATCATTGCTACAGTATTTTAATTTTTTTTTCCACCCAAAAGGTCTCCATTGTGATCCCTTTTCTTGTCTCATAGCTTCTCTTTCATCTCTTACATAGTCTCATGTCCACATTTTACCTCTCAACACTTTTATCAGGAAGGAATTGTGTCTAGGATCATAGCTGTGTTTGCGGCCCAATTGATTAGCTTATTTTTTGTGCTCTGGAACAATGGACTGGTAGCAAGTCCTGTGTCAAGCATGATTTTTTTTTTTTTTTTCATTTGTAAATGTAGTTTGGACATCAATACAGTTATTCATGATTCCACTTGCTTCCCTTATAAAAAATATATATACCACATTTTAATGGTATTTACTATAATATAAAAGGCAATTCAAATTCATATAATAATTACACATCAGGCTGCATCTGAGAGAAAAGGCAGCCCCGGTGCATAAACTTTGAAAGCAATGTAAGTGTTTGTTTTTTTGTGCCTTGATTACCTTTCATTCAGGTTACAAACTGGTTCATAAATGCACGCGTTCGCCTTTGGAAGCCTATGATCGAAGACATGTACAAAGAAGAGATTGGTGATACTGAGATTGACTCAAACTCTTCAGAAAATCCACCAAAACTTAAAGAAGACTTTCAATCGTCTGAAGATCATGAAGACTTGCAAACGTATGGAACTGGACGATACCAAACAGGCCAGATAATCGACTCCTCAAGACCCATTACCATGAATGTTGCTGAAGCAGCTGCCACTTTTCAGCATGAAGCATCTGCACAAGATTCCTATAAATATCTGAAGGCTAATGAACAAAGGCCAATTGGAGAAGATTCCAGCTTCTTACAAGATGTTATTGGCCACCCGGACGGGAAAGGTAGGTTTTTGGCTTATCAGATGGCTTAGTTAGGTTGATTTGGATGTGGCATGGTGTGCCTCACACGGGGGCTGCAGCATTGTGATGTCGGCCTTCCTATATCAGACAATCAGCACAGCTTTCTCACAGTGAAAGGGAACAATGTTTTCGGCACAAATTCTCCTTCTGGGTGCTGATTACAATTATGCGAACATGGGGGATCGGCGACGCCTGTATGGTCAACACATTTGCTGCATGTTTTTGTCACAACAGTTGCTATTTAAGTCTTGGAACCTGAATAATTTGTCCTGAGATGCCTTCTAGGCATTGTTGCAATCTTATATAAGAGAGTGTGTTTAGTATGGTAAACAATGTAACATAAATAGGTGGTTATCTGGTGGGATTATAGGGTAGCACATTGTACAGATAGAAGCATATTTTTGTGTAATATGAGACAAAGAACATGTAAAATTTCTTCCAAATTAACTATAATGAGCTGTGCATACTATTTGGATGGTTTTCAAGGCCAAGAAACATGGGGGAAGTGTGGTACCCTATTCAAATGAATCTTGTTTCTTATTTGGCACCACTTCATGCTTTGAAAAGAGAACTTAATCTGGCTCTTACATGTAATTACATGACTCTGAGATCATCTTTCTTGGTTATCACTCAGGCTGTAATTACAAGACTTCCTCATTCTTTTTCTTCTAATGCAAAGTGATTCTTCTGATTATCTGAAGATACATAACTGTAAAAGCCACAATTGGGATATCATAGGCACTGCTAGTAAATGAATTTTGCAAAATCTAACAATTTAACATCAAGCAGCTGCAGCAGTGATTCAGCATTCAGTGAAATCTTGTTTTCTATGAACAGCATAATTCTTCTGTATAAAGAAATTTATCATGGGCAGTACATTTCACCCATTAATTGCACATATTTTAATAATTTAAGGTCAATATGAATGGAAATTTTCGTTCATTTCAACATTTGTTTCCTATATTCTACAAATAAGTACAATATCCTTTTTTTTTTTCCCACAAGCTAAATGAACACAATAAATAAGCTAAATTACTCAGGCAACACTTTCATGTGAGCCTGCAGCCTATGGCAGTAGAATCCATCATATCTTTACAGGTTCAAGACAAGCCAAGCCTTCAGTTCCCAGTGGAGAAGGGAACACTGGGAAAAGGTTCAATCATTGTCACATTGCTTTACAAGACGAGACATCCAACAAGAACAGCTTGAACAAGATCACAGGGGAGACAACATCACCAGTTTTGTTTTGTTTCTTTTCCTTGGCCAGTTTGGTCCATCCCATTGTGCAGTGGATTCAGGTGGGACAAGATCCAACATCACTGTTCATGATCCCTGTGGCTTGTCCTTGTTATGGAGCATGAGCTTGGCTAAAGAAATACCATACACTATGCAGATCTATCAATACTATCCTTTCCTTTTTTTTTTTTTCCTTGACTATACTGCAACACCTGCACAGTTCTTGCAAACACCATGCCATGCTGAAGAGCAAGAATGCTGCATTAGGAACTTGGGTTAGAGATTGCATATACACAGCTTCAGTTCGGAAACCTCAACAACTTACATCAACACAATTTAAGCATATTTTTTTCTGCTATGGCCCTCAAATGCCAAGTTCCTTGTCTATGTCATCCAGGAAATGGAAAAGAAAATGGAGAACTATTTCAGTGACACCTTCCTTCAATAACAGAAGAAGAAGAAGGAACTAGATGAAGGCAATCAAGCAGTAGAATTCTTTGGATTTCCACTTGTTCTCCATTCTGGCACCAACTTATGATGTCATCCAGGAAGAGGAAATGAAAAAGAAAAAGACTGGCAGCAGACAGCATGTTAGAAATGTCAGAGCATTAGAATCAACCACTTGATACAACCATTTTTTGATGACACCTTCCTGCAATAACAGAAGAAAAAGGAACAAGATGAAAGCAATTAAGTAGTGGTTTTCTTTTGCTTTCCTCTTGATCTTCATTCTGGCACCAACTTCTGATAATATGATGGTGGACCAGAGAATGTCTCAGAATTCAAATAGAGAAGTTGGTAGAACAAATGCACTAACTACAGACTAACTTTTCCCTCTACATGTAACTGCCACACAAGACAAGCTACCTTTGATCGACTTGAGAACTTTACAGTTATGCCAAATTTTTCCTGTCATTCTTTCAAAGCAGCAAAAGAAGTTTCCTATGATTGTGCTTTCTGGAGCTCAAGATGTCGGCTGAGCAGCTGAAGAACATATGGCTTCCACTGCAACTCTTTTCATGACATTTCGACATGGGTCCCCGCCGAAGATGTTTTGGGAGATGGCAACCATGCATTTCTCCTTTCCAATGCACATCTGTTCAGATAGAACAAGGATTCAAATTTCACTTCTCATACAGAAAGAAAAAAGAAAAAGAATAATTCATCCATTTGACTATACATGCAAAAATGTAAAGTAGATGCATGTTACAGGTATATGCAAGGCATGATGAGTATATAGAGATAGCTACTTTTTATTGGTCTATCTTGTCTTCCGTATAAACTATATGATATGAGTGCAAGGACCACATTCCCTGTGTAAGGCAACTAATGCACCCTCAACACCTGCTACGATCGCACTTTAATAGGTCACATTCGTAGCACACCTTGGCCATCCCAAATTTCATGCATTTTCTTATAGTTTTTTCATGCTTATTGTATGAGGAAGTTCCAAAAAATCTGATCTCATAGGGTACGATATTAATAAACAAAAATAGATATGCTTATCGAAAGGCAGCAAGATAAAAGAGAAGTGTGGTAACCTTCTCCAGGATGGTGTGAGAATTTGGTGAATGGCATGCTCCCTGTTGAAAATTTCCACAAGTTCCAATCGGTGTCCCGTAGCTAGCAAATTTGATGGCAGATATAAATTGTCCTTGTGCACATCGCAGGTGAACCTTTGGCTTGTGGTGCTCTTCAGGCCGGCCATAATTCTCAATGTGCCAATTCTTTATCGTGGGATGCCATTCAGAAACATCAGCACAAACACTAGAAACAGATCTCTTCGCTAACGAGATCTTTGTCGCATCACCTCCAAGCTCTTCAAATACTATCAGTAGATTTCTGGTCGGCTGCAACCAGGAACGTGGTACATGATACCTGAATATCCAACAATTAGATCCTACATTTCGATGAAAAATAAGAATGTTACACTATTTCCAAAATTTATCAGCACAATATCCAACTTGTGTTCCACTAACCACAAGATAATGGTAACATATCTTTTATTCCTTGAATGTCTGCTATATCAGTCATTAGTTAAGTAGATACACTTAAATTTTCAGACACAGTCATAGCCATGAGTGTTTCTTTGCGTGTCACAATTATCATCGGTACTCCTAATTGATTAAGATGTCACGACGTCGCCTAACGACACAAAATACTTTTCATTTTTGTATAACCATAGAAGAGGAATTCAACCGTATGAATCCCTTCTCTCTGATTTTTTTAAAAGTAAATATATTGCTTAAGTTGGGTTAATAATAATATAAAAGAGTTGCAGGAAACATATAATTAAAACTTGCAGATACAAAAGAAAAGGAATAACTCTCATGCTGAAGTTACCATCGTTGGGTTGGCTGGCCACAACCACTCTGACACTTGGGTGATCGGTATGTCCCCCTATAACTGCATGAGTTGCAGTATTCACTTGGGGCATATGCAGTCCAGTATCTTCCAATACTTTGTCCATTTATCCACACATGTCCCTTCCCCATGCTACCCATATCCAAAGCCAATGGATCATTCCCATCAGGAGCATCAAAATATGCCTGAAAAGAAAAGTCTAGTGGCTAAGTCTTAGATTCTGAAAGAATATAGCATTACAGACCAGAGTCAGGTCTGTGCACCTACCCTATACCATGTTAATGGCTGTTGATTTTGAGCTACTAATGAACCTTGCATCCATTCAACAGAAGAAGCACCTTCCAAAGAGTTTAGGTTCATAGCTTCTCCTTTTAGACCAAGCTGCAAAAATGAGAAAAGATTTTGTCACTTCTGCTGCACAGAGAACTTGTACATTGTAAAGAAAACCATAGTTAGCAGAGCAAAAGAACCTGATATGACCATTTGTGCCATGTTAAATCTTTACTTCCTTCATCAAGCCCATGTAGCACAACAGGACCCAGTACTCCAGTACTCCACAACTCATAATGCACCCCGGCGTTCTTTGCCCCAATAATAGCAGCAGAGATTTAGAAAGTTTACTACGTAATTCAATTCAGACTAATGAAAAAAAAAGATAAAAGTAACTCACCGGCAATCCAACTGCCACACTCAACAGTGCAATTCTATTAGTTCCAGCACGAAGATTGACATTCCCAGAAAATTTGATCCTCCTATCTTCCCTGCTCCCATAAGCAGAACCTGCCAAGACATAAGTAAAATTTAGTCTCTTGCTGAATGAAGAATCACCTATTTATGAAGACATACAAAAAGAAAATGGATATGCTATATACCTGACAGCTGTCCATTAACAAAAATATGAAGTGCATGACCAGCCGACTCGACCATGAGGACAGGACGCTTTCTGCCTTGTAAAAATCCTTCAGCTGGGCTGACATCGACACTACAAAAAAGATAGTAGAGTCCACATTATTTAGTATATGAAGCATTGGTTTAGTAATCAAACAGTAATCTCAATATTAACCAAGACATGTCAATGTTTTGAGAAAGTCTTAACATCAGATAGTTTAGATCTATTTCATGATTAAATTGAGACAAGAAGTTGGTCAAAGTCACACCTAGTTATGTACCACAGGTAGTCACTTGTATCCCTTGTAACATTTATCTGCTCTAACAGCCCAGTTGTGGTAATCAATGAATTTTCTTCCAATGAAGCAACCTCTTCATCATACCTCTCCCACATGAGTGACTGAACATTAATAGGATACATTTGCATTTGAGATGTTTGAACACCAACCTGCAGATAAACACAGACACAAAAAGAAACTTTATTCTCAGAAACAGTAACGAAGGAATTGACTATTCTATGGTACTTACTGGAATAATAAGAATAACTATTGATGATTTAACTAAAATGAAAATATTAGCTGAAACTATGATATCTGTTTAAAGATAATATCTTTAGGAGAATCTAGAAATATTTAATGTAAGAGTTGGAAAAATTAAATAAAAACAATTTACCTTTGCAGTGTTGAATACTACATTTCTGCAGTCAGGTAAAATGCTGATTGACCAAGGTGGTATGTTGTAGTGCATGTTATTGAACATTACCCTGGCAAAGGAATTTGGGTTGTGATTTGAAAGGAAAGCTGCACAACCTCCAGATTGGGAGCTGAAAACATGAGCCTAAAAATTGAATAACACAGTCAATCCAAATTGAGGATTCATGTGGGCCTTCAAAGAAATGGAAGTGATAAACTATATTTAACTATTATGCAAAAAGAAGCCTGCACACCTGTTGGAGGCTTCCCAAAGAAATAACTGTTGGATCAGCTGAAACTAGAGCTCGTTCGCACAACTTAATTGCCCTGTGAAGCTCTTTTAGATGTCCATATTTTGGTTCTCTGACTAATCCTGCCAGTTCGACACACACAAAATTTGAACAATAATTCTAATCCAAGTGACGAGAAATAAATTCATTCTAGTTCTGTAGTAAAACATGTTTTAGTTTCATGATTAGCTGATTGATAATTAATGGAAATATGCACTTTTTATTTCAAATTCCAGATAACTGAAAGTTAGAATCTTTCAGCTGATAAATAACATGAGCGTTAGTTTTAATCCACTCTGTTCCTCTTAACTACATAGTGTTCATTAGAGCAAAATATGCCAGGAACTATCAACCTAACAACTAACATGAGTGTGGAAGGTGTATTTATATACTTTTCCCATGTATGTGCAAACTATAGAAGAGGACCAAGAGAGAAATACACAGAGAGGGAGGGAAGAGTAGAGAGAACGTGCGACATAATAATGAAAGAAAAGGAAATTAAAGCCAAATATTTCTGTCAAGACTGACAACTCTAGAAAAGGAAAAGAAATTTTATTTTTCCTCCTTACCATATTCGTCAATCGGAGCATCATAATCATAGCTGGTGGTAATGAAGGGACCTCCAGCTGTACGCCCGAAATTAGTTCCTCCATGGTACTTTAGTGAGTAAGCAAAGGAAAGAAAATATCAGTTAAAGTATTTCTTTGGGAAGACTTAGAATCATCATGATGAAAAGACAATTTTGTGATATGAGTATATTGATCTAACCATGTAATAATTGATAAATGAGCCACCCTTCTGTATAAAGCGTGCCACAGCGAATGCGAGGTCTTCAACTGGTCGGTGATGGATAGTGCCTCCAAATTCTGTAAACCTATAGTCGCAACAACGAGAGAAGAAAATTCTTGCAATTAGCTCCTAAGGTTACATGTTTTAAAATAAAATCTAACTTAATAAATATAACTGTATTTTCTCAAGTTATAATATAATTAAGTACAGATATTCTTTGACACCTGTGTACCATTGATGTCTGAACACCTAAATATTGTCACTAGACCACGATGCAAAGTTCTAATGTAACATGCGCAAAAAGTAAAACCTCAGCTGAAAACTATAACTGCAGAGCGACTTACCAGCCACTCCAAGCTTCAGTCCACATTGTAGGCTTATATGGCTTGTTAGGTGTAAAAGAATCACAGTAGAATCCATTGCATGCATTAATCTGTTTCCAAGAGTAAATAAAGTGTCTTCTCAGGAAAAATATTGAGAACATATGCTATCAATAATACAAATATGTTTTAACAGAAATGGTCATGCAAAGAAAAAACAATCATGTTGACTTGCATCAGTTTAGAAAGCTCTTATCCTTTTTACATTTGAGAGCAGTGATTAACAATGCTAGATGAAAAGAGTAATACTAATCAATTTCTGTAGTAGAAATGTATATTTTCCTTAAAAAGAAAATTATGAAGACATAAGGAAGTTCAAATTTAATCACAATTGCAGAAACTTAGTATATTAGATAAGACGACATGAAATTGCTTCTAAAATCAAAGACTTAATTAGTACTCAGAGCTGGAGCGAACGTGCAGGTCGAATTTTACAAAAAAGTGGCACTATTAAAGTCCATCAATGCTTGATATAGGCAAAGTATAGAAGCCTAAATCTTGTTTCATTGACAGTATATATCTTAATTTTTAAAGTAAAACCACATGTAGTATATATCAAGTAGAAATGTAGCAAAGTAAATTAGAATCAAAATATTAAAAATATAAAATATACCATCCAAGTCAGAAGAAAAATAAAATATGTTTGCTATTAATATATGCAACAAACGACACAGCACCTGCACCTCACTACCATCACACAAACAAGAAGAAAAAGATAAAGAAAAAAGAGAGTAATGAGTGTATAACAAAAATGATTCTCCTACCACTGGATCAGGAGCATCATCCTCCTTGCACATAACCCATGGTACACCAGTTTTCAATCCGACAGCCATTTCCGCAGCCCAGTTCACATATGAATGACCAGCAGAACCAAATGCCTTACTTTCAGGCCCATACTCATTCTCAATCTGGATCCATTGATCCAAAGATCAGCAAGTGGAAACAAAAGAATCAGTTCAACATTCTATTTATCGTAGTCTCGCAATAAAAAAAAGGCATATCGAGCATAACTTGACATTAGGCTATCACAACATGAATATGCAAATAAGAGCACCTATAATCCATTTGGTTAACAACAAGAACATGCCTGTGAAAGGATGATTGGACCACCCTGTGAACCAAAAAGTGATTCACTCTTCATCATTTGAACAATCTTTTGGGTGAAACCTTGCATGGCCATCTGCAATAGAACACATTTTTGTAAACTACGAAATGGAAACCATTTAAGGCATACCCTCTATAAGATTTAGTGAATCAAAAGTGCGTAAACTCTACGGAAGGAAATTGTAAACCTTCTGTTCCTTGCATCAACACAAGGAAAAGCAATAAGAGGTTAAGGAATGGACCTTGAAAGGCTCATTGTCAGTTCTGAAGCTGATTCCCGGCACATATTTCAACCAAACTGGAAATCCTCTAAAAAAACAGAGAAAGCGAAAAACGAGGAAGAAGTAAGAAAAAAACACAAATCATTTACACGAAATGTCTAAGAACGAATGTTAGAGAAGATGGAGACATATACCCAAAATTCCATTCGGCACAGACATAAGGACCAATTCGAAGGTGGACATACAGGCCCACCTTCTGCACTGTCTTAATAAACCTCACCAAATCATACCTTCCCTCAAAATTGTACTGCTCAAAAACCCAGAAACACGTAGTGAGTCCTACTGCAAATCATAGCACAACAAAGGAACTAAAATTGAAGAAATGTGCAGAGAAGGGCCAGTGAAATACAGTGCCAGGTGAAGGCTCATGTCCATTCCAGAAGACATAGGTTTGTATGACATCCAGACCACCATCCTTAGCTTTCTGAATAAGTCCTTCCCACATCTAACACACCAAACCAACAAATGGAAATCCACATCACAATGCCAACAGAAAATCTAAAAGAAAGATCTGGTATACTATTTATTTAGAGATACATACTTCTGGGGTACTCCTGGGGTAGTGAATGGAGCCAGAGATGAGGATCCTCCTCTGCCCATCGATGATGATGGCCTTCCTGTCATAGGTGACACCGCTGTATGCCACAGGAAGAAGGAAAAGCAGCAGCAGCAGCAGCAACAGTGAGCTCTGGACTACCATTCTCCACTCTCTCAAATCTCACACTATTCTCCCACCACTCCCACTCCCACTCTATTTTCTCCGTTGCAGAGGGGAGGAGGAATGTAACAGGCGGAGGAAGACAGGGGATGAGTCCAAGGGAGGGTTGAATGGCTGTGGGATGCTCCTCTTAAACTGCCAAAGGATCCATGTGCAGCGTTTGGATACACCATGCAGTGAGCTCGGAAGCGATCCGAGGGACTCAGAACGATGGCTACTATTATACTGAGAAGCACAGGTGTGTGGCACGTCTCCTTTACCTCGTCACACACAACCGCCAAAAGTGCAGCTCTACCATGCCGACCCCTTTCCCATGACGCATACATTATTACTACTCCCCTTCTTTACCTCCATGCACGGTGAAGGTTGGGGTTGACGGTACAAGTGGCGTTGGTTTTGTCATGGCTCTTGCAACGACTCCTGTGATCACTGACCGACATTCTTGAATGACTGTTACCTCTGGAACTGTGGAGGAAGAGGAAGCTGTGATCTTGACTCAGTAAAATCCTGCGGTAAATTAGTGACCCTCTTATATAGGAAGTGATCTATGCCTCGAACGCATGGCAACGTTTTGGTTCCCGAGAACATGAGAGGGAACAAAATAAATGTCCGTTTTCAATTGTTCTGACAGCAGAAAATTTGCCCAAAAAATAGAAGTAATTTCTAATTATTTAGAAATTCTCACAAAAGTGATTTCTAATTACTCTTTTACAGTCCATGTTAGAAGGTTCCCAAAACAAAACAAATCTCTCCGGTCACCCCGTGACTAACGAACGAGCGCAAACAAAAGCGACAACAGATGGATACTATTTAGATTTGATCGCCCCAAGAAAGAGATATAAGATGAGTTTTGGAATCCTAAGCTAAGGTTTTTTATTTCTTTGTTGCTTTGGCGAATTAAAATCTGACGATGTTTTTTGCGAATTGGATTGCAACCCAAGCAAGAACAACTCGATCTGATGTTTTTTTTTCTTGGAAACTGCTGTTCTTTAGATCCAAGAAACACGCGTGCAGATCCTTAAAATATTATATATATATATATATAGTAACCATTAATATTTAAGACTGATACGTCAGCAAGCAAGGGAGGATGCGTTGGCATTGATTGACGTACGAACCTCACGGGTCGCCCGCTGTGGACCCGATGCTCGCTATGAGTGACAGCACGCGCCCTACCAGATATCGTTTCCTCGTCGGTGGGTTCGTTGGGATTAGACGAGCCGGACCTTGGCCCCAGTAGACTGCTGAGGGGCCCACGCGTCAGTGACACGTGTATGTGGATCGCGTACGCCGTTGCTCATCTCGATACAATACTTTCGGTGGTACGCCCACCGACGCCATAATTGCCGCTGAGGCCAGACGAAAAGCGTCCCGGCATCCCCGGCGAAGATGGCTTTGGTAATGACTTTAGCTCTGTTGGGCGCTACGGTGGATGAGGGTTGTGCTTTTGGGATAGCGAATGCCGTGCTGCGCGGCGCAGATGGGGGATGAGGACGCGCGAGAACCTCTATTCTTGGATCGGAACGGACTGCTATTGCCCGACCGGTGTTCGACGCTTTGTCGTAGTTTCTGCTAGTATACTGGTAAAAAGAATCGACACCGGACTCTCAAACGACGCTGGAATCGACGCAGTTGCAACTCAACTGGCCAATGACAAAGGGAGCACACCGAAGCCCCTTTTTCTCTTCCTTTGGTGGTGTTGATCGAAGTGGCGCAGTGACGACATTGATCGGTGATGGGTCAAAAGTAACAAAAAGAGTCAGGACGTGATGTTAGATCCCTTCCTCTCTGCTTCTTTTTCTCTCTTTATGAGCCGTAAACTCAGGTTGGTGATGGCGTCAAAGTGGAAAGACTCAATAAGCACGGCAGCGGCAAAAATATGGGAACAAGAAGATGGATGATAAAAAGAAAAAGATAATGATATAAAAATGACAGTAATAATGATAATGATTCACGTCATCAAAAATTTATTTTTGGAGGAAAGATTCCATCAGCAGCAAGCTTCACAAACAGTCGTTCACACAGTTTTAAGGTTTTGCTTTAGAATCTACTATAATAAATTCTTATTGCATTGACAGGGGAACATCAATCTACTGACACTGAAAGAACTAATAAGCAAAAGGCAGGAGGAAACGACTGCAGAAGATAATTTACAGTGTGTGAGATATGAATCCAATATCACCGTGGTCTTCCAGTTTTCTTACTCTTCAACAGCCTCTCATGGAAATGTTGGTATCATTGTTGCAACCCATCTTTGGCTCTCACCAGTAGGCCATCTCCAATTCTTCGGTTTAGCTCGAAAAACAATTCCTCCCAAACACAAACTGAATATAGTAGAATAAGGTTTTGATGCGCCAGTTCTTGAGCAGGTGCATGCTTTGGTTGATTCAGCAATACAGTCTGCGAGCAAGATCAGAGTGTTGTGCATCAGTAGATGAAGAGAAATGTGGAAGTCAATAAATAATGCATGTAGGATATGGTAATCTTGCCTGTTCAGTAGGCCTTAGTGACTGCAGCTGTTGTGGTCAGACCACCAGCATCGATGCCGTTATTTTGATCTGTAATTCCATTCAGATCTGAATCCACATGCATTTTTTGATGCAACGAAGCTAAATTATGCAGCAAAAACAAGGGGTAAAATGAGTTATACTCACCAGTTTGGGAATCGAAGACAAAGAAGCATGCTCCAATTGCCAGGTAACAGAGCAGAGGAACAAGTCCCTTCAGGTAGTGTGAAGTTCCATCCTGTAGATTGCCATGACATCATAAACATTACTGTGCCAGAGAACAAATCATTCTCGACTGCAATGAATGTAGAGTTGCATATCTGAGGCAGATTCATTCAACATGACTATATATACCTGTAAAGTGAAGGCTATGACTAGTATTGCCATGATGAGTGAGCTCGTTTCTAACAGTTTAAGATCAAGATCCATCTTGATTCCCATTATCCAGGCCACGATTACACTCAGTGGAACCTAAAACATGTCGAACAACCTTGTTAGAGAATCATACTTACACCATGGACAGGAGGAGGTTTGCTGCGCCATGCAAGGCTACTTCAAATCCTTACCACGAACATGGAGATCTGGGTTGCTGAACCAAGGGAAACACCAAGAGTGATATCCTGCGACATCTCAACATTCACACACATCAGCTTCATTCAATTGGTGAAATCATGCGGAGGTACAGTATGAGGTTAGCAGCACTTGCCAGCTTGTTCTTGAATGCGAAAATGATGGCACCTGCATGCTCTGCTGCGTTGCCAACTATCGGAAGCAAGATGATGCTGATAAAGCTCACCGATATACCCCATGAATCCGAAGCAGCCTGAGGAATTGAGAGACAACATGATCACCATGGCACTTGAATGAGAAACCTTAAGAGAAGACTAGAATCCAGAAACTCGTTGGATCATCTTAAGCTTCGTGTTTCTCCTAGTTGAGCATAATGGCTTCTTGAGTGATAGTTGAGGGATCAAAATGCATACCTCAATGGTGCCAACAACGTACTCGGATAGCATTGCGATCACCACTGTCATCCCCACCAGCCATAACAATGCGCTTGCAAATCCGATGACTGGCTCATCTTCAGATACCACATCATCATCGTCATCGCCATCCTCCTGCTCGTATGAACTTGCAGAGGTAAGTCATATGACTTGCGTGAGAGGAAGTGAGTTTTCTATGTGCTCGATGCCTCACCTCTTGTGACTCGAAGAGTTGGCGATGGGTCTTCAGCTGGAAGAAGAGGTAAGCAACGTAGGCGAGGAGCATTATCATGCTGCATGCTCTCGACAACGCCAGCGTCGGAGCTGCGTCCACTGCCTGCTCCCCGGTGTTCACGGCGTATCTGAACATCAACAGCAGGATGTGGCAAAGCGCGCCCAGCAGCAGAAGACCAGTGTTAACATCAGCTTGCTTCTGCAAAATGCATGGGCATGTGGTGAGAAGGATGAAAGGTAGTGTTGGAAAATACATGGCATAGAACGAAGGGTTTCGTCTTCACGGCTCACTCGATCATAGAGTTGCTCTTTGTGTAGGTTGGCGAGACCGCCGAGGAAGAGGGAGGAGCCGAGGACAAGCAATAGATTGGACAGGACGGATCCAACTAAAGAACACTTGACCACCTCAATCTTCCCTTGATGCAACGCGAATAGAGCTATGATAAGCTCGGTGGCGTTCCCACATGTTGCGTTCAATAGTCCACCCACTGTATCAGCAACACCAGTTACAGTTATGACAGACCCAGGAGCAATTCAAAACCTTGCTACCACGCATAAGAAATGGCAAGCAGCTTCATGCAGAGGAACAACAAAGAGAAACATGTACGTACCAGTAGGACCAGTGTAGAATGCGATTTGTCTGTGATTCCAGAGCCAATCGACAAGAACAAGAAAACAAGAAAAGAATGTTATTTGAAGTCATGAATACCGATTAAAGAGACAGAAACAAGAAGAAAAGCAAAATGATATGTTGTTCAACTTGATCCATCTTAGTTATTACATATACAAGTCTTCATCATAGTTCTTCGAAATCTTAAGCTTAGTCACGTGTGGAGCATATAATACAATAGTTTAGGTTAATAGTTCATGCTCAACACTGATACGTTTTGATGCAGCATTTCATTTGTTCTGTCTTCCACAGATCAGCCGAATGAATGCATAGCTACACAAGCTGTGTGCATTGCAGTTTTCATTGAGACAACATTATCGGCATCTGATGCCCACAGCAGAATGAATTGTTCGCTAAAGTATGCTCTTCCAAAAGTTACAAAGTTTTCTTCCACTTAGTATTGGGTTGCATCAGAAATGAACTTACTCTGTGAGGAAGCTGACACGCTCAGCGAGAGGAGTGAGACCGAGCAAGCTCAATGCAAACAGCCACGCCTGTTACGAAAAGCGAAATGAGCTACGTTAACAGTTGCCATTTCTGTTCTCTCGTTCGTGCGATGATCAGTTGACAAAGCTAATTAACAGTATGCAGATGAGAAGAAAGAGAGCAATTACGCGTCCAAAGTGGTAGTAGTTGGCGACGATTGCGAGTGGGACGGCGGGGAACAGGACGAAGAGCTTCGTCCCGAGGAAGATCTCCTGCAGATTGGCGAGGAGGGCCCTCAGAGGGCTGCACCGGACCTTGGACACCAACGACAGGTCAGACTTCTTGCGCAGCGACGACGACGACATGTTGTGGGCGGTTCGGCCGTGCCCGTGGTGCACCTCCTTGCCCAGCCCCCCGCCTCCGCCTTTGAGGTTGCCGACCTCCATGATCCTCGCTGCCTCGTAGCACCTCGATGCCATGCTCGATGTATCAGCTACCGCTGCAACTTCTTCGTCCCTAACAGTACTCCGTACTAGACGCCGCACACCCTACTCCTCACTGCTACTTCTCCGAAGCTCCTTATATACAACCCGTACGGATGGGAATGGCAGAACTCATCGAAAACCTTGGCAAACTAATTATTCTCAACGTAACAAAATGCTCAGCTTCCTGGAAGCTTCGCGGGTTGTCGTTACCGGCATCAATCTAAGGCTACAATTATATGTAATCAGACAAAACGCAGAACCCGTGGTCGTGGTGTGGAGTGGCTTACCTCAAGTAATATGCTTCTGCTATTTGTGTTATTGCCTCTATCATCGGATTACTTGGGTAGGGAAGGACAGAGACACCGCCTCACATGGCTCCACTGTCGACACCCGCTTGGAGTAAATGTAGGCCTTCGATCATTGCAGGTACAGTAATCACGATTTAGTAGTTTATGGCGAGAAGTGAAACAAATCCACCATTGCGTGTGATGTTAGAGAAACATATGCTTATTAGATTATATATTAATGTAGATTGCAATCCCACACAAGCTTCTGCACAGCAGCAATCATGCGATGCATCATTCGAGGCTGTCATAAGCCGATTCAGCAGGCCACATGGACACCATGTGAGAGTAGCTATAAGCTGAGGAGGACGAGTGAGGCACTCATCAACCAGATAGTGAAGGAGAGAAGCTTCCCTGAAGCTTCCTCCACAAACATACAAAAAGCCGGTTTTAATCCTTTCTGAGAAAAGGAAGGAACAACAAGAGGAGGAGGCGATGAGAGCAAGATTTATACGCATCTCAAACTCGATATTTCCCTCCTCGAGCCCGCTGTATATATCAGGAAAAGGACGGCTGCTACAAACAAGCCGCTACACTACAGTCTGTCTTTGCTGATAGCGATGGTGGAAGGTTGGAGGAAGTTTCCTGAGCCTCCCCAACGCCTCATCTGCCTCAGAGCCAGAATGCGGCGAGGGCACTTCAAGTACCGGAGGACGTACGTGAGGTCGCTGCCATGCACGCATGTGGACGAGAGCTCACTACGGACTTACCATTCGCCACAGAGCAGAGACGAGGTTGAAGTAATAGCACTGGAACAGCTTGCGGTCCAATGCTGCTTGAAACTCATCAAGAGATGGGATTCATGCTTACTGCAAGCAACGCAATAGGATCCATCTGCGTGCATTAGGGAGAACAGAGGCATTCCCTGTCGTCTCATGAGATTTCAAGAACAAATCTTACGACGAAGAAGCTGATCGCAGCAGCCACTTCAATAACACGGGAAATCTCAGCTTTTGTTGTCAGTGCTTTGTTACTCATACAAAAAGGCTCCACCATGGCAACTCGATTCCCGATGTACAGTGTACTTTCAATCTGATCTGACTTGAAATCACGTATAAATGTTCGTATTCCAGTTGGTTTGAAATTACGTTTGACAATGGTTCGAATAGGAACATTGGAATCTAAATCGAGTTTGAATTTTCTAACCAGTTAGTCGGGATCAGGTTTGGCGTTTGACGTTTGACTTTGGGAGGAGGGTAGCAGTACTGCTACGGTTGTACTGAGTTACTGTCATGTATACTTGTCGTCCTCGTACAAGTCAACCCACCTTTGATCAATGGTGGTATCTTCTTCCTCGTCCGGCTTCATACTAACTACCATGTCGTCAGGGGACGAAATGGACCGAGCTGGACCGGCCCATTACACCTTCAACTAGGCCTTACTTCCATGTATCTGAGGCCCAACTTGCTCTCGTCAACCTACTTGTGATGTCTGAAGAAAATGGAGGGAAATGGTGAATCGGTCAGCATTGATACCTTTATTATCTAACTTAGATATGTACCATAAACAACTTTAAACAAATTCCTTTACATTTGTGGTAGTGAATTTTGTTGATCCATCAAAACTTTGATGCAGTTTCAGTGAGAAAGTTCTCTACAAGATCTACAAAACAAATGAATCGAATGCGCTTTCTACAATACAATTGAGTACACATATATATATATATATATATACACACACAGGACCAAGGGATTGGCTTCTTCATCTACCATTGCCAGGTTTGTGTGGTTGCTGCTGAAGCACCTTAAGCACAGACGCTTCCTGAGTTGTTGGACATTTTAGGATCCATGGCGAAGCAAATCTGAACATTTCAGGAATTCTTGGTGATAGATTTACTTGCTCCAAAGCTCGGAATTGAAGTTCCGAAGGGTAGTCCCGCACACACCCGATTCGAGGCCCTGCACCTGTTGTCCACTTGAAAGAGAGCTGTTTCCCCAGCTGATACGATCGAATGCCTTTCTTTGTATTCATCCTTCGGAGTATCGATTCCGATGGCACGAAGGCTTCTTCATCCTCTTCTTGCTCCTCGAGAAAGAGATTGCTTTTCCGGAACATGTAGTGTTTCTTCGAATTATCTGAACTAGTACTGTCTTCGTGAACCTCATCTTCGCTCTCTTCATTGTCTTCGGCAATTATTTGCTTGCGGAATTTGTGGTGGAGCTGCATGTCAATTGATGATTCTGATTTGTCTTCTCCTCCTAATTTCAAATCAGCAAGAGAACAACCGAGGTTCACTTCTTTAAATGCCTCGAATGAAGAGGTGCCTGAGGCCATATCGGTCGTTGTTCCCCTGGAAAGACGAGATAAATCTACTCGGTGTTCAGTTTCCATGGAGACATTTCTTTCAGCCAAGTTCAGTTCGGAGAGGCTGTTTTTGAGACTACTGCAGGGTTCATCGTCCTCTTCGGTAGGACTTCTCTGTATAAAACAGACAGAGAGTTCAGCCTTGTAATTTCATTCATCTGGCTCAAAATTATAAGTTTATGCGAGTCACAATTGTGCTTTATGTACACTAATTATATGGAATATGATCGGTATTACTAATGTCAGAGTCAAAGATCAGACAAGTGGCTTTGCTCACCTTAACATCAGTGAGATCGACACTATTTTCCTCGAGAAAGCTCATGAGTTCCTGGAAGTTCTCTTCTGTTGGGCGATAGTGCCCGCTGTGAGGCCACACAGCCTGAAAGATCACCAAGGAATAAGTGAACCGAGTTGAATATAATTTCCAGGAAATTCATATCACTCTTCTCGGTATTATTTTGTTTACCTTTAGAACTCCATCTTCTACAACTAATCGGCCAGCAGCAGAAGTAGCTCCTCCGGCAAGAAAACTAGAGTGCTGAAATTTGCCTTTTCTCTTCTGCAATTTTCAGAGCATGATATTAGTCAATCCACATGGAACAACGATATGATTTTGTGGTTCTTACAGGATACAAAAAAGTAGAAAAAAAATCACCTGACCAACATATAATTTCTTTGATGTGCTTAACACAAAAATCCACTTAGCATCTTTTTGGCCATTGGATGTGTCCAGAAGTTGCCTGCTCTGCCTGTACATGAATTTGCCGTCCTCCACTATGACTTCATATGCTTCCCTCTCTTTCTGGAAATCAAGACAACATGCGTTCATATACATACAAGTTGTATGATACAACTAATCTTGTTCTGTAGAACTGCTGAGGTGCTTACCGGGCCAAGATACTTGATGCACTGTTGTTGAAGTTTTGAACGAGTGCATCGTTCTTCGAGGTTGACCTCCTTTCCTTCTCCGACATCAAGCCTGATGATCCAAGTGGTGCTATAAGGCAAATGTTCTGATGTCTATTTCTGAGTTTATCTATTAGAAATAACTAAGAAGATTGGGCTGAACAAGCTAACCAGTAGAAGAAGGGTTGCATGCTATCGCATTGAAGCCAACGATCATAGTAGAATTGAAGATTGTGACCATAACGATGCCGAGGATCAATCTGTGCATTTATTAAAACAGCATAAAAAGGCAAAATATGTCAGTAACAGGGAAAATTTGCAGAGAAAAGAAGAAACTTGTGTGGACAGTGAGACTCACAGCCTCCAGCCAATGCTGCAAAGCAAGTTTCTGAGCGTTCTCATCCTTTGATAAGCCCTTTCCAACCTATGAAGCAAGAATTGGAAGCTTAATGTTGAACACTCAGAAATGTTCCTTCTATGCCACGAATCATCGACGGTATCGCTAAAGGAATAGATACCTTTGCAGCCCTGATCGTCGCCCTGGACCACCGTGACATTGCTGATTCTGGTTTCTCAATGTCGAAGAAAGACACAGAGCTTTGCTTGAGCAGTGCAAAATCCAACAACTTCCACCTAAATTACACACAATCGCACATATTAGTCGTCTACAATATAATCAAAGGTAAGTGCTATCCTCGAAGGACAAACAAACCAGTGGAGGGTATACCAGTGCTGCTCGACAAGTACGGCACAGTCTGCAAGCTGTCGTCTTGTCCGAAAGCTTTTGTACACCTTCTGTAACTTTACGGCAGCTTCATGCTTCGGGTTGTCAGGCCTAATCGAGGTTGATTCTCGGGACCTCTTCACCAAAGAAGTAAACTTCAAACCTTCAAGATCATCAGACTTTGTGGAGTTATCCGGCTCAAGGGCAGGACTCTTCGTCGAGATTTTTGGTTCCAAGTGGAAAGATCCTTTTATCAGTGACTTAGCTAGGCCAAAAGCCTCGAGGATGGCAGGCAAACAGTAGTCTCGGCCATTGAAACCGATGGACTGCAGAGTCGATCTCACATTGTCACCTAAACCGATAGATCTATTAAGGACAGCTTCCAAGCTATCATTTATAGAATCATAGGCAGCTCCTGGGCATGAAATTGCGATGCCCATGTTAACCTCAGATCGAAGAGCTTCTATATCACGAGAATCTTCGAAACGAACAGAGTTGCCGATGCAGCAATGAGATGTAGATCTCAGCCTGCAGGAAAGGAATCAAGGAGTTAAAACCAGCAGGCTTTGCTGCCAAACAATGAACCACCGATTGCTTGCACACAAAGGCATTATGAAATGATCCGAATAACGCCTAAATCTTGGGGACAAATGATTCGACTAGCTCATTCCGAATGGAATGCATTTCCCCCTTGAAATGACCAAATGGGTTCCTACTATGAATCCCAAAGCTCCAAGGAGTGAGAATGACTCGAAAAAAGGTGCATTCCATCCATCTCAAAACATGCTAACATCAACAACAAGAGAAGAAGGATCAGAACAGTCGAATGAAATAAGCCTCACCTGAGCCTCCTCTGCCTGCAGGATCACCCAACAGGTTGCAACGGACCGAGAGAGTGGATGAGAGAGAGGAAGAGAAAGAACAAGATGGTTTCTTTGGATTGTTCCAAAAATTAAGGTACTCTCAGAGAGTGATTTCCTCCTCTGTTTATTGTGCTTTGGGAGCTGAGCCTGATCGGAGATGGGATTTAAATAGGGAGAGGGAGAGGAGGAGGTGAAGGTGGAGCAGTCCTTGATTTCCAGCCACGTGTTCCTACGGAGCCACCAGCAGATACGGTACGGTAATATGAAGCGGCAAAAGGCGACCTTTTTCTACATGACTCTGTGGAACGACTCCTGCGTCCTTTCCTTCCCCCGAAAGAAACGTTGTTGACCAAAAAAGATCCATGCGTGCAACTCCATGGTGATTGCGAGCTCACAATTCTCATCAAGGAACAGTGTAAAACGATCGTCGAGCCCTCTCGTTATCCGCCAACCAATCAAGATTTCCATTATCTTCTTGAATCAAAGGACAAAAAAAGATAGCAGTAACTGATCATGTACTTGAATATATTCAAGGATCCTCATTTCAATTGGGAATAGGGATGGCAATAGCGTCGACAGTATCATCCTATCCACGCCCAAAACGCAAAAGAAAAAAGACATTTTTAATGAGAAACAGTTCAAATGCTGCATTCAAGATGCACACACTATCCAACCCAAAAGAAACAGTTCTACAGCTCCATCAGGGACTGGTACTGTATCAACAGTACCAGCTCAATAATGATCAACGGCTTCTCTGGACCATCAGATTCAGCATTTATTCTGCTGTTAAAACATGCACATCAAGGAGTCCTCAGCTCAGAAAGGCATTCAAGACATTTCCAACTAAACATGGTACAATCCTCATGGTGTTCATCTTCGACACCTTTTGTCATGCTTGAACGAGTACTACAGCCGAGCTGCAGCACTGACTCGGATGTAAAACTACACTCATGCGACCAGAGAACAGTTTATTTGCATGGAAGAAGAGGCAACATAAGTTCTGTATGTTCTACCTCGATCAAAAGTCCATTGGTTTTTAAGCGAGGCAAGTAAGATAGAAGACTGATTATTAATAATATGACTATTATTTTGGGACATGATGTCAAGCCTCACGTAACACTTGGGTCCATTTTGATTAGATTAGGGAGTGCCGAAACGCGTTTACAGATTAAACCATTCGGAAGTGGTATAAGCTTTTTGAGGTGGTCTCATCTACTACGGGAAGAAGAAGAAACTTGCACTTTGACTTGGTGCAATTTAGGAACGAGTTGATCACGCTGAGAATTTGGTCTACCGTCAATTGATTATTTATTAGTAGTCGAGCCTAAAAATTCCACAAAAGTTCTACGTGTCTATCCAAATTCACGTAATAGAAGTTGATGTTGTAGGAAGAGAGAGAGAGAGAGAGAGAGAGAGAGAGATTAGGTACGTAGAATGGGTTGAACTGAGACCGAGCTTAAAACTGTGACCTTTACCCAGTCCTTGAATCCACCCATTGGTGACTACAATGTTCTCATCCTAAGCTAACTTAACGTGAATTGCCGGGTCATGTCAAAAACGAGTACAGACAAGAAGGTCAAAACAAAATCCCCGACATCTGTAGGTAGATGACTTTTAGATCTCTCAGCACATCTGTTTGATGAAGAATCTTTCACCATCCATGGAAACCTATGGCAGGATCTGCAGCTAATCGCACATCACGTCCCAATAAAATCAAAAAGCTTGATCTGCAAGTTACTATTACAAATCAGTAGTGTATCACCAAACAATGTGAGTTGTTGGTTAAGTAGAATTGGTAAGTCCTATGAGATGTCATATGTTTTCCTGCCATCTTTCAGCGAAGCTCTGATAGACCTCAATGCTACTCATGCCATGGAATCCCAAGAATGTCAACCCTACTGGGTGAAACCTTTTAAGGAGGATCATGGCCTTCCTCCCAAGTCAGAGAAGGCAAGCTTCACCAGCTGAAGAGCCAGCTTTGAGCTTGCGGTAGAAAAAGCCTTGGCTTCCAATCTGGTAAGAAGAAGACAAGCAGAAAGAGAAGTCTTATGCCAGTGATGGGGTGGAGGGGCCGAGCACACCGTCATGTCCGAGCTATCTCCTCCGATCCTGATGCATGCATGTCCTCCGGAGCGAGTACCCCCATTTCTGAGCTCGAAAGGTGGTCGTACCACCTCTGGTACTCGCCATGCACGCTTGTGTCAGCATGCAGCAGCTGGCACCCATGACATTAACATGCATGGAGCCAAAAAACTTTGGGGGCGACCGACGCCGAAACGTCACCTTCCCTTTCTCAGCCATCCATTCTTCCAATCATTCATTCAGCATAGCCTTGCCTGCGGCCATTGATGGCAGCAGCTGAAACAGAAGAGATTCGCACGTTGACGCGTCCTATGGATGGGCACAAGATTTGTTAAAGAGCAAGTGATCGATTCTATATACATAGTTGGAGTGTCGGTTTGGTACTGAAGGAGGATAAATGGCTGCAGTAGTCAGCTGCTCCATATCGTCCCTGTCTATGAACAGCAAGTGTGAAGAGGAAGGGTGATCTACTGGATAATAAAGAAAGCTAAATAGCATAGCAGTGAACTTGGTGTCGATCGGTTTGGATGATTCTTCCATCTTCATTAGCACTGGAAATCTGATGCATCAGTGTCAAATGATAAGAGAGAGAGAGAGAGAGAGAGAGAGAGAGAGAGAGAGAGCTGGGATGTGCCACATGTACTCTCATCAAGCAAGACCTGGATGATCAGTTAAGATGGACCCAACCAGTACTGATTGCATTAGGATCAAAAGATACACCTAAGATATGGACATCTGACATAGTTAACGCAGTGGTCCATGTCAAGCCTGGATATTTGTAGTTTGTATGTGTTACTTTCTTGGATCTCTTCACAAGGTCACCCTGGGTGAGGGCTGACCAAGGTGGCTAAAGACTACTCCTTGTGGCAGTGGTAGGGATTCTAGATAGGGTTGGAGACAGGGGTGAAGAGTCAACAGCCAGTAGCTGAACTTTGCTTACACTGGTTTAGATCAAAGAACACTTCAACAGACATTAAAATGAGGAGGTCAAAGGACTGAGATCTGGACATTTAGAGCAGCCCCAGCTTGGCAACACAAGTGGAACAGCTGTTCCCATATAATTTTCCTCTTCCTTGTATTGAACATGATTATTTTATTCTATCACCTCCACTGAATCCACAAACACACCGGTCAATCTACGACCGGGGAGACTTTAATTAGGTTTGAAGAAAGCTCGCTGCGAGTCAACAGGAAGGAGGAAGCTTGAGTGGCAAGTAGCTTTGGGTGTGACCAATTCATATTGCCTTGTTGAACATATTAGCTCGATGCCCTTTTGGGGACTGAACGAGGCGTTGCGTTGACCACGCGGCCTCTTTTATGTGGGTTGGCTTTAATTGGGCTAAATATGGGCTGTATTGAGCCATTTTTAATTACTATGGGCCGGACTTAACACAAACCGGCCCAACACACAAAAGCCTCTTTAATGCTCGGATTGAGGAGGAGAGAGGTCCGAAACGGAGGCAATCGCGACCGTCGCCGTTCCTCCTTTGCCTTGCGAGACAAGCTCCTTTCCTCCTCTTCCCCTCTCTTCTCTCATGGTCTCCTCTCCACCCGCCGGCTCGCTCTGGTCCCGCCGATGAGGCAAGCTCGTCCTTCCCTAGGAGTCGCCGCCGCCGGCCGTCGGATGACCTTGTCGGAAGGGTGGGATATGTCGGGTTCCACACCGGGGGCTTTTCGGATGCCGCGATTCGAGGAGCTCGACGGCACCAACATGGTCCTCCGGCAGCGCATCGTCTTCTTGGGATCCCAGGTTCCCCATCTCTCTCTTTCTTTCCTTCGTTGCTATTTCATTTCAGCTAATTGTAAGATAGTTTTATCTCGAATAACTCATGAACAGCATTGGTGGAAGCATCAACTTTAAATGGGTACACAATCTTATCTAAGTTTTCTCAGATTTGTGTTTGCAGTACATCAATTGTATTGACTTATAGGGTGAACTGAATTGTCATTGCCTGGATATCACTTATATTTCAAATTCATTTTTGTTTCTGTTGGATTGATAAGCATCTAAAAATGACGAGAGTCATTCTGCTGGTTCTAAAAGTTTGTTTCTAAGTTGTCTTCATAGAAGTATGGAATATGGAGTTGCTGCTATTCTTCAGCTCCTCGGAAGAATAGGTGTAGAGCACTGGTTTAATTTTGAAGAAGTTTGTTAACTTTGAATATTACATTTAATATGAAATTATGAGATATTAGAACGATTAAGAGCTGTTGCTTAACAAATTTATATTCTCTGTTCATTTTCTTGGAACAATCATTAGGTGGATACTGTGACTGCTGATTGATTATCAGCCAGCTCTTGTTTATGGATGCAGAAGACCAAAAGAAGGAGATTAAATTGTTCATAAATTCACCTGTTGGCTCTGTGACAGCTGGTATGTATGTTCAATAGGCATTTAATTTCATTTTTGTTTATTGTTATCTCTATCAAAATAATATATTTATAAATTTAACTCACTAGCATTGTATTTGCATGACTTTTTCTTGGGCAATTTTTTTGTTCTTGCTTACAAGTGCACATTTTTTTTAATCAGTGGGGTTGTTAGATTTTTGGTCACAAAGAAATATTGGATGACTAAGTGGCCTCTTAGGATTGAGTGTCTTATGTTCTCAATATTCCTTATGGATAATCATTTATTATATTGTTAACTTTTATTGCTGTCCTAATTCTAATTGGAGATATGGCATGATAGGCCCACAGAAAATTGATAAAATATGCATCATTCTCTGTTTCGGTAATTTTTCTATTTTTCTCTGGATCTTGCTAAAACCATTCTACAATCCCCCTTTTTTTTATAAAGAAAAAAATAATTGGCCAACAATTGCAGGAAAGGGAATATATGATGCTATGAAACTGTGCAAGGCTGATGTTTCCACTGTTTGCTTGGGTCTTCTGGCATCTATGGGTGCATTTCTGCTTGCTGCTGGAACAAAAGGAAAAAAGATTTTGCATGCCAAATGCTAGAGTCATGATCCATCAACCACTTGGAACAGCTGGAGGCAAAGTGAGTAATTACTCCTGCTTCTAAATTTTAGAAAACTTTTTTTTCAAGAACAATTAATGACAAGAGAAAATTTGGCTTCCATGTATGCCTCATAGATCTTCTCAAGATTATCAGTAATGGTTATATGCTATGTACAATTTTGATGCACAATAATGCACAGTGCCCCTACTTTCTCATTCTAATGCTTTGCTGACAGCATGTTGATGCTTTATGGTACGTACATGCAGTAAAACATGACCCAAGTTTCTTCCCTTTTTATATTAGAGTGAATCTGTCTAAACATGCAATGGTCAAGTGAATGTTGACATTGTGGGGTAAGTTCAAAGATGTATACATAGAAGTACAAAAGTAGTCTCAATGAGTATGACTTTTAAGAGTGACCTGTATGGACACTGAACTATACCATCTTCACAAATTTGCTTGAAGAATGGATAACAAGAAGTACTATGCTCAACAATTCACTTCAAGATCTTCAACAGCAGGATGAAAATTAGGGTGGATTCTGCAAAAACGCAGATCTTTTGATAAATATGATACTAATGATTGTCAGCATGGGAGTGATGTTCTAAAGATCTTGGAAACTTGGAAGGATGCTATAGTTTATAATTCTCAGGTTACATGCAACAATTCTGAATAATTATTACAAAATCAGCAAGTACAAGTTATCTGCATATATACAGTGTTGATTGTTGGCAACTCATGTTTGCAAAACAAAAAGAGATTTGAAAGTCTGAAGGTGTGCTAATGTGCATTCTAGAACATATGAACCATGATATGCAAAACCACCTGTCCATTAAGGATAGTGCTGACCTATCAATGGAAGGAAAGTTTTCACTGGAATGATTTGATGTATGTATATTTCCTATAAATTTTAATTATAAAGCAAGTCAGTTAGTTTATGTACGTTTTGAACATGTGGATCAGTTTGCTGGAAACCCCATTCCATCTTTAGATTTTAATGGAAAATTTTCAGTTATACTGAGTCAGATATTGGGCAGTTGTTTTTTCTCAATGTATATCCATGTGTTTAATAAATATAAGTTCACTTGGAATGATTTGATGTATATATCGCCTTTGACATTTAATCATGAAGCAGTTCAGTGGGTATATATCTTTTTAAATGTGTGGATCATCATATTGAAAATCTCATTCCCATCTATAGATTTTGACTGTTCTCTAATTATATCGATTCAAGTATTGGGTAGTCTTTTTCTTTTCTCTAAGCATATTAATTATGTTGCAAAATACATGTCTGTTTACTTCTTTGTGTATGCTATCATCTATTTCCTTACCACTTAACATATCTGTTTACATATTTTTATGACTGAACTAAAATTACATTCAAAAGACATGCTAGTGAGTCTGATCCCACTTTCAAGCTCAACTCCAAGTGGCAGAAACACAGTCATCCTTTCCATGATCTCAACCGAGAGTCTCCAATGTGTCTCTTTAGGAATTTCAGTAATGCTGGTCATCTCAGGGATTCTCCCCTCCAATCCAATCATAGTAGAATATATGGCACTTGACAGCAGGTGATGTCATTTGATTGCACCAAATTGTAACAGAACTTTCATTCTATTCTCTTTCTCAAACTACCTTCTCCGAGAAGATGATGTATTAAAGATAATACTTGCAAATGCAACATCTCGTCCATTGTAAGCTTGATCCTCACACGGTTACTATTGGAATTTCATGTTCTACTATACCTTTGGAAAGCCATTCAGTTGAATATATGTTTAATTTCCTTGTATTCATGTCTTTGTCCACCTCATTGTGATCCAGAATCAGAAGAAATTAAAATTCATTATAAAAACCTTTCTCGGTATCCACCTTGATAAGAAACTGAAGCATCCTCATTCTCTTTATTGATACTGATATTCTCTGTAGGATGATCGGTGACCCTTCTCATTTATGGAATTACTGCCTACATTGCTCATTCGTCGATGCTACCCAATGTTAAGAGACCCTTTTGTGACATTTGAAAGTACTTCATCTTTATCGAAGGAATATTGTGTTGTCCTCTAAATATTGCAGTAATGATATAACAGAGCGACAGCATCATTGCAGTTCTGATGTCACTCTTAAAACCTGCATTCTCTTTTCATTTGTTAGATGTCCTTATATATTTCCAGCTCCTTTTACTTGTCTTTGAATATAACATCCCCTTGATATTTATCTCCAACAACTGAATTTAATTTGAAAAGAAATTATATAAGCATATATTAACTGATCATTTCATTCAGTCTCCAGTAGATGATGTAAGCCCATTTATGTACAGCCTTAAGACTGCTGATGAAATCTCCATATATGGGAAACGTATTTCTAAAACATTGATGTAGTGTTGACACTTGGGAGTTTTTATAGGATAGCAAGTAGAAAACGTTCTCTGTTTTTCCCATGTTGATTTGATGATGTCATCATTTATTCCATGTTGATGTTCTAAGCCCAGTAATGTACAACTGGGAGATTGCAGATGGAATTTCCATTTATTAGAGACATATTCCTGGATCATTGACATATTGTTGACACCTGGGAATTTTTATAGGATAGCAAGTTAAGCGTAGGAACCTCGTCATAATTGTATCTCTTTAAAATCTTGGAAAATTCTTTGAAATTCCTTTAGAGGTTAATTTTTCACAAGTAGAAAAGATATCCTCAGTTTCTTCTAATGCCAGGCGACGGAGATGGGATTGCAGGTAAAAGAGATGATGTACCATAAGATAAAGATGAACAAGATATTGTCAAGAATTACAGGAAAAACTTGAACAACACGTGAACAGCTAGGATAAGAATTATGGCTTTTTACACGGCTTTTATTTGTATGCCTGTTTCAATGCCGAATCATCCTGGTTTCTTGCAGATTGAAGTTGATACTGACCGTGACAACATGAATCCCTGGGAAGCTAAGGAGTACGGACTGGTCGATGCTGTTATAGATGATGGAAAAACAGGTCAAGTTGCGCCAATTGCAGTCTGCACCTCCTCTGAAAACCCACGTATGGGACTTGTGGAAAGTCGAAGGTAGCAGAAAAGCCAGGCAGAATCTACCTTCTGAGCAGAAACTCTCACAAGATGGATATAAAGTTGATAGTCGAAATTACAAGGAGAAAGGCAAAGAACAGCCAAAGGAGGATACAACGACCATATGAAACAAGCTAAGATATCTCTGATGACTCATTGGTGTTCCAAGGAAGGATAAATATTACCCAAGTTCTCCACCCGGGGGGTATCTAATTGAAGGTGACATCGACACAAAAGGGATCCAAGGTGGATGCCAAGCTGCTGGTTACTACATTGCTGTGGCATTACCCTGTTGCTTTTGTAAAGGTCAGTTTTTTGAGACCTTACCTAGAACGAAAAACAAGAAGACTGGTTTTGGTTGTGAGGGATTGATTTTTGCTGATAGTTCCATTCTTTCTCAATGAATCGGGCTGTGTTCTAATCTTTTGCCAGAGGTTATGATTTACCCATTAATCTTGTATGATAAAGGAACAGTAAAAACCTCTGTTAGCTTTGTCTAAATTGCTGCAGCTTAACTCCATCTTTGACAAGTCAACAAATAATTACTATTCAAGGATTAGAGTTGAAAAGAGAACACTGGAAAAAAAAAATGGAAACCTTATAATATAAATAATGAGTAAAACCTATATGTAAATTATGAACGGAAGAATTTATTTTTATTAATGCAAATCTGTTGTTAAGTTTTCTGAAAAATTCTATAAATGATAGAAAAAGAACCCTTTCAAGTTATGCATATTATACATTATAATTTTTCAAGTCTCCTTCTATCTTGTAATTATTTTATTTAACAATATAAAATAAAATGCTCAGTTACCTGAATGCGTTTTTAAATTCGATTTTTGTATTATTCATCTCAAATTTGATCAGCGGATATCCAACCCTGCTTAACGGGTCGGATCCTTATATGAAAAATCCGAGTCTCCTGCCACCGTGGTGGGACCCGGTTAATTCCCAACAATCACCGCGCAGCTATGTATTGCGGGTACGTTGTCTACGGGTATGAGTAGAAAAGAAAAAGTCGCCCTAAATCTCTAATCCACGTTTCTTCCTCGCCGTCGACTGCCTCGGAAGAGAGAAGGGGAATGGTAATGGTCACGGCATCGCCGGCAGCGGCGTCGCGCCCTCCTCTCGCTATTCCGCACTCTGGTTCCACTTTCCCTCTTGGACCCCGTTGGCGCCGGGCTCTGCTCGACGTCCCGGCGGCGAATGGGGCTCGGCCGCAAGGCCGCTGGCGACGCGACACCGCTGTTCGGTGCGAAGGCGGTGCCGCTGCTGCTGGGCAGCGGGTCCTCAGGACGTGCAAGAACTGCAAGCGGCAGTATGACCCCGCCCTCAACCATCCCTTGGCCTGCCGCTTCCACACCGCCCACTTCGGCGGTCAGTATCCTCCTCCCCTCATTCCAATTTCCCTTCTTTCATAGACATTGCTTCTTTATGTGGATCTTTATACGAACTACGAGGAATGGTTGCGCAGACCTGTATGATATCCGCTACCACTAATTCCTTGAAGTACGTGACGATTGACAACTACCTCTTGTATGAGAATTTTGATCGTTTGATGGATTTGTGAATCGGGAAAAGGGGAAATTAATGTATTGTAGAACAGTCCGATTCTATTGATGAATTGGCGATCAAAATACTGGGACCTCATAAGCAGGTTGTTATGGCCCCTTAGAGACTTCTTCAAGAATTAGGATGACAGCTTGAAATGTTCAAGTACCTACAAATCAACAACAGGCAGCTAAGATCAACGTTATTCAGGAAAATTAGACGAAAAGCTTAAATTATGCCATTTAATAAGCTTTAAGGGTCATTATTATTTTAGGGGTTGCCAATAGCAAGAAGGGATTGCCAGTTGCAAGTTTCTACCCATTAAATATGTCGTTCATTATAGCTACATTTTCTACCCTTGTAGCTATACATAGTGGGAAAAACCAAGATTTGAATTTTATGGCAGAGGATCATGCCAATGATCTGCTGCCACAATTGTGGTGACTGGCATAGATTAGCATAACCAGTCTCTTTGCCGAGCCAGAACAATGTTGGCATGCCCTTGATATGTCATGGGATGCTGTGCTGACATATACCATTGTGTGCACCATCTTCTATTCGTTTCAACACTTTTAAATGAATTTTACTGTGATCAGATCACATTATACATATTGGCTTGTTTGAAAAATCACAGAGTAGGATGCCTGGGTGAGGACACAGTCTCTCAATATGTTTCTCCCACATTTATTCATTTAATTTGTTCCACTCATAGGCCTACTTGTCAGTAAGGTTTTCCCTACTAATTTATACACAACAGTTGTTTCTCGGAATACTCATACTAGCTTGCATAACTTTGTTAGAAATTTAGCAAAATTTTATCACCAATCATCCTATATCGACTAGTAACTTTCCAAACCTTGGTCAGTTCTCATTTAATAGGTACCCTACTATTCAAAATATATTGTTGCAGCCTTTCTTGGTCCAAGTCTAAAATCAAGTGGTGGTGGTCATTTGTAAAGATCTGATCAGTGCATGTTTGCACTGGGTTCAGCCATCATTGTCCCTTCTCCATGATTTTTCTTTGTTAGTTTGTTGTATATTATGAACCTTGTTCAAGAGTTTTGTTTTAATACAATTGAATGTATGTAGCAGCTGGTCAAGGGTATATATGATAACAATTTGGATGTTGAGCAGGAAGGGAAATGGACTGTTCCTTATTTCTAAATATTTTTCATACACAACCACGGCTTTCAACTTGTTTGATTTAGCAGACGCTGTCGGATTCTGTAAATTTGTGTGTTACCAGTCCTTGTTCTTCCTCCTTCATGTTCTAGTTAATTATGCATGTTTAATTTACATTTCTGCATAACTGCGATAGAGGTTAGTATACACATGTGGCTGATATTGGGTATGTGCATCGGTTCATCTTCTCCAGTTAGCCTATAGCTTTTTTATGGAAAGCTTTTCCTTGTTTCGATGCACATACACTTGACATTTCTTTCGAGTGTCGATGCTTAGTTTCCATTTCCTATTCCTTGACCAAGTTATTAAGCTCACCTATTCTCAGTAACATTTTGTGAAATGCTAGGAGAAACCAAGAGAAAGTTTGAGAGTGTGTACACAGGAGGGACCATGGACACCCCTGACTCTGGCAAAGTGTTCCAGTACTGGCATTGCTGTGGCTCTGAAGATCCATTTGATGCTGGTTGCACAGCTGCTCCTCACTGCTCTTATGATGACTGATATCACATGGTTGGCCTTCGGTACTTATCAGTAATGGACAAAGTCCTTCCTTCTTCCAACAGACGATCGGCTTTGATTCTGTAGCCCAAAGCAAAACGATGAACATCATGTATAGAAGCAGCTGAAGCATCGACCATGGATCTTTCTTTTCTCATACCTTGTGCTGTATAATTTTACAGGCAACAATCCTGTTGTTGATACATTCGGCTTCTAATTTTATTATGCAGTTGAATTATATTCACTTGCTGCCAAACTGCAGCTTTGTATTACAACAGTAGGCCCAACCTACAACCAGTGAAATGTGCAACAGTACACCAACCAGTTGATATTTTATGTCATTAAATGTCAAGATATAGATGCCATTATCTTCATTCCATTCATTTCAGATTCTATTAATTCTCGGAGAAGAACAGGAAATGAAAGCAACATTCAGCCAGTTCTGCACCATCCTCTACTTCGAGATAAGAATGAAAGTGGAAGGCACAAGTTCATCAGGATGTTGTCATTTGAATTCTTTTTTTTCTCTACCTATCAGAGATAAAATTGTTATCCCAATTCACAGTTCAAACCCAAACAGAAGTGTAAAACATTAATGTTACAATATTACACTGTAATTTGAGAGAAGAACACACGACTAGCACCAGTCAAACACCTGATTCGATCATTACCTCCCATACCATGAGAACCTGGTAATAACTTCTGCATAGAACAGAAAGATTAAATGGCAATGAAGCAGAAGAACCAATAATCAACTAAGATGTCGTCGTGCGGTTTACTTTATGAAGTGATTCATACGTTATTTTACAGATGAGAGCAGCAGAAATACAGGCAGAGAACAGTGCGAAGGTCCTTATTTCTAATCCTGAAATGGATTCATGATAGCAGCCAAAAAGAAGCCAAGTGTGCAACTTTGTTCTTTCACTTCTATCATCATTCAAGATGTAACATCAAATCCAAGAGGAGTAGACTGAAAGAAAAACCAAACATGACCTGAGCCACCAATCAAAAGAAAACACTTCAACGAGGCAAAACCCTAACAAGAGAAACTGCTGTAGTTAAGAGTTGTCATTATAAAAAAAAAAAACAACATATTAAAATAAAAAAAAGACAGAGTTTCCTTTATTTTTTGAACATAACAAAGCCATCAAAAAAAAAAAAAACAGGAAGAATTTCCCATAGCAAGAGAGAGAAAGTGGAAGTCCACAGATAGATGTAGAGCTCCCTTCAATCCAAATAAGGGTCAGGCTGGGCTGATGCAGCTCCTGAGTTATGCAAACCACAAGCCTATCCCAAACCATCCATCAACCTTGTCCTCAAAACATGGAATAGGGCAGTGGAATCCATAAACCAGCAGCTGTGTCCACCCATCCAAGTCCCTTCTTTGGACTTCAAGGAGCTCTACCTCCACCTCCAACCCAAACCACTCCACACCCAATCAATACTCGCAAACATAAGCAGAAAGCAGCAGTCCAGCAAAGAACAAGAAACAAAATACTACTTGCAAACCACATCCAACATGGTACAGCCATATAAACCAACAACATATGGCAACAAGCGAACAGAGGTTCGGCATGCAGCAGCCGAAGGACCCATGAATCCATGAGCAACCGATGAGAGAAATGAAGATGAAGAGGTGCCAAGCAAAGCGGCTCTTTTCATCTCCCCAACTCTCTCTCCCTTTCTCCTCCTCCTCCAGCAAACTGCTCCTCATTTAATAACAGCAGGCTCAAATCTTGAGAACCCCTTGGGAAGCGGGTTGAATAGATGCGTCTGACCACCTTCACATGTCTTGATGGCACGCTTTCTCGTGTTTCCTCCAACCCATTTACCATGCCTGCCCATAAACAAACAAAGTAGAGATGATAAGACGCAGGTAGTCACAGATGGAGGTTGACGACATGCATTATTGGTGGCCGGTGTTCCTACATCCGGTGAGATAGCATCTACCTTGCTTCATCATTTCCTTTCAGTACCTACGTAGCCTCATGCATGTATTCATATACGTAGGCCTCGTGATGTGCGGCCGAAGAATGCCGACCATTTAACCATACTTCCTCTTCTCGAGGAATAACATAACAGCGTTTGATCGAGTGTCATGTACAGACATGTCGTTCGACGCTCAAAGGTGTCTACATACCGTATGTATTCGTAGAGAAAAAAAGATAACGATGTATAGAGCAGCAGAACATATTGGGACTTGAGCCTCAAGTGGGAAACAGAGCGCGAAGCGAGTCATGAGTGCAAACTACTGCAAAGGAAGAAGAAAAGAGACGAGGGATGGGGACAGCACTTCGACAGAGGAAAACAAATAAGAGCAAATATATACATAATTTTCATCGACTGCATTTACGGTTTTCTTTTCTTTTGGGGGTCACATTTACTGTTAATATGAACGGTGGGGATGAAGCTACCGTAACGTATCAACGGTGGATCTTCCGTCGCATAGACATATCGTGAGTAGGCCGCGGTCTCCTCCAACTCGATCCAGAGCGAATCTAGCGTTAGATCCTCGTTGCAGTCGACCGGTTAATATGGGTCCCACGGGATTGAAACCGGTCCGGTTCGGCTTGTTGCTAATTTAGGATTCATTTGAAATCAGAATATAATGGATCCATGAATTTGCAATTAATTTTATGAATATTGCAGCATATCGATTTTCTTCGAGTAGCAAAAATTACTCCTATGAAACTGAACAAATATACCACCAAATGGTTGGATATTAATGATAAAAAAAATAAATCTATCCCTAATAAATTAAGATGTACGTAAAAATAATATATTTTAATTAAAACATTAGAATAAAAATCTCTTGGAACACATTATTGGTATATTGTTAGTCTATCAATTTGACATTCAACTCGATTCAATTTGATTTCGTATGATTCATTTCAATCATCTTAAAAAAATTTTATAATATAACTTGTATGATATAAGAAACAAACTAAATATATCAAATCGAGTTCAACCTTCAACCTTAGATGGGCCTCATCTATAATCTCCAAAACTTAGCATCATCGCTTGAAGTGTCAATATGATAAAAAAAAAGTAAAAAAGAAAAAGAAAAAGTGAGTGCAGAAGTCTGAACAGAAATCTAATATTTCCAAAATTTTATGTAGAATTGATTTTTGTTTTCCAATATTTATTGGAAAGGGAGTTAGATAATGTTGGGTTGGGTGGGGAATGAAAGCTCCCCCTAACTGCTGTCTTTGGTGCCCTTTCACTCACCTGCTTTAAGCTGTGCAATTGATTTTTCCCTGTATTAGGTTGGCTGTGCAACATCAGCCACTTATGGACTGAAAGCTATGTGTGAGCTTGCTGAGGCAAATGGAAGACTACTCCTCCTGCCTGCCCCTCTATCCTTCGGTGTGGCTTGGATGGATGATGGCAATGCATTGGTGCATTGATGGGTGGTGAGTTGTCTGCATCACTTGGCAGGAGAATATTTGCATGAATTATTCATGCCAATAATCTCGTGGTCTTGAAACAATCAGCAAACCTAATCAACTGTTGCATATATGAATTGGTTTCATATGTATGTCTTCGAGTGAGTGTAGGTCTTTTTAGAACATTGATTTATGGAGGTCAAATAATGAGGTCATGATGAGCATATGATGAGCATTGAATGCTCTAACTTTAAAACAATAAATTTTATTTTTAAGTTTATTCTTATTATATTTTTAAAAATAATTAATTTTAAGTTCGATGAACGTATGTATAATTCATCATGAATTTAATATTTATTATAATTTATATTTACTTTTTAATAAATTATGATTCATTAATTAAGTGATCGAGTGATCTAATATACAAGGGAGGATCTATACAAGTGAAAGGAAAGAAAATGTTGAAGCATTCTTGTTTTTAAACCTTATCAAATTTTTAAACCTTATCTAAGAACTATTGGTTCTTAGATATCTTTTGAAAAAAAAAGTTCTCCCATATCTTTTTTTTTTTCTCATCCTTTTCTTTTCTTTTCATCTTGTTTCACATTATTTGGAATCAGAGCCTCGCTATGCTTTTAGAGTATTTCATTCTCATAACAACTAAAAGGGGTAGAAAGCAACATGGGAAACGAACGATACAACCAATAGAGATGAAATGGATAAAAACCAAAACACTAAGGAAATAAGTTAAAAAGTTTACTGTACACCTTAAACATTAAGAAACTCATAGTCCTAAAGGCTTAAGCGATGGATTCCTTTGCATCCAAAGAAACTGTGGATAGGTTTTTTTTATATAAATGACAATATCAAATTTGACTTACTAGAGTTCCATTGACTTTAACCTTAAGAGTTTTTTGATTGAGTTAGTGTGGTTGACAAATTGTTTGAGTACAAGAAGATTCTCGAAGATCAAAAAGTAAAATTAATTATTACAAAACTTTCATATTATACTTTAATTTAATGGGATAAGGTGCAATACTTTCGGAAAGAGAATACAAAGATTTTATCTTAAGATAATATAAAATCTTGGCTTCATGAGAAAATTTTTCTATCTAATTATGTTTAAACTGTCTTTTCATAATTTAATAATCTTCAGTAAGATAGTAAAATCGTCATCAACTATATTAAAAAATTATATAAGTTAATGATCCAAAATAATACTTAAGAGATAGAAAAATAAGTTATTATAAGTTAATGGCCTATGAGTTATGATTCAAGATAAAATGGAGATCCAGTGACTATCGAGGTTATCTAATGTTTATCAATTAGTATTACAAGTTAAAACAAAACTTGCTAGAAGTGGAGAAGTATTCTGATGTTCCTTTACATTCCTCTTCTCAAGTGTGACTCTACTCAGTATAATGCTAATGGATCAAAAGCTAGTGAAATTATGAAAAATACATCAAAATTAACTCCTACCAATTATGTAGGACAATATAGTCACACCGGTCACCTTCCTACTTGCTTTAAAGATAAATAAGTAGGAGACTATATGAACCAGTGCTCAAATAGACAAGTTGATACATGAGTTAATTTTGTCGAAGAAGAAAATACCAATGAATAACCTGAAGATATTAAAAAACTAATATATGATGAATGCCGCGAGGAGGCTTCTAAAAAAATTACACCCAAAAAAGATGAATGTTTAGTAATTCATAGAGCACTTATTACTACTCACATATGATTCTAACGAAGAATAACTATGAAATAATATTTTTAAGACATGTTGCAAATCTCAAGACAAAATTTATTATTTTGCTATTGATAATGGCAATTGTGAAAACATTATGTCTTAAGATATGATAGATAAGATCAAGCTTAATATAGAATCACATCCTAAACTATATCGGATTGTATGGTTCAAGAAAGACAATGAAATACGAGTTACTAATCGATGCCTAATTTTTCTTCGATGGAAAAATTTTATAAAGATAATATGTGATAGAATGTAGTATCAATAGATGTTAGCCATAGACTCTTAGGAAAATCATGGCAATATGATAGATATGTTATATATAATAGTAGAAATAATATACATACTTTTAAATTCAATAGAGTTAGATTTATACTTTTGCCAAATAGTTTGCTCTCAAATATTGAACTCAAAGAAATGAAAATAATTTTTTTTATTTTAAATAAGTTTACAAGAGAGTGAAGAAAGTGAAATTGTATTTATATTAATTGCTAAAGAATGCATGTAGGCTTTTGAAATTCTTGGTGAAGTAGAACCTATTTGGGAGGGATTCAAATACATTTGCTTCAAAGAACTTTTTAGTGGCCTACCTCCTTATACGAATTAGATTCAATCAATCTAATTTCAGAAGCAATCTTATTAAATAAATCTCACCATCAAATGAGTTTTAAAAAGCATAAAATATTAAATAAACAAGTTATGGATCTACTACACAAGGGTTATATTTAGGAAAGCTTAAGCTTGTGTATTGTTCCAGCTCTATTGACTCCTAATAAATATAGAACTTGACGGATGTGCATCGATAGTCGAGCTATCAATTGAATTGTCATAAAATATAAATTTTCTATTCTACACGTGGAGGATATGTTTGATATGCTTGTTGGTGCTTAATTTTTTTTTAAATTGATATTCAAAGTGATAATCATTAACTCTATATTAAATCGAGAGATGAATAAAAAACTGCTTTTAGACTCCAAAAGCCTTATATGAGTTGCTAGTTATGCCATTTAGACTTTTAAATACTTGAGCATATTTATATAATCAAATTGTATATATATATTGTGAAGTTTGTTATTATTTATTTTGATGATATTATTATTTATAGTCATAACATACTTGATTATATTGAACATTTAAGAACTATCCTATCATCATTGAAAGTAGAAAAGCTATAAGTAAATCTTAAGAAGTGCTCATTGATGATCTCTAACCTAGCTTTTCTAGGCTTCATCTTAACCTCAAGTAAACAACTAGATTATGAGAAAATTAAAACTATCCAGACTTAGCCAACACCAACATCTCTACAAGATGCTCGAAGTTTTTATAGGTTGGTATTCTTTTATTATCAATTTATTTAGAATTTTAGTACTATTATATCTCCTCTAGCTGATTGCATAAAGAAGTGATTCAATGGACACTTGAGGCAAATAACAGCTTTGAACTACTAAATGTGAAATTATCCACTGCTCCTATTATTATATTATCAAATTTTTAAAAAATATTTAAAGTTGACATCCACTTGTATTCTTTAGTGAAAAGCTTAATAATACAAGAAAAAACTATTTAACCTATGATATTAAATTTTATGCTATTGTTCAAGCACTATGACATTGGAGACCTTATTTGATCCAAAGAGAATTTATCTTAAATTATGACTATAAAGCTCTTAAACATATAAATTCTTAAACAAATCTCAATATACAACATGCAATATGGGTGGTGTTTGTACAATAATATACTTTTGTCTTAAAGCATATGGATAGAATGTGTAATAAGGTTATAGATGCACTTAATCGATAATTAGTGTTTCTTAATATAATTCGAGCCCAGCTAAAAGAATTTTATAAAATAAGAAATACCTACTCTAATAATAAAGATTATGGAGAAATATGAAAGTTATGCTCGAAGAGTTATCATAAAAATTATGTTATTGAAGATTGATTTCCCTTGCATGAATTCAACTTTGTATTGCTAAATTTTCTTTAAGAGAGTATATTATCCAAAAATTATACTCTGGTAGATTATGAGATGATTTTGGGAGAGACAAAATAATACTTATTGTCAAAATAAAATATTTTTTATCAATAATCTATTAAGATGTTACACATTATGTAAACAAATGCAACAGAATATACCAAACTTCTAAAAAGCAAACTCAAAATCTTGGTGCATATACTCTTTTGTCAATTCATAATATTGTATAGAAAGATATTAGTATGGATTTTGTGATTGGTTTATCGAAAACTAAAAGAGGCACGGATTCTATCTTTATTGTTGTTGATCAATTTTTCAAAATGACATATTTTATTCCTTGCAAAAAGATTATGTATGTTTCTTATATTGCTAATATTTATTTTAATGAAGCAGTCAAACTTCATGAAATTCCTAAATATGTCACGTTAGATAGAGGTACTAAATTTTTTAGTTATTTTTGGAGAAGTTTATGAAAGAAATTTGTCACCAATAATAGTAGTGTCTATCATCCTCAAACGTATGGATAAACTAAAGTTATTAATAAAACCTTGGGTAATTTGCTATGATACTTTACTAAAAAAAATTAAAATAATGGGATCTCATGCTGTCACATATTAAATTTGCTTATAACTCTATGATAATCATTCTACGAGCAAGAATCCATTTGAGAATATTTATAGTCGTATTTCACTTCATTATCTAGTCTTACCTGAATCAACTTTATCAAGTTTAAAAGGAGAGGATTTTACTATTACTATGACAAAAATTCATGAATAATTAAAGAAAAAGCTTAAAGCTAATAGTCAAGTTTGCAAAAAAAATACCAACAAGCATCATCGTGTGATGATCTTTGAAGAAAAAGATCATGTTTGGATTTTTTTTTTTATAAAATAACACTTTCAAGCAAGAACTTACAATAAACTGAAAGAGAAGAAAATTAGTCCTTATCGAGTTTCAAAGAGAATTATTGATAATACTTGTAAGATTGAACTTCCTCTTAACATTCATACTCATTCCACATTTAACATTCATAATTTATTTTACCATAACAATAATGACAATAACTCATGATTAAGTTCTTTCTCACATGGAAAGAATGATATAAAGCATAGTGACCATTGAATACTTCCAAGTTCCAAGACAATAAATTTCTAGTTCAATCCTAACAAATTTCAAGATAACAGTTCATATCTTGAGATAATTATGAAAATTCAAAACTATCAAAGTACAATGCAAATAAATTTAATATGTATTATAATTTATGCTTAATTTTTTAATAAATTATGCCTCATTAATTAGGTGGTTGAGGGATTCAATATACAAGAGATCTATGAAAAGGAAAGGAAGAAAAATTGATGAAGCATTCTTATTTTTGAAATCTTATTAAACTTTTATATTTCTTGCTCTCTTCTTCTCTGTTCGTCTTGTTTCACATCATCAAATTTAATATTTGAGTTGTTCAAAAGTAGAATAAGCAAGAAGCCGATCCTAAGAAAATAACATAAACTAAAATACAAAAAGAAAATATATTATATTTTCAAAAGTTAAAATATATACGAATAAAAGCAAGTTAGATGCACCTTAAAAATTAGTCTTATTGTAGAATATTAAACCCATTTTTCAAATATTATAAGTTTGAAATCTCATTGGAAGTATTTTTGAAGGTGTCAACTAATTTGATTAGTAAAAGCTTTGATCCCGTTCTCATCTTTACCACCTACCTTTAGAAAAAAAAATTATTTTGAGTCAATTTTTTCATATACTTGTGCTCACTTGATATATATATATATATATATAGAGAGAGAGAGAGAGAGAGAGAGAGAGAGAGAGAGAGAGAGATTTCTAGTTGTTGGACAAGGCCATGGCCTGGAATCAACCACCCAACTGTTGGCCTGCCCTAAAATGGCCACCAGTGGAAGAGATTGAAAGCCATGTTCCTATATGGATATTGGATACAAGTATATTTTCTCCTCTCTTTTTTTTATCATTTTTCATTATCTATGCATCATAGGGATATTAAGAAGTGTACATAATTTTTTTTTATTAATTTGCATAGTATGCACCTCAAAAGTGAGCCACTTATTTAAGCATCCATCTAAAATTAGCTATAGTATGAATCAACATGTAACAACCTAGTTTAACTCATAGATCAAAGGCTATTAAAATACTTATTAGGATCGACTTAGTCTCAAGCATTCTAACACTAGCCGTTGAGTTTCAATAAATTAATAAGTCAATTATTCAATCGAATCAAATTATAACTAAGATTGATCTAGTTATAATTTGATTACACATAATGAAGAGCTAAAAAAATAATATTTAATTCTTAGAAATGGAGGAGAATGTTAGACCTTTGAGTTGAGAGAGATTGTGACACTTAATTTAGTCACACATTAAAATTGGAAGATCACTAAAGTTAGTTTATAAAGACTTGTTGAAGGTACTATTATTAATTTGATCTTGAATATTTTAAATCATTAATTCATGTTAGATAACTTATGCATACTGACATAATAATATGAATGGATAAATATCTGATTTGATCTTTGAGTTTTTTTTTTAATAAACGGATGAACATGTTATTAGACCTTTTAGGTTTTTGTAAATGGATAATATGCTCTTTTTTCAGATCCAATAAATATGTTATTGGATTTTTTTCATCAATGGGTAATATGCTCTTTCATGAATGATTATATACATGATTGTGTTAAACCAATCGAACCAAACCGTTAGTGGGAGAAGAGAAAAAGAGAGAGGTTTTCATAAATGGATATTATGATTTTATAGGTTTTACAAATAAATAAAAATAGATAAATATAATGTTGATCTTTCATATTTATTATGTGAAACCATATTAAATTAGTCAGATGAGAAAGAGAAAAGGAAAATTTTTTAGATTTATTTTTAACATATATATATATATATATATATATATATATATATATCTCTCTCTCTCTGCTTTGCCTCCATATGTCTTTGTGGGGCCCGCTGTTGGTCTCTATGACACCGTCCATTCCCGTTATAGAAAACCTCAGCCATCGTTTCGGTGCACGCCTCGAGCCGCGTTGCGGTGGTCTCCCCACCGCCCAATCCAGATCTGAGATATCATCATTCGTCATCAGCTGTGACCACCGAACATAGTTTCACCAGAATAATTCCATCCATGAAGCAAGACGTGTATAATTACACGTGTCGATTTATGACATGGAAAAGTTACTGTTTTCTATTATAGTGTGGATAAAAGATCACCTGCACCCTTTATATCCACCGCTCCCTACGCGCCACTCCTCGTCTTCGTCTCCAAATCCTAAGCCCTAACCCTAAAGCAAGCACAATTTTCTCCACCACTCCTTTGTTAGATTCCTCTCCCACTCGGTTATCTGGTCTTTTGGCGTGTTCTTTTGGCATAAAAATCTACCTTTTTGACCCGTTTCGCCGCCTATAAGATGCCGGCAGCTTGCTCTCGTGCCTTGGACATGGCGCTCCCCTCGCCGCACCTTCTCCACCCCGCGGTGGCGGTGGCGCCGGCCCCTCCGTCCCGGGTCACTGCCCCGTCCCAGGACGAGCTGAAGCGCGTCGCCGCCCACCGCGCCGTTGAGCAGGTGGAATCCGGAATGGTCCTCGGCCTCGGCACTGGCTCCACCGCCGCCCACGCCCTCGACCGCATCGGCGACCTCATCCTCCGGGGCGAGCTCCGGGATATAGTCGGTATCCCCACCTCCGAGTGGGCCGCCGCCCGCGCGGCTTCCGCGGGCATCCCCCTCACCGACCTCAACGCCCACCCAGTCATCGACCTATCCATCGACGGCGCCGACGAGGTCGACCCCGCCCTCAACCTCGTGAAAGGCCGGGGCGGCTCCCTCCTCCGGGAGAAGATGGTGGAAGGTGCCAGCCGGCGCTTCGTGGTCATCGTCGACGAGTCCAAGCTCGTCCCTCGCCTCGGGGCCAGCGGCCTTGCCATTCCGGTTGAGGTCATTCCCTTCGGCTGGGCCCTCACGCTCCGCCGCCTCCAGAGCCTGTTCGATGGCGTGCCGGGCTTCAATCTCAAGCTCAGGACCGCGGCAACCAACGCCAAAGCCAGCACCTTTGGTGAGAACTGGTCCGATTTGGATCCATTTGTGACGGATAACAAAAACTATATTGTAGATTTATTCTTTGAGAATGGGATCCATGGTGATCTGAATCGGATCAGCGATGAGATCCTGAGGATCACCGGAGTGGTCGAGCATGGGATGTTCCTTGGACTGGCATCGTCGGTGATCGTGGCCCGAACGGAGGGGGTTGTGGTGATGAACAAGGAGGAGATATCCAACGGTATATGAGAACAATGTTTTATCTTTGGGTTGGCTAACTAGTTGTTGCCTTTATCTGCACCGAAAAAAGGTGTATTTGCCATTAGTTCTCTGAATGAAGGAGTTCTATGAAAGCCTGAAATTTTGTAGTCGGAGAAGACGATAAAAATCTCAAGCGTCTCCATGAATTTTGCTTAGGGATTTAACAGTGATCATTAGTCAAATTTAATCAGATTTTGTTGCAAAATTCTTATTGTCTCGTATGAAGTAATGTCTGATTGGATTGGTTTGGTTTCATCTTGATATAAGATCATAGATTCACTTATATGAAAAGAGCTTCTCACTAACATTATATTCTATAGTGTCATGTTTTGTTATGTTGTTGGTCTAATTGGATTATGCCTTTTCTCATGGTGGAACATCGGTCGCACTAGTCGCATGTGTGAGCTTTGTGGTGCATTGGCAACAGTCTTTAGTTTGGATGTTTGGTAAGTTCTGTGGTTGTGTATGGGAATTCTTGATGATACTTGTGGTCTGAGGACATTTGAACCAGTTCAGATGCCAATAAGTTTCAGGCATTCTGAGAACATGTGTTCAGGATGTTAGATATATGCAAACAGTTCTATGTGGATTCTACTGTGTTTGAATCTCATGAGTTGAGTTGATCTAATTGAAAAAGTACTGAGCGAGGAGTAATGATTTGTTTATACTAAAATTGTCTGCAAGTGTTTCTTTTCCCTTTTGTTGGGTTGTTTAGAGCAAGGTATGCAATACCGTACCGTACAGGTGTTTCGAGGTTAGTTCGGTATGGTACGGTATCGTCGTACCGAATAATTTTATATATTTTCTTCCCTACTGTAGTAGTGCTACAGTGCTATAGTGTAATACTGTAGCACTGTATCGGTACTGAGCGGTCCACGTACCGGTATGCCATCGGACCGGTACGTACCGTCCATATCGGGCGATATGATTTGGTATTGCATACCATACTTTAGAGGTCTCCTTCAGTCTTGTGTGCCGGAACATAAAAGCTCATTTGTGATGCATCTTGACCTATACTTTGGAATATTGGCAAGCCTTGAGTTGTTATATACTTGATTTTAGAACTTTTTTGAGCTTCCATTTCTTCTTGATTCATTTTATGGACTCCCATTGCAATGGTAAAACAGTATGTTTTTTTAACAGTAAGGTTGATACTTCTATCTACTTACGGTTTAGGATGCCATACCTGTTTAACTTTGTGACATTATGTGCTTTTGGTTATATGACACTTTGTTGTGCCTTATGACACTTGCGTTTCTGAATTTTTGGCTAAGTTTGTCTGCTTGGATGTCAAGTAAATGCCCTCGATGCATGCTCTGTTTTGACGCTGAAATTAGATTAGATTACTATTTTCTAGCTATTGATCTGTAAATAATCAACTTATATACATGCTGAATTTGTTGTGCTTCCAGTAGGTTAATTACCCAATGTGGTTTTCCTTCGTCTTTTTATTCTTGATAAGATTAACATCATATTCTATTGTTACTAGCTGCTTAATTGCTTCAAGGAAGATGTAAGGCCATTGCTGTGCCGGCATCATTACTTATATCGCAGTTTGTGATCCAAATGCTATTTTTTGCTGAACAGAAAGGGTTGACTTGTGATTAATCTCTTGGCTTTGAGGTTAAAGATGGATTCTGGGTGAGTGAGTTACCACTGTTTGATTCGAAATTTTGCTTCGGCAAATTGTGCAATAATACCCAAGATGCAGATTTTGTTTGGAGTTCACTATGAATCAAGCTTATTTTTTAAATATATTTCAGCTTTGTCAACATTAGATTCTGAATGATGTTCTCCATACATGCTCATATATCAATTGCAACTCTTTTCCCATTGGATCTGAGTTCTGCCTTGCTAAGAGGTGAGATTTTACTTTTGTTGTGAAGAACAAAGCCTGAGAGCCAGTCATGGAAGGTTTTAGGTTTATAGGCAGCCTCCAGGTATGCCCACTTCATGTTCTTTCTGAAATACCCCCTCTCTTACTACTCTCTCTCTCTCTCTCTCTCTCTCTCTCTCTTATTTTTCACCATGCAAATTCCTCTCTCATCCATCCTCTTTATATATATATGTGTGTTTTGATAATTATTTTAAGATTCTTAGGGTCAATATCCTAAGAGGACAAGAAATCTTAATACTAAAATGAGTTCTTGTGAAGGAAATCTTGACAATTAAGGTTTGATTCTTTTATAAATATCTCATGTATTTTTAGATTTGGTGGAAGAAGAGTAAGATTTGAAGAATACTTTAGGTACTAATAGATTTTTTGTTAGCGTGTCAGAGAAGAGAAGGTGCTTTCTAGTGTTTGTAAAAAATGAGAGAAAATATATAATTTTTTAAAAAATTTTGAAAAAGGTGTACAAATATTTTTACGAAAATGAATGAGGATAATTCAAGAGTATTGTAATTGATTTCACATAATAATTTTTTTTATCTTTTTCATGGATCTAAATGGAAAGTATCGATACGTTTCTTGTTGAATTTTTTGTTTCGAGTTCGATGATGTGATTGACAACTCTAATTGCGCTGCAAACTATTCTTTGAAGGAATGTTTGACCATTTGAAGAGGACTCAAAAGGAGTTCTTTCTACATCCACTTGATGATTGATGCAAACTAACAGTTCAATGTTTCTACGCAATCCATGTGGGGGAATTTATATATGCTATAAGGAATTCTTTTATAAAGAAGCAACTCTTATTTTTTATATATGCTATAAGGAAACAACTTGAAAAGAAAAATAGACGTACAAGATATCTAATAAGACTAGGGCTCTTAATATACGAGGATAATTGATTGGTGCCATCGATATTACTATTTAATAGTTAATATTTTTTTTTTATAAATAATAAATAATAAAGATTTAGTTCAATCTCAAGATGTTACTATCGATAATTTGACACTAAGTTAAATTTACAGATAATTTAATATTTTACTGATCAACCTTATTATTATTTGGTTTAATAGAAGAGGAGAAGAAATGGAAAGAATTCACAAGGAAAGGAAAGATACATGATATTTGATCTTCCAAGAAGTTCATTACGGTCGGCGTCGAAGGAAGGAAGGAAGCGTGTGGGCCCATCTCCTCTCCGTCACCTAAAAGCCAAACTTCAACGCATGCTTCGCGTCTTTTCAGGCCCTGTTTGTGTGTGTGCCTTCTTCCTTGCTGCTTCCATCCAACGGGAAGAGGAAGAGGGAGAGGAAGAGGAAGAGGCGGCGGGGGGTGATGGAGCAGAAGCAGTTGGACCTGGTGATGGTTCCGCTGGGTCTGCTGCTGCTGGCGGTCTACCACTTATGGCTCTTCTTCACCATCCTCAAGGATCCCCGGCGCACTGTCATCGGCCTCAACGCCCAAGTCCGGCAGCGCTGGGTCAGAGCCATGTTGTCTGTGAGTCTTCGATCTCTTCTTCTTGCTTCTTCTTCCTTCTCCTCCTCCTCCTATCGATATATCCATGAAGACCTACCTTGATGTTTCAGTACAACTTGAACGCTTTTCACGGACAGGTAGGTAAGTAGGTATTTAATTTGTCCAATCGCATGATATGATCAACCCAGACAGAATTGCCTCTTACCAGACAGTAAGTAATATGCACTATACATAATATATATATGTAATTAAATTCCTAGCCGACTTTTAATTTTCTAATGAGGTTAATAATTGTTGATCTTATCTTAAGCCATCTTTCAAGTAAACTACACTGCACCAGCCTCGTGTTGCGTGCAGTCCTTTTTTCTATTCGAAGTGCGTTACACCATAAGAACACACCTCAGTTTTTATAGACCTTTGACTTGTTGGTCGTAAGTCATCTATGCGTTCTGCTTTCATCACCTTTAACTTCTACCATTCATTTCGTCTTCCATATAATTTTTAGTTTTTCTAACATGTCGTCAGTTTTATTAAATAAAGGTAAATATTTTATTTAATATAATTTTTTGTGTAATCTGTTTTTTGTGACAAAAAGTAAAAGTTATTTTGTTTTGATGAATTTATGAAAAAGCTTTTTTGAGATTTTATTGAAAAAAAAGGCCCCTCATTTTCAAAATTCCCAAACAATATCAATTTTTTTCCTAATTTCTAAAATACTTTTTGCCTCTCTTTTCCTATGGAATGATCGATAAGATAGGATGAATCGATCTAGTAATAATATTTTCGATAGTACTGAGACACAATATAAAAATATCATAATAATATTTTTGTACTACATTATAATGTTTTTAATAATACTAAAAAAATATTATAACATAGAATTTTTATACAAGGTTATAGTGTTTTTGTAGTATTACTCAAAATACTGTAACATGATGCAAAAATACTATAACACCCTTATTAATCGATTCATAGAAAAAAAAAATAATAAAGATCGAAGATATTTCAGGTATTAGTAAAAAGGGGAGTTGGAAATTCATAGAAATAATCTGAGGAGATTCTCAGATTATTTTTTTCAGACAAACAGAAAAAAGTGTTTTTTCTTTCTAAAATTATCCCTTTTTTATTTTTAAGGATATTTTTGAGAGTTTAAGAAGATTGTAGTAAAACTCGAAGCAGAGCTGTTCTCAGGCTTACAATTTCTACTGCTGCTGTGATCCGAGCAGGACTCGCTCAAGAACGGCGTTCTCGCAGTGCAGACGCTGAGGAACAACATCATGGCGTCCACCGTGCTGGCGACCGCCGCCATCACCCTCACCTCCCTCATCAGCGTCTATGTGAGCGCCACCACCACCTCCTCCTCGTTGGTCTTCGGCAACAAGTCGTCCGTCGTGCACTCCGTCAAGTACTTAGCCATCTCGCTCTGCTTCGTCGTCGCCTTCCTCTGCAACGTGCAGTCCATACGCTACTACGCGCACGTCAGCTTCCTCGTGAGCCAGCCGTTGGCGGCGGAGGGGGCCATCTCGCTGGAGTACGTGGCGAGGAGCCTGAACCGGGGCAGCTTCTTCTGGTCGCTGGGGCTGAGGGCGTTCTACGTCTCCTTCACTCTCTTCCTCTGGATATTTGGGCCGATTCCCATGTTGGCCAGCAGCGTCGTGATGTGCTGCCTCCTCTTCTTCTTGGATACCACCACGGAGATCACCAGGAGACATCATGTCGCCTCCACGGTAGAACATGAGGCTAAAGAGGAAGTTTAATCCCACTTACCTTCTTCTTTCGTCTTCTTCTTCTTTTATTTATTCCATGTTATTACAATTACAATTAAATCTTTAGACGTCTACATGTCTGTATTTATGTACATGCGTATTCGTTCAAATAATATGCGTATTTAAGGGAAAACGCAGAAGAATACATATACCTGAATTTGCAATTGTTACGTATTTTTATCTCGACAGCATAATAATACAAACGGATTCGTAAATGATAAACGCCTCTGGGTGGCTACGTCAATTGCATCCAACGGTGGGATAACACTTCTTTTATCTGTTTGGAAGTCAAACTCATTGCAGACATATCACATCTTGGGAGCCCTTCACACACCACAAACGAAAGAGAAAAAAGAAAAGCAAACAAAAGCTTTAACAAAAGGTGATAGCCGAGAGAGGGAAAGCCAATGGCCACACAAGGAAATGGGATGCAACCTAGAGGAAAGCAGTAATGGCTCCAGACATCTTGATATCTTGGCAAACAGGGTTCTCTCGGTTTTGGGGTCCACCTGAAGATTTGTATGGCAGTGAAGAATAGCAACCATGTACGGCAAAGGACTCCTTGCTATCTGGACAAAGAGGGCTCTTTGCTGATTCTATTTGAAGATTATTATGGAACTAAGGAATGATCATCCGAGGGTCGCAGTGTGACACTGGAGAGTAAGCATCATGGGATAGACTTGTTGATCTCTGGCCAAACAGGGTTCTGTTACTGAATTCCACCAGAACATTTATCTTGCAGTGATGAATAAACATCTAAGAGGCAACTCGAAAAGGCCACATCCGACAAAGATCCTGTACCTTCTCATGGGCTGTCCATGGAAATGATCTGCGGTTAGAAATCCATAAGAACAGTCATATTATATAGATGATGACAGAAGTATAGAGAACACAAAGGAGTGAGCTGCAGAAGACCTTGCAAGACATCATCGGTGCCAGAAAAGGAGTCAGGACCCCAAAAGCTTCGGATAGGTTCTTTATAGCGGTCACCGAACCATAATCTAAGGGAAGAATTGGTCGACACAGCATGATAGAATTTTAGTACATGTGACACGCTAGATATTGCGTGAGGTATATTTTATTCATGCAACTTGGTAAAAAAGCTGCGGAAAGCAGATGAAACAAGACGGCCAACATATGATAGAACGGCCTATATGATCGCACCATGCAAGTGGCCGCAAAGCAGCAGATGCGTTCCCAAATCATTACAAGCCAACACCGACAACTTTATATAACTTGAAAACCCACAGAGAGAGAGAGAGCGACACTAATAAAAGAAATATTAGACCCCACAACTTTTATCGCTTGAAAAGACATTAATATTGCAGAATACAAAACGAACAATAGTTTCATGAAGACAATCGGAGAAATTAGTATGGAAAAAGAACACAAAAGAACAAGTATGAGACAATTCCTGCCATCCCATTCTCTCGCCACAACTCTCCTCACGATTTACAAAGAATTAGCTCTAAGCAGAGAGACATTAAACCAAACCAACAAAAAAACACAAAGGAAACTACTATATCATACCTCTCCCATCCTTGATTAACAGTGAAGAATATATTCCTCTGGCATAGTTACACCATCTGTATTATCATATTGTTACCTTTACATATATTTATCTACCATAGAGAGCATATACAGAGCAAAACAGCTTTCAAACACGGCCACCCAAAGAGCGCTTGCGTCCTCTGTGTATATTCACATCACCTCGCCTCTTGTAAAACTATTTACTCTTTCATTTTCGTTTGTAATAATATTGGTTAGGAGGAGAAAACATAAGTTCTATACCTTTCTCTCTATCTCTTCTTTTCTTCTTTCTGTTTCTTGTTCATTAATTAGATTGGGTGGGGTATGATATGTGGCATATCTAGGGATATAGGAATGACGATATTGATGATACCTTCTAAGGGCGGATGAGGAGACGTTGGTGATCTGCGAGGGAGAGGGAGTGGCGGAAGTGGCAGCGGTGGCCGTAAGGACAGGCGCCGCCGGAGAGAATCATGCGGCAGGGTTCGGTCTTGTAGCGGGGGTGGCGGAGGACGGGGCGGAGCTCGGTGATGCCGTGGGCGAACTGGCAATGGTCGCCGTAGGGGCACTCCCCGCTCTCCTCCCACTTGTTGCACAGCTCCGTTTTGAACATCCCCTGATGGTACACCTCCAGCTCCAAAGCTCCTCCTCCATCGCCGCCCTCCCGATCTTCTTCCTCGTCCTCCCTTCCTCTTCTTGCCCCTTTCTTCCTGTTGCTGTCCCCGCCCACGTACACCCGCTGCTGCTTTTTAGTAAGCAAACAAAAGGTAAATTGACATGATGCGAATCAATCAAACAGAATAATAATTTCGCTGTGACCAGATCAAAATCTCCGAAACAATGATTTCCAAGCATTATAACTAAGTGTCGATAACAAAATATGCAAACAATGATCTACGACCGACGACTACCAAAACCTCCTCTGAGATTCTTCTTGCCCATTATGTCTCCTACCTGTCTTCTGATGGGGCCGACGTTGAAACCACCGGGTAGGAAAAATCGTTCTTGAGCCGTAAATGAACCCATATTTTGAGAAGAATCGTACTTGAAACAATATGTGCTACTACCTAGTGGCTACTCAATGAGTAATAAACTGTTTACTACTTCCTTTTACTAGATCAATAAACTGTTTGGTAAGCGTGCGTTAACATTAGCCATCCAACAGTGATATGCTCTTTAGAAGAACTCCCCGACCATAGAAATGATCAACTACATGCATCACTCGAATAATAAGCTTTATAGTGTAAAATACGAGCAGACGGATATCCCTATAAATATATATGTTCTATACATCACTACCAAACTATACTCGATTGGTAAAGGTAATGCATTTTCAGATTATTGAACTTTGGCATTTGATAATCGATCATACAAGCCGTCCGATGAATAAGATCCGATGGACAACATTTAGATGTGTGTTCTACAGTACTACATGTCACTAAGAAAACTATTATCAAGCAGTAAATTACATGCACGAAACAAGCAGATGCCACACATAAAGATGAACGCAAGTAACTTAATATGGTAAACGACATCATAATATCATCAATATTCGCTCGAGGAAAAATAAGAGGAAGGGGGAATTTTACTCTCTCACCTTGCTTACCATGGCGGGGTTGGAGACGCCAAACCGGCCGTTCCGCTTCGCAGCCGAACTGGATTTACCGTCCTGGTTCAGCTTCAGGTACCCGCTGGAGCGGATCGAGATGCTCTTGGGCAACGAAACCTGCTTCTCCGCCACCGGAGGTCCCGCGAACGGGTGGCCCCCGCCGCTCTCCTGGACGGAGAGCACGCTCGTGGGACTCTCCTCGGGCGACGGCGGTGGAAGTTCGGCGACGTTGAGGAGGCGGAACTCATCTTCGAGCGCCGCAGATGCAGATGACGGAACACGGCCAGCGTGCTTCCCGGCGATCAGGCCGAGCCGCCTGGCAAGCTCGGCGTTGGCGATGCGGATGCTCGCGTTCTCGCGCCGGAGGGACTCGATTTCCTCGGTGCAGTCTCGGAGGTCGGAGAGGCAGAGGTCGTAGCGCTCGGCGACCTCTTGATACTGAAGCGTGAGGCGGGCGAGGTAGAGGCGGTTCCCGTAGTCGGCGGCAGCAACTTCCGGCTCGACGAAGGACGACGACGGGGGAGGGATTAAGATGGAACCAGAAGCAGCGAGAGGGGCCGTCACGAGCGACGGGGTGCCCTCCTTGGGTGAGAAGATGGAGTACCAGTAGGGAAGATCTCCATCTTTGTTCAGGTATGGGGTTGCAGACTGTCGATCTGGAGTAACGAACGGTTCTGACGCGATCGATGAACCGAAGCAGTCGCCATTGCTGGGAGAATCGAGTTCGTGCTGCATCGACCTCTGTCTGCTTCTGTCTCCTAAAATGAGACAACCCACAAAATTCAAGAAAATTTCACAGACATGAAATCAATAAGAACGGATCACCGCCACATTAAACAATCATCCAAACCTCGCACAGATCTCACCAACCTCAAGATCAGTATATCTCTTCACGCCGAAAAACGAAACAAAAAGCACAGAGAAAACACCCACACCAACAGCGCGCTTATCCAGCACAAATCGATTCAGATTAAGTGAACCTAAGCTAATCCAAGCCGAAACCAAGAGGATCGATATCCAAGAAGAACAGCGTGAACGCATGATCATCCGATCATCAATGAGGGTTTCAAGAACACACTCAAATCATCAAATCACACTTACGATGGTCAAGACAAAGGTGAGCAGAAGCAGCCAAACATCACGCTATGGAACATAATTCCTCCATTACAAAGAAAAGAATTAGAAAACCCAGCATCAATGGACACATAAAATCACCAGGTAGAAGTAGCGATTCCGAGCAGAGGAGGTCTCAGCTTCGGCAGAAGAGGAGAGGGAGAAAGGAGACGAGGCGGTTCAAGAAATAGGGAGAGGAGGGGGAAAGAACACATATATAGATACAGAGGGAGTGGAGTGCGAGGGAGTCCAGCGCCGCTCGTAACGGTTTCCAAACGGAATTCGACGTCCGTCGTCTCAAGACGACACAATGGGACCACTGTGAGCTGACGTGTCCCGTGGTGTTTAATCGGTGGTCCCACGTACATGCGGCGGGACCCAATATGACGAGGTCAAAGGTGGGGCAGAGCCACACTTCGCACTCTCAGAACTGCAGCACACTCTCTGACACATTTACCCTTTGATCGATTTTCTATATTCAGATATTTATACAATATAATAAATCGGAGTTAAAATAGTTAAATAAAAAATAAATATATATATCTTGATTTGGGCTTCTCGACAATTAGTCGGATTTGACCAAATCGACACAATAACTTTGTTATTGTGATTTATAATTGCACGTATAGGTAGCGGTAATTGTGAGTTGGGGGCGCCGAGTGTTGCATTTGGGCTACCAATTTGCTTCCATCGGAGGAAATAGCCCTAAGAAGACTGTGATTTGTGGATCATATACACGAATACAAATCATGCCTTTCTCTGATCTCTGAGTAGTACATATCCAAAAAAAGTCCTCTACATCGGACATCACTCGAACAGATAAACAAACATAAGCACAGCACGAACCCATTATGTTTACATGAGCATTCAGTTACTGCATGAGCTTTACGTTCTACGTCATATTTATCGTGCACGATATGGCAACTCGGGTTCTGCGATTGAGTTGTATATGTGCTGCATCATTCGCCTCTCGAAGTCTCCAGATCTGGAACTCATCTGCCTGGCCCTCGGCATCCTCCTCCCCCACAGAGCGTCGGAGCCGCTCCTGACCCTGTTCAACGCCGACGGCCTGCCCTCCCCTCCGGCGAGCGACAGCATGGTCTCCACGTACGCGTTCTTCATCCGCGCCATCAGCCGGAGCGGCGCTGGCCACGCTCTCAGCCGGAGCCTAAGCGTCGGCCAGACGACCCTCGCCTTCCTATGTAGTCGCCGGCTATTCGTTCTTCCTCCTCCGAGCCTTATCGCTTTCGCCTGCTTCTTCGTTCCTTCGAGTCTCCGGTAGCCTCGGTGGCGCCAGAACGACTGAATGCTGCGAAACACCTGAGTACCTATTCCCTCCATGGATCTGCGCCTGAGCTTACAACAACTGCTGGTGCTCTCCTCCGGGTGGAGTTTATATGAACTGGTCAAGTAGGCCTTCTGTGACTGACTTTTTGTGTCGAGATTGCTGCCAAAGCAAGAGATTTGAGCCAGTCAACGTGTTGTCCGTGAGGGCATGGCAAAGGAGAGAAGAATGAAGATAATGTAAAGGTGGTTGGTTGCTTCTGGTTGTGTATGGAAGCTTTAATTAATTGGATCCATTTGTGTGGACTCTCCATTGTGATGATCATGGAATTAGTCCAAGATGGATGACAAGAAGATGCAACTCAAATATTTAATTCACGAGCAGTTGGATACAACTATCAGTCATTAAGTAGGGAGTTTGACGTAGAACGAAATTGGTGAGCGTTAACATATATATGTCGATAGACAACAAATTTGATGTACAGGTTAATCAGCGTCACCTATAAGAGGGCGTTTAGGTACACATTCTAACATAACTCGTAATCAATATTGTCCGGTTAGTCTAAATAATTCGAGCTTCAAATTAATTTGATCGTCGGAGGGATATTTATCAAAGATATCTTGACTCAATCTTTCAAGTTTGATAAGTTCGTAGATAATAATCTGGACTGAGACAGATTTGAAATGATCAATCGGATCCAAATCATTGTCTCTACTCAAACAACTATCATAATCTATACTATCAATCGAGTAATCATTTTCGTATGCTGTTAGCACGATGAGAAGAAGATGAACATATTCAGCATTCCCTTGATTAACAATGTAAGAAAAATCTGAGAACAGAGAAAGAAAACAAACAACAGTCCAAATCAAGTGGCTAATTGGGAAGCAGCAAGATTTAGGTGCCATGAGACGGCACGAGTCATGGCCACCAGAGCTTCGACAGTGCGACCAGGCCGGAGAGCAGGAAGACCGGCATCGTCCCGGGGAAGCTACGGCGAGCGCTCGAGGGGTAGTACGAAGGATCGAACGGGTACATATGAGCTGGCGTGCCTATTATGTCCAGATACAACGGCGGGGGCGGAGGTGGACAATACGGCACGGGCCACTTCGGAGGCGGCGGCGGTGGGTTTTGCGGGCACTCGCAGGGGTAGCAGGCGCACTTGACCTGTGTGTCGGACGCCGGCGTGGCCGTGGCTGCTAAGTCATGCTTCGCTGTTGCTGCACAACCGGCGGCTGTCGAAGCCGCCACCACCACCGTAAAAAGCATGGCCTTGATCGGCATTCTCTTGAACTGGGTTGGTATGAAGAGGATCAGTGAAAGGGAAAGACTATATATAAGAGGTTTGCGTTAGTGTCTGGCAAGCTTGTTTTCTTTTCTGCATGAACAAGTTTGGTTATCATTGTTTGGAGAAACAGAGTCGACACTAGTTTCTCCCTCCATTATTGCTTTGTCCTGAAAGGAACTGCCATGTGGAGAACCTAATACAATGGTATCCAGGGTCAACTCTCCAAGCATTATCTTTGGGTGCTGAGGTAGAAGCAGAGGAGTCTGTTCTTGTGAGGATGAGGAGAATTCATAGAAGAAACAGGTTGGCGAAGGCATGGGAAGAAGGGTAGACACACTAACTAACATGCATTGGATGATGCACGAAGGACAGAATCATGTTGATAGTTAATCCTTGTTTGCCACCAAAACACTGCTACTTTACTTCAGATTTGTTTTAATGGGTGGATTTGGAATTGTCCTCTTGCGACATGTGCTTTCCAGAGCAAGATTAACGACCACGTGGCTCTGGAAATGCCTCGTAATTATCTCTACAGAGAGGTCAACGAAAAACTAATTATCATTATGTTCAAAGTAAGACATGATTAGGACGGTGTCATTATAAACACGTTACGAGATTGTTCTACCTAGAAGCTTCCATGCGTCCCCTGGAACTCCACACGTGGCGAAGATGCATTTGCCGTGTCAAGGGTCAGTGAGCTTTTCTGCCGCGGAGCCACACGTGTCCATCTCCTGCCACACAATCGCCACACGTGTCTCGTGTCAGCAGGTATGTAAATATCGTGGTCGCGCGTGCTGAGAGCCGCGAGCATCACGGAAGTGTGGTATTGACTCAACCAGCGACAGGGGAGCGAGAGGAGGAAGAGGATACGTGGGGGAAGATGGTTCCGGTGTGCGTGCAGTGCGGGACGAGGACCAACCCGTGCCGGTGCAAGGTGGTGGGGCCGACACTGGGGTTCCTGGCGTTCGCGGCGGCGGCCGCGGTGGAGTGGCCGGTGGGGGCGGTGGTCTACCTCTTCCGCCACATGAAGGGCCGGCGGATCATGGCCCACCCTGCCGCCGTCGTCTACCCCTCCGTCGCCAACGCCATCCCCATTTGATCCGGCGCTACCCTCTCCCGGTTAAGTCGATCTCGAAGTGTGTATGAGTATATAATGTCTCGGATAGCTAAGTATTGCTTCGTGTTGTACTGCTGTTGACACCAAGAATAAATTGGAGGAAGCTTTCCTGTTGAAGTTGCTGTTGTTACATATTAGCTGTAATTTAGACTGGAGATTAAGAAGGGGAGTTGGAGATGAAATCTCTTCCTGCCATTAGTTCTTCACAAACCACAAACGAGTGTACAATGGCAGCACTCAGCATTCAATCGCTGACACAACATCGAATCCTCTGAGAGGACACCTCTCGAGTTCACATCCACACGAGAAGTCTATGTTCTCCAAACAAACAAGCGATCGCTGTTGTTGAAGCCGATGGATGCGTCCAGTTTCAATGATAAGTCGCGCTTCCAAAGAGCTCCATGCTAGTGAAGTGCAAGTGAGTTTTTCTTCTGGACTCCCTTTCCATGTCGTCTGCAAACCAGTTTGAATTCCTCGGACACCACCCTCCGTCAGCAGACCAACGAGGCTGAGATGGTGAGCCCAAATCCTGGGCCATCTCTAGCAGCATCTGCTGTAGCTCCTCCAGACTGTATTGCTTTCCCTGATATGAATTGTGTACGTCAGCGACAGAAAAAACAGCAGTAAATCTGCTTGAAAGAGGTTTATTCTACCGTGCATATTAGCTTTCCGACCATCAATTCTACTTTGCATTTGCATAAATCATGGAATTCAACACAAGACGCACTCTGAAACATATGTCGTCGTGGCCGAAAACACTTGGACTTCGACGAAAGCTCTAATTTTTTGCATTACAGAGCACCTAAATTTGGAAGGATTTGAATGAATACAAATCGAATTGCCAATCAATGATAAACAGGCACTCTGAAACATATGTCGTGACTTGGAATTCGACGAAAGCTCTAATTTTTTGTATTACAGAGCACCTAAATTTGGAAGGATTTGAATGAAAACAAATCGAATTGCCAATCGATGATGAAGGTTAGAAGAAGAAGAAGACATCAGAATGAGGATTACCTCTTTCCTCACGCTGGCCATAAGCGACACCATTTCCTTAACGAAATCATCGAAGCCCTTCAAAAAATTAAGAGAAGAACCTTCAAAGTTAGTACTTTTCCTACCAGTGTTGGTGATCACACCAATATTGTTGCACAGTTTGTCTGTGATTACCTCGACTTCTTCCTCGTCCTCCTGGAGTGGATTGTAGAGTCCAGCGTCGTACAATTTTCGCCGCTTCACATCCGACAACACTAATCGCACAAAAATTGATTTTTTAAACTACGAGAAAAGACGGATTTGATATGCTTATTCTCGAAAGAGAGATGACCGCTTGATTACCTTGATATGCCTCTTGGATCTGTTGGAACCTGCGGTTGGCCTCTTCCGCCCCCCATGGTTGCCCCCTTCTCCGATCCGGATGCCATTTCTACGTACACCAGCAAACGATTAAACTCAGCAACAAGGAAATCGAACAATAAGCGAATCATCATAAACAAACTACGGGAGAAGCATTGGAACATACCATGGCCAGTTTCCGGTAGGCGCTGCGGACCTCGGCGAGGGAAGCGCCCCGGCCGATGCCCAGCACGGCGTAGTACGATGCCGACTGCCCATCGTGCTGCTGCTGCTCTGTCACCATGGCGACCCCAAGTCGATTGATGGTCGAGGTGATCCCAATGGTTTCTGTTCCGTTGCCTTTATACAAAGAGGTGTGACGAGGAAAATATCTGCGGTGGGGACGGAGAAGGACGACGAACGGAGATTCGGGAAACTTCTCGAATAGCGCGCATCCCGTAGCGGTGTGATTATATCGGAATTTGGTAACATGCTCGACGTGCCGTAGATGTTTGTGGAGATCGTAACGGGCGCGTCCGATACCGTTATCTCGATCAGGGGATCCGTCAGTATGCGAGTCGGATTCGGGTCGGATGTTGCCTATCGGCCCTGAATCGACTTGGCGCGAACAGACTCGTGTCGAGTCACATTCAATCCGGTCAGACTTAACCTATTTACCGGGTGGTCTCCGCACTGCACAACGGTGAACCTTTGCCTTGTCTTGTCAATCATTAGGCCCAACTTCTCTAAGCCCAACTGGTCGAGCTCGACTCAAGTGAACCTGACCCGAGGTGATCCGGCCGATCTGACGCAACCTCAGCTAAGTGCAAAACCATTTTAGATTTAAGTCGGCAATACAGATTCCAAATCAAAATGGGATTTGTTGCTTTCTCTGGGTAATGAGTGTTTTAGCATTGATGGCCGTCTACTCTACCTTAATTACATTATTGCTGCACATTCAATAATTTACTATGCCGTGCTGCGCATCGGCCGGGGCGCTTCCCTCGCCGAGGCAGCTATCCCAGCTCCGGCAGGCAGCTATCCCAGTACCCGGTGGCTCCACAGCACGCGGCTTTATGCCTTCGTTCGCCTTCCATGAAGAAGAAGAAGAAGAAGATGTCGATGTTCACTTGGAAGATCAAGTGACAGAGACCTATAAATCTGATGAACAACCACACACGCTTCTTCCAATCCTTCCATGATTGTTTTCTCTCTGCTTCTCCCTTTTCCTTGAATACTTGTGATGTGGTAGGTGTTTGTTTGGGTAAGTGATGGAAGGACTGCAGGGTTTACACAAGTTCCAGTCGACACAGTGTTGCCTTGTAGTCAATCGGAGAGTGCAGCACAGTGAGACACCGTCAGATACGTATGGGCTGAAACCAGGAGAGTTTTGGCGCAAGCGTTCATAAGCTTATCCATGGCGATACGCAGGCTCCAGGGAGGTGCCCGCGTGTGGCTGACCGATGAATTGAGAACTTGGTGGTTGACCAAATGCTTGCTTCGTTTGGGCATTGAATTCGGTACGTTCCATGGACTGGTATACGTTTATTAATAATGTATTTAGCTTTTAATTAAATAAAATATATTATAGATATAATTAAATTTTAATTATAATTATCAAAAAAAATAATTATGATATAATTTCTTAGGAGTTTATATTCTTGAAAGAAACTCTCTTAATTATTTATCAAATCTCATACAAACTCAAAATGTGTGAATACATGATATTATTAAGGGATTATAAATCTTTTCTTATCTCTTTTTAGTTATGATAATAGTCACGAGTCTAGTTTTTTTTACGGATCGATATTATTATAGCTTTTAAATCTAATGATGATACATCTAATAAAAGATTTTTTTAGTAGCATCGAAAGATATGACATCATAAATTTGATCTATTATTATTTGATTTAATTTTCTGGTATTAAAGTTTTTCATATAATAGCATAATCACGATTTTATACTTACAATTTGTATCAGAGTCATATTTTAGAATCAAATACACTAGATCATAAAAATATTTTAGATTTATTTTATATTTAGATCTGTTTGTTGACACTTTTCGATTGTGAAAAAATGTTATTCGGTTTTAATATATAATACTTAAATGATCTATTTTTGTTGTTGATTTATCTTTTATTTAGTCTATCTTATCATTTACTTATGAGCGATATAAGATTCCTCGATAGATAGACAGCTTCTTATTGATGACAATATTATTGAAGGCGATGACCATCGATGGTTGCCAACTTAATCGCCAATAACGGTTGCATAATGTAGCGAAAGCATCTTAGATTAGGATAATCGATGGTGGTCGACTTGCCTTAGTTGTAAGCAGCTATAGCAATGTCGTTGCATGTGACAATTGTAACGTGCCACTACATTATTTGCCGGTCACAATCGACATCGACTGAACACAAAGGTCGCAGTACCCAATGGTTGCATGGCGGACGATCATTGTACCCCCAATGAGACCTTTGTATTTGGGAGGGGCAATGATCATAGGCCGCATGTAGGTGACGATCATGCCTCCCACGACGGCCACGGAAAGGAAGTGAGAATTAGGTTTAAAAAAAACTTTTACCACTCAAAATTATAAAAAAATCAATCTGCACCCTAAAATTAATATTTTTGTTTATGTCCTTTAGAAATAAAAGATTTATAATAAATTCTAAGATAAAATTATAGTTGTACCTTTTATAATTAAAATTTTAAATTATCTTTAATTATAAAATTAATTAATTTTGATTTATTTTAATTAAATATTTTAATTAAATATTTTGGCTGCTTGCTAGATTTAAATTCGATTAATAAAGTTTTGATCAAATTTGAGGATAATCAAATTTTGATCAATTTTTTACTCTAGTTAACTTTAATTTTGATGGACATAATTTGGCTAATGGTTTGTCCAAATCTATAAGCCCAATTCAAATAACCTAATTTTATGTCTATCCAATTAAATAAGATTAATTAGTATAAGGGTTCCATATGAAATTAAAAAATATATAAATTATGATTTTCTTTTATAATCTTTGATAAAATTTTGTATGTGATAAATAAAAAAATCTAATTATTGTTCTTGGATATTTATTTTATTATTCACATGCATATATTTAAAATTATAAAATAATATTTATTTTTTTATATAAAGATGTTATTTATGGTATATCATGATTTTAATTATCATGAGTTTTTATAAAATAATATTCAATAATTATTATGATTATTATTATTTATTATTATTGAATTGTTTTAGCATAAATTACATTGAATAATTTTGGTGAATATTATTTGTAACTCGTATTCTTAAGTTTTATCTAATTCGTAGTTGTCAATGTGGCTATAGACTTATGAGATATAAATTATAATAAATATTTTATCATTTATAGGATATTTTAAATTATATTATATATTATTATATTAGTTTTATAGCCATCAAAGTAGCCTAAGTCAATAACTTATAAAATTATATAAAAGAATTAATTCTAAATGATATTTTGAAAAATAAAATTCACAATGGCATATATAATTAGAAGATTTAGATAATCCCAAGTGTGAATCTATTTCAAATAATTATGTGATATTATAGAATGATATTGTTTTAGATTTTTTTTAGTTCAAGGTTATATACCTAAAGATAATAATATTATTCAACGAGAACGGTATCGATTCTCCATAAATAATTTTATGTGAATACTAGATATGTCAATATTTCATCTAAAGGTGAAAAATAGATAATATTAATAGTTCATTATTTATTAAAATATTAAATATTAATATTATATTATTTTGTTATAGTGGTATTTCCTTTCATATTTTTTTTTACTTCTAGTATTCTTATATTTTTTAGATTAAATTATTATAAATGACTTGAGTATATATAATTTACACTATGTGTATTAGACATTGATCAAACTAGTAGAAGAGATTATAGAAATAATTATTAAAAATTTTGTTGAATAAATAATTAAGATAAAGGATCGAAAAAGTCTTGACTCAATTTTATGATAATTACTAATAATATTTACATTTCATTATAGTCTATAACTAGTGTATTAAAATATTTAAAGAATAATTTAAATTTACTGATAAGTTATTAATTGACATATAAATGAAAAAAAATTGACTAAAAATTAATATGATAATATTTAAAGAATCCAAGATTATATTATCAATATATCTGGCAAACTATAAGATCAAGAACATTGGATATTGGGCATGAATATAGTTAAGTTCTTTCTTATACATTTTTTTTTAATTTTTTTTGTTTGACTCGTTTAAAATTTACTATAATAAAATTAAGGGTAAGTAAAACTTAAATGAGCTAACTAGTATATATCTTTAGAAAAAATTATGATCAAAGTAGGAAAGACTCACAATATTTTGGATACAACTCAAAGAGTAGATAATAAAAAAATTAAAGTATAAAACGATAGTAGTTAGTATTCATCAATTATGCCTATATATGATTTAATCTAATGTTATATTTTTATAATTCAAAAAATTTAAATTTTTGTTTTAGAATTATCAAGATATTGTGTCTCTTTTGATAAAAGCAAACTCATCATGATTCAATAAAAGTTAAGTTATTTTTTTTGTATGATGGTCAGAATTTGTATGAATCTTAAGTTTGCAATGATCTAGAAATTAAATATTAAATATAATATAATTTATAAACTCATTAAGATTATATATGCTTACATTTATGGGTCACTCCATGTTTTCTATTTTAGCAAAGAGAGATATTTTATTATCTTTATGATAACCTAGTGAGATATAACTATATATATCTAATTTATATAAGGTTACTTGTAAGTGTGATTTGACAAGGGTGATAAATTTTATAATAGTTATAATGATCCTGATTATAATTATAGTTTTTTACTATATTTATAAAAAAATGAGGTATTTATGCTTAATATATTTTATTAGATATGTCACAATAAAATAAGATTGTTGAAAGGTGAAATCGTATTCTTATGGAGGAGCATGATGGGTTATACTTCTATACTCTCATCAATATGAGAAAAAGCTTGGTTAGGTATATTTTGAATTTAGAAAATCCAATTTAAGACATTTATATATTTAGGATTATCTTAGGGGATTAGAGTCTTAAATTAATTTGAAAAAAAAATAGGTTTAATGATTATTTTTGAGTATTTTTTTATTTATTCAAAAAATTAAAAATGATACAAAATTTATTACCCTAATCATAATATGAGAATATGAGGATAGTTGAATATAGTAATACAATATTCCTAAAATATAGTGAATATGTGGGAGTGAAAATCTAAAAAATTAATTTTGATATTGAGAAAATATATATTGATATTTTATTATCATTTTATATTTGAGAGATTATTATTACTCAAATAAGTAAAATAATTGATGAGGGTGAGTAACAAAATAATATTAGTCAACTCCCACATGATGTTAATGTCATCGCTAATGATCTTGTGGAATAACCATAATAGATAATTTTTAGAAGATTTCAAAAGAAAATAAGACTTGTTATTTTTTATTATTATATGGGATATATGTAAGAATTAGATTAAAATATAGGAATAGAAAAGATTCATCCTTGTTTTCATAAATTATTAAAAGTAATAATATTAAATAATAATATAATAAAATAAAATAATGGTTGAAATAAATAGACCAAGATAGTATCTGAGAACTAGTTGAATTGTCTAATAATTATAAAAAAGTATATTATATAAATATGACCCAAAGGATAATATCAAACGATATAACAACTAGACTTGTGATCAAATGTTTTATTTATAAGGAATACATCAACTGAGATATTTTTTTATTTTTTTAAAAATTAATTTATTAAGAATTGTCATGATATTAGTTACTCATTATGATTTTAAATTATATCATATGAACGTGAAAATAATTTTTTTGAATGAGGATTTAGATTTATATATATTAGCATAAATTATTCATAGATAAAAATAAAAAAATATAAAATTTAGTATGTAAACTTTAAAAAAACTATTGATTAATATTTATATCTAAATGTCAATGTGAGCTAGTTTATTATATTGATCTATATATGGATAGTATTTTACTTGTTAGTAGTGATATTGGTTTATTATGCCAAATTAAGAAATTTCTTACTAAAATTTTTTAAGATAGTCGATATGAGATATATTATGTTATTAGCATTGAGATGTTTAGGGATAGATCTTAAGAATTACTAGGATTATCTCAAAAAAAATATATTAATCAAGTCTTAAAGAGATTTAGTATACAGCTTTATTCAACAAATGATAAAAGTAAAAAAATTTAGTCAAAGCAAGTAGTTTTTTAAAATAGCTTAAAAAATCAGATAAAAAATATTTATTATGCATGCAAAGTTAAAAATTTATTATATGCTCAAGTTTATTCTTGATTATATATCGATATTGTAGTCGAAATACTAAGTATATTTTAGAATTACCCAAGAAAGAAACACTAAAAGATTATAAAAAATAATATAATATCTAAAAGAAATAAAAGTTTATATGCTTACAAATTTAAAATTAGATCAACTTGAAATGATGATGTTTTCAGATGTTGATTTTGTGAATTACCTCAATAACAAGAAGTCTACTTTACAATTTATATTTATGAGTTGAAAGGGTAATTTATAAGAAAAATATTAAGTAATATATTATTATATTATCAATAATAAAAATTAATTTTGTAATATGCTTTGAGGCTACTAATCAAGCTTTATGATTATAAAATTTTATCTCAAAACTTAATATAATCATACTTAATTTTCAAGTCACTTAAGATGCTTCGTGGTATATCATAACAATTTTTTTTTTCTAAGAATAATAAGTACTCTAATAACGCACTATGGTATAAAGAAAAAAATTTAGAAAAATATTAATGTTGATTAAGAAGTTAAGTTTGACTGTATTAATTGTTGATCTCATTCACTTAAGACTTACAACCTAAAATGTTTAAAAGAACATATTTTTATGATTGAGTTTGTGTGTAGCTCGTAAAGAATACGATGATACATGTTTGACTGAACATTATAATTAATATTTTTATTTATGTACTTAAAGTTATTTATTTCTCTTATTCATATTTATGCATATATATATTATTGTTGAATATATATAATAGGATTATCTTGATAAAATAAATTACATTAGTCATTTTGGATTACATTAAGAATGACTAATAATATTATAGTACAATAAAAGAAATATGATATTGATGACATATAACCGTTATGACTCAACTTGATAGTCAAACTTAACGTAGTATTATATTTATTAATCTTATTGGCCTGTTTTATAAAATTCATGTGAATGTGTAAAATACCTTTTGAGAATTTTAGAATCTAATTAAATAAAATTATTTTAAATTAAGTTTTTAGTTTATTTATTTTGATTTCAAAATTTTATATATTTTATTAATTAATAGGTCTACGTAAAAGAATATTAGATTATCTGACCTATCTAATTAGGTCTTTTATATTATATATAATTATATTCTAATTATGATTATCAATAAATGGAAAAGAAGTACAATCATAATAGGATTCCTTAAAGATATGATGGGAGAGACTCTCCTAATTAATGATCAGACTCTTTATTATCGTTTATAAATAGATATGACCTTTTAATAATTGAATATGAATGTGTCGATACACGATATTATTAGAGATTATAATTTTTTTATCTTTCTTTTTTACTTAATCTATCGTGGGATTATGTGAAAAATATAAAAAAAAGACGAGTTCATTTTTTTTACGGATTGATATCACTATAACCTTATGATAATACATCTATAAATTAGATAAAGATTTTTTTAGCAATATCAAAGCTATGATATTATAAATTTAATTTATTATTATTTAATCTTAATTTTCTTATATATATTTATTTTTATATAATAATAATTTTATATGCTTACAGTTTACGAAGGGATACTGTTCTCTCGGCAGAGAGAGGTGGTGGCGAGGGTTCTCTTCCCATCTGGATTTTATCACAGATTGGAAATGGGAGAGGACCTGAATGCCAGATGAGTATAGACTCATCTAGCATGAGCTATCATCATAACATCCTAAGGAGGATATATTTTTCAAGTTTGGATTTATATTATAGTGGTTGATGGACACCTTGTAAAGCATGCAAGACTGATGACCTATAATTTGCTTGTGATTAAGGCAGAGTTAAGTGGTTAAGATGGAATCAAGGGTTTCAAGTGCATGTAAATGGGTGTTTACAAATCCTATCTGGGGTTGTATGTCTGCCAAACATAATACAAAAGTTCTGCCATAAGCAAGCATGTTGCTGTTTACAGTGTATCATAAATTATATATTTCTTGTTTTAGTTGAACATGGTCAAACATTGCAATATCGTCTTGTGTAGGGCTCAATGACGACAAAGGATCTACGTAGTTATTGTTATAGTTATCACAGACAAATGAGTTGCACTAATTTTAGACAAAATTTAATTTTATTGATGTCTTCCGGATTGAATGGAACTCAACCAACCAGATGCTTTCTTCTATCAGCAGAGTTGATCATTCCAAACACCAAATTGTTCATCTTGAAGAACACCATATCGAAGGTGATAGAAACACTCCTATGCTGAAATGAGACCTGATTGAAGATGATTTCGATTCGGCATTTGTTTTGGCTGCTGTAATATATGATGTAATATATGATGATAAAAACAATTTTGTTTTCTTGAAAAGATTATATTTTTCATTGCATTGAATCTGAGGTCTATGAATTCTACTCCTACAACATAATATTAGATGCTTACATCAGGATACAAATTACGGTCGCCTATTTGTATCTATAATATGCTAACCACTTAAATGTCTTTTGGTAGATGAAAATTGATACATTGAGTTGCTGAAGAGTCAATAGAAATTAACATCATGATTTCTTTTCATATCTATATAAAATTTGAAATAATTTCTTTTCATATAACACATATGCCTTCCATTACATCCCTCTCTCTCTCTCTCTCTCTGATGTTAACATCTATTCATAAAATCTTACTAATTTAAATTTAAAATTAATTATAGAATAAAACATTTTTGAGATGCCTTTAGATTCTCTTTCTCTATCATCATAATAGAAGAATCTAAACATCTCTTCTCTAATAATGAAATGACATCAACTCGCAGAGGTTAATCATGATGGCATGTAAACAAGCTCTCGAGTATTTGTCTCTCTCTCTTTCTATATATATATATATATATATATATATATATATACTAAATTTATTTTTTAGGTGAGGAAACGAGGGGAATAAATGGATAGCGGGCCCGAGGGTGGTGGGGTCATGGAACTTTCTGGTAACAGGGGCTGGTCCCCCGTGATGGGGGTGGGGCCACCCTGTGCCCCACAGAGCAGCCGCGTGGGACCCGCGTGATCGGGAGCGATCGAGCTGGCCATTCTTGGCGCTCAAGTTTCGGCTCGAATCATCATCGTCGTCCTCCGGTGGCAATCGAGTGGTGTAATAATAATAATAATAATAATAATAATAATATTAATAATAATAATAATAATAATATCGGCTCAAGTGTATATATATATATATACTTTAGTTACATATACATAATATAGTGAATGAAATAAAAAAATGGTGCTTTATGCTTTGCTTTGAGCTTCTAAGCGCTTCGGAGGACTCTTCACTTCAACCATGATTGAGTTTGAGCAAGTGAAAGTGATGTTTGAGAGTGCAATGTGGGTTTAGAATTGTAGGACATGTGATTGGAACTTGTAATGGATTTAAAATTGCAAGTAAAGAAAGTTATTGGCAAACACAGCTTTAGACAATGGCTGTCTCTTGTACTCTATCTTGTTGACAGAATCAAACAATGGTGCTCCTCACTTGGATTTGGTGTTGACTCCTTGAAATAAATATCTATATATATGATTCATAAAGAAATTATCAACGAGCTCAAGTAAAGTTTTAAGCTTTAGGAAGAAAAGTTGAAGATGTTTTCGGAAGAACCTCAAAATAGCAAATGTGACATGGAAAAAGAGGGAGGGAGGGAGTTTACATAAATCATCAAACCCCATCATGTTATTAAAATGAAGTGGACCCAAAAAGTGGATGCATGTAAGTGCAAATCCTCGATTTCTCAATCAAAATCAAAAGTGGTGATCGAAGGAAATTAATAATATTATATGATTGTCATTGGAGGGAGGGACAAGAACACCAACAATGTCATGGCCACATTGGGGAAGCAAAACCACACCCACCCCCCACCCCCACCCCCACCCCATTACATGACAAGTGACATGATTTGATGCGTACTTGAAACGACAAAACACCCACGAGTCCCAATGGGAATCTGAGAGGTCATTCCATTTGCTAGAGAGAGAAGAGAGAGGCAGTCTTTGAGTTGTAACCTTGTGGACCAGCACAAACCAGTGATCAACCACAATTGAAGCATAACATCATGATGATATCAGAAAGTTGAAGCCACTTCCACCCTCCAATTTCTTCTCAAAATCTTGGATTCTTTTTAGCAGCAAAATTTTTCTTTTCTCTCTCTCTCTCTCTCTTCCTTCCTCTTCTTTCCCATTCGTTGTCACTGCAAAGGAAAAAAAAAAGCTGCATATGTGAGAATGATTTGAAGTCCACTGCTTCTTGTGATGCATTCTCTTTTTCTTTTCTTTTTTTTATAGCTGCAGTGTAAGAAGAACCGAACTGCTAATCCAAGTTTACTTTATTATTCCTTAAATTTAGGGAACAGACCCAATCCGGGAAGGATTTGTCTTCTCTTCACCTGCAAATGCAACAAGAAGAATTAAAGTGTTGTTGACCACTTGGGAGAGAGAGAGAGAGAGAGAGAGAGAGAGAGAGAGAGAGAGAGAGAGAGAGAGGGAGAAAAAGAAGGAGCAATTAAAGAGTTGTTGACCATCTGGTGGGAGAGAGTGAGCGAGAGAGAGAGAGAGTAATGGTGTCAAATAAAAAAGGAATTAAAATAGATAAAAAAAATGAGAAATATTTCTCTAAACGTGTACAGATGGTGTGTATGCCCAATGATTACGGCAGCCGACCTTCGACCCGACAAGCCGACTCGGCAACCCCAGACAAGGAGACCTGCCGGCTATTCTCCTGGATGCCTGCTGACACGTGTCGGTCATCCCGCCTCCTGCTGCCCCCATTTGACGTGACCACTCGAGTCAAACCCCCCCGACTCCACCCCCTTCCACCTCGGGGACCCCACCTCGGGTCCCAATCACCTCCCCTCCTTCCCCCCGCCATTACCACCCCCTACGCTCCCTCCCCAACCTCCTTTAAGACTTCTTTTATTGTCATGTGTTTTCTCTCTTCTTTTTCTTCCCCCTTCATTTCATTTTTCTTTTTCTCTCCTGCTGCAGTTTTCTGTTCATGTTGTTATTTATAGCCCCCCTAAAACCTCCTCTCTTTTACCTCTCACCATAATTCCCATTCTTCCCTTCTCTTCTCCTCTCTTCTCTTTCTTTCTGTCGGAGTGCCTGATGGGAGATCTGGGGAGGAGCCCTGCTGAACTGGATTTGACCATTGGTGTCCCTGGGTTGATCTCTTCTTCACCTATTCGTTCTGGTTAGGCTTTTTTGTTGTTTTGATCTGATCTCCTCCCCCTCTGGCTTGCATGCCTTTTTTTCTTTCTTGATTCTCTGTGTTTTTCTCTTCTTCTTCTTCTTCTTCTTCTTCTTCTTCTTCTTCTTCTTTTTCTGTATCAGTGGAATGTGATATGTTGTTGCATTTCTTGGGCTCTCAGGAGGGGGAGGTTGCAACATGAGAGACCTGGACATAAACCAGCCAGCTTATGGTGGGGAGGAGTACCCCATGGCCAGCATAGAAGAAGAGGAAGAGGAGGGTGGGAACCCCCGGCCCAAGAAGCTCCGGCTCTCCAAGGAGCAGTCGAGGCTGCTGGAAGAGAGTTTTAGGCAGCATCACACCTTGAACCCAGTAAGCCTCCTCTCTTATTCTTTGCATGCAGCGTTCTGTGCTTTCGTGGTAGTAATTTCTGGCCATCTTCTTCTCAACTTCATACTGATGGATGCAATAAGAGTGCCTGCTTGTTGAAAGCCTTGCGATTAATGCGCATTTTGTTGCCATTTTCTGGGTGATGTAATGACGACGTAAATGAACGAAACGGCAGAAGCAGAAGGAGGCGTTGGCAATGAAGCTGAAGCTGAGGCCGCGCCAGGTGGAGGTGTGGTTCCAGAACCGCCGGGCCAGGTGAGTCATGAATCCCCTCCGCCTTGTTCTCTTTCGACTCGGGAGTCAATGAGCATCGCTTGGGGATGCAGGACTAAGCTGAAGCAGACGGAGATGGAGTGCGAGTACCTGAAACGGTGCTTCGGGTCGCTGACGGAGGAGAACCGCCGCCTGCAGCGCGAGGTGGAGGAGCTGCGGGCGTTGCGGGTGGCCCCGCCCACCGTGCTCTCCCCCCATACCCGCCAGCCGCTGCCGGCTTCGTCCCTGACCATGTGCCCCCGGTGCGAGCGCGTGACCACCGCCGCCACCGCGACTCCTCGCGCCGTCATCGGCAGGCCGCCGTCGGCCTCGCCGTTCCCACGCTCCACAGCTTGCTAGAAGCGCAGATGGCTGAGGAGTTTAGTGATGGGGGGATAAGTTTTGTACATGAAATGACTTCAAGCTTCGAGATGCTAAACAAGTGCTTTAATGTTTGCCATGGAAACCTATGCATTAGTTCTGATATCATCCCAATTCAGTTCCTCTGCATTTGTCGCTTTATGACACTAATTTGAAGAGAGTTGCATATTATTTTGTGCTTATAATATAAGAAGACACTGAGCATATGTTTACTATAATTATTAGTGATAAAAAATGATCATTATGGACAAAATCATCGGGACAAGAATTACTAGTCTCAACATCCGACAGCTCTTGCAATAGAGAAATGATGGAGAACAAGCTTTCTGTTTCTATTATATATAGAAATAATGGGATCATTCCATAATTATTAATACAGCAACAATAACAAGCTAATCATATTAATTTGTTAAAGAAGAGCAAGATGAGACTCTTAGGACCACCTTGGTCAGTACTGAAACTTAAAGAACAAGAAGAACTCATCATCCCCCCACTTGGTTTCTATGGGACCCTTGTTTGCTTACAAGGACAGCTCCTGAACATATCCTAGAAATGGAGCTTTACAGTGACATGATAGACTTTCTGTAGGACCAGAAGAGTCCATCTTGTAGCATATGGTCTTCCCTGTGATCATAGTTATAGGACTAAGATGGATAAAAATTCTAGATTGGTTTAAAAGAATAAGATACCCTCTACACCTTATTTATTGACAAAGACATTTAAATTTTTTAAGATATTGTTTTTTAAAAATATTATAAATATGAAAGAGAAGAAAATCTTACTAGATTTGTTACTTTCTCATTTTCTCAGTGTGTCTTTTTGCTTTGGTTGTTCTCTTCCACTATATTATCTATCTTGTTTTAGATCTGTATGTGCTGCAAGTAAAACATCAAGGTGGGTTTTGTTTGAACCAGTTATAACTTTTTCCTAAGTGAGGTGGCAGCTTCTTGTATCAGTTCCATGAATGCTTAGGTTTGCTTGAGAAATCAGTTTCTTCTTCCATTTATCTTGCACTCTTTTCAGTAATGCATTTGATAAGTTATTCATCCCATCTTCCTCTAGAGAAGAAAAAGGAAAAAGTAACAAAAGCATAGTTTGTTTGGTTTGGTAGATCAGAATCATTAAGATCAAAGCTTCCTCTTTCATTTAATGCATTTTAATGTCTTATCATATAGCAACATAAGAGTTTGAATAGTATGCTAGCTGCTTCTCCTCCAGCTATCATGGCATGTGTATTAATTGTCAGCATCAGCTCATTATGAGCAAACCTCTAAGTGCAAAGATACAAAGACAAATGACAAGTACCATTCCAGTCCAATCTTGCACTGTCAACAATTCAATGTCAAAGCTGAGCTTTTGGTCACAAGCAAAAAGAAGGACCCATTTCCCACATGGGCTCAGGATGAGCATGTCTATCCAACATGGACCTACCCAAACCTAACAGTGTGTTTCACTTGAAGGACATGGCAGCTACAACCTCTAGTCTTACACATCTTCTTGCTATTAAATGTATTGTCAGAATGTTATTTGGCACTATCTCTTTGCGATAACCAGTAGATTACCCCAAAACCAAGTTTTATCAGGATGGTAAGGTCTTGGTAGACTCAGAAATGAAATAAATAGTTCAGGGAAGAATATAAGTGGTAATCAATCACCTATGTGGTGTGCATATACAACTTTGAACCAGCCAAGATGTGGATCAGCTCCCTCTATTTAGCAATCTCATTCAAGTTTATATCTGTTTGCACTGCTGCCAACTCCATGTCAAAAAGATCTGATGACAGTATGAACAGCTCTAAGGCCTTCCTCTTTCAAGCCTTCTTTCATTTTGCAGTTAAAAAGGAACAGGGTTTGGAGTACAACATGAATATGTTCTATTTGATTGCATTAATTGTGTTTGGCCCCACAAACTTTATTGTCCTCAGCCTTTCTACATTAAGTTCTCCTGCCACAAAGCTTGTGCTTGTCATTCACTATTTCAACCTACAGGCCAAAACATTTGGACAGAACAAACTAATTTCAGTCAAGTGAAACCTACAGGCACGCTTGTATACCTAAAATACATGTACAGCCAAAAAACCAGGAAGAAAAGCAATCGTGCCTTCGAATTTGTACTGCATTTGTAGTGTTTCCTAAGCAATGAGGTAAATGTTATCTTGACTGACTCCAAGCCTTCACAAAACTTGGTGATTATTTAAACATAAGACCATGACAAACTATGATGCTCTTCTTTGGCAAAACCTAGTAACATAAATGTTCTAGTCATGATCCATCAGAAACTCAAATATTTCGTCCCTGTTCACTATGAAATTTCAAATTAGTTCCCCAGAACTCTTCTTTTGACTTTGGAATCTAAATTTAGGATCACATGTAAAGTAATTCAAAGTAAGCAAAAATGATTTCTTCCAGAGCAAGTGTGATATAAAATTAGATGCTAGCAGAAAAACTGGACCAATCAAACACTGAAAGAGCACCATATGGATAGATATAATTCCTGCACCAATTTTCATATATAACTTCTGAACATTAAAGTCAAACATGTAACTGTTAAGAAAAAGAAGACTCCACACTGCTTGATAGAAAATCTGACACAAGTATATCTACTCTCAGATAGGAAAAAGTTCATCGTAATTATGTAGAAAATTAATTTATATTCCATGCCAACGAAAAAAAGAACTCCTAACCTTTTCCTATTCTTGAATTCCTCTATATGCATCAGGCTTGACAGATCCAGGAGTTATGACTGCAAAAACAACAAAGCCACCGAGAGCCACGATCAAAATACCCAAGAAGTTGATTAAGAAAGCCTCGTTCGAGTAGCGTAATACTATGCTGCTACTTTGAAGAAAGGTAGCCTTCTCTAAGAGGCCGGTAGTGGCAGTAATCACAGCAAGAGCATAAATATATAAACCAAAGAATACATGCCATGGAAGCAGAAAAGCTCTGCCGTTTCTTGTGCCCCCAGGATACCAGAAGGTAGCAAATCCAATGCCCCACTGCACAGAGGTGAAGGTACTGTCACGTAGGAGAAACAATAAAATAAAGCCAAGAAACATTTGGGTATAAGGAACAGTTGAAGCACCTGAATGCCAAATAATAGAAGACATGTCAGACCCAACCAAGAATGCAGACTGTAGAAGTTGTCAATGCCCTTGCCGTTATGGAACTTTATGGCAGCCCATACACCAATGAAGCCCAAACACAGGGCAAGGAACTGTATTGTAAGATGCACTGCCTTTTTAAAATTCTTGGTTCCTGATAATGTCTTGTATGCTAATATAGCTGCCATTACCAGGATACAAGTGATCAGTTGCAGCAAGAATAATCAATATAGAAAACAACAAAAGAGATTACGTAAATTTTTTTTTTTGCTACGAAGACAATCAGAAATACAAAAGAAAAAATGGGGCATATACTTATACAGAATCTACAGATCCTTCATATATGTTAAAGAGAATGTTGCCCTTCCTCAGAGTTACAAGCATAAATGATGTGTGTAAATCTGTGCAAATAAAAGTAAAGTGGCTATCATGCAATTTGCATTTGTGATCCAAAGATTGAGACCTGAAACTGGAATAAAACAAAACTTAGAGAAACCAAAGAAAAACCCAGCACTAAAACATGAAAATATAACTGTCTAGGAAGTGGAAATCATGATGAAGGGTAAAAACAATTGTATTCTTTGAGACACGTACATGCAAATTGGTCAGTAGTGTTCCACAAGTAGACTTTATTTGATCAGGAAACAAGGACCCAAAAGAGTCATATACCACCAAAAGATCTGATCCATTACCCATCATAATGGCATTCCTATTATAAGATCTCAAATATATCAAGTCCAAAAAGGGACCTGATATAGATGGATATAACTGCGAGTCATTGTATCCTGTCCATTGAGCTTTCTTTCTGGTCTAAGTTGCTTGAATCGATTTAGCTATTCTACTTTGTATTAATTAGCCAACAGAATTTTAACTCCTATAAGATGAGAGTTTCATCTTATCATTTCATCCGTCAAATGGATAAATTCATAAATAACACAATATACAACTTATCTAATTACATTCAACTTTCTGTCAATATTCAAAACTCATGGGAAAAGAATCAAAAGATTATAAGTGATATCGTAACTCTACAGCTTATCATCGTCCATCACCTTTAATAGAATATAGAGAAGTTTGAGCAAAGAGAAATTGAAAACGAAGATGCACATAGATAACACACCAATTGTTAGACCTAAAATGCAGAAAATGTTAGGAACAGTTGAATAGGCATCTTTCGTACACACCCAAAGATGCTAAAAACCCTTCAGATTATGTTAGTAGTCAAATTTAGAATTTCACTGGCATGCACTACAGCAAGAGATGAATCACATAACTTCCCTAAACACATTCAGAGACTGTGTACAAGACTTAAAAAACTGCAAGAAACTGATCTATTTCAAATAAAAAGTGTATAATTAAGAGGAATAATTGATACCTTCACCATACAAAAGTATGAATCCAATCACCATTAGTACAGGATGAACCTACAAAACCCATCATTATCTTTCAATTTATTAAGTATAATACAGAGAACAACACTTAATTGTGTATACTAATCAATTGACATTGGTACAACTGATCTTGCACAAAATCATGGAGGGTCGAAGAAATCATGTTAAGCTTAGTGCAGAAGTAGAACCATATGGTGAGAAACTTATTTGCTCAACAAATAACAGAAAAGGTTTGGAACCATAAACTATTAAGTAAAAGTTTCAAAATACCCCCTTTTTTTAGTTAGTGCTGATTTGACTCCATTCATATCAGGTTTTTGTATATTTCCAGCAAGATAAAAAGTTGGAGTTGAAACAATAAGTCCAAAGTGTTTTCGAAGTTATGGAATATTGAATCCACATTTCATGTCTCCAATAATTTTAATAACCATCAGTTCTCAATCATATCTGTGGATTGGGCCCTCTAAGGGCTTGAATACACCTTCATCATGCAAGTAGAATCAAGTAGAAACCCTAAACCTATATTTGTTTCGAGCATCTTCCAGTCTCTTTCAAATAATGGTTGGTCACTCAGAATCCAGTCTATTTCATAACAAAAACAAGTCAAAGCCAGGAAGCAAATGGCCGTACCCCTTTTTGATCTTCCTTGGAGGATGTCACTTCCTCCCATTTCTGTAGCTCTAGCTAATCTAATATAGTTTCTTTCCTTTTTCAAAAAAATAACAAAAACAAGCCCAAGCCAGTGGAGTGTCTTTATAGTAAACTCAGTATAAAAAGAATAATCAATCAACTTTTAGACTACTTAACCAACATCACCTGCTTTATATTGAAAGTGGCAAAAACCAACCGAATATTCAAACAACTTAGAAAACCATGCTGGTGAGTAATTACAAGAAAAAACAAAATAAAAAAAAAATCTGAAAGGTTACTACTCAACTACAGTGTTTTATAATAATCTGGCATTCCTGACCAAACTCAATAAGAATTATAAAGCTAAAAAACACTCTCCTTGTAGTTCAACTTCAGAAAGTCCATTAACTCACAACAGAATGAAATAACGGCCAAAGAACTAGGGCAATAAACTAACTATAATAGTTGCTCTTTGTCCTCTGAAACGATGCAAGTTCTTTTACTGTTCTGAGAAACCAATTGCTCGGCATACAGTGTTCCCTAAAACTAAGAAAAATATCAAATTAGTTCTTGGTAATACTAATCTACGCCTTGAAGCATCTCTTTCAATTACAACTCAATTAGGCAACAGCAAATGAAAAGATATAAGCAAAGGGACAGGAGGAAGCGGTTACGTTAAAGACGAGATCTCTGTTGTCGGAGTTCAGGGAAAGTCCGCCGCGGAAACGGACGACCCAGGTGACGACCAGAGAGGCGGCGGCGGCGCCCATGAGGCGGACGAGAGGCACGATTGGGAGGCCGACGAGGGGGGCAGCTGTCCCCCCATCCGACGGCGGCAGGGGTATCGCCGATGAGGGATCTGAGTCGGGCGGATGCGGTTCTCCGGATTCTGCCGCAGCAGCCGATTCAGAGGCCGCCGACGCCTGTTGCAGCATCCTCGTTTCGTTATGGCCTCCAGTAAAACCAGGGCCCTTCTGTTGACTGTTATAATAAACGTGACGCTAGTAGACACGGTCACGGTTCGGTTCGGTTCGGTTCGAACCGAAACAGATCGAAATTAGAATCAGCTTGGTGATTCATCTGTTCGAAATCGAACCGGACCAGACTTGGATAATTCGGCTTCGATTTAGAATCGAACAAACAAATTCTACGAAAACAATTTAATGGTCAAAATCGATCATTGACCGAACCCCCTTTAGCCCGACGTCGACAATCGAAATCATGTATGTCAGGTCTACAACTACAACTAGCAACAATAATAATAGAATTGCAATCCTTACTAGTAGTAAAGGACCATTAGCCAAAAATAAAACATCTCATATGCAAGATGTCATATATTATAAATCAAGAAGAGTACACCTGCAAGTAGTAATTCAAATCAAACTTGTGACAATTTCCAGTGGAACCTGAGCCAGCTTCCTTTGTCTATTAACCATAGCAATAGGCAACCAACATGGAATCATATATTTATCTAGTTTGACCAGGAATTATGCTAATAATCTCATCGACTATGGAAACCTTTCAGGAGGCTATGCGATCGATCAGTAAGTGCATAAAATCATTGAGCATTCATAACCATCATAACAATTGTTCTAAATTGAAACACTCATAATACATCTTTCCGCCCCTTTCAGTTTATGCATTTACAAACAAAAACTAGCCAGTAAACATAACTGTATTTTAGTGTTAGATATCATGTCAAATTTTCAATAAGCAAGATCTCATGTAATACATTCAAGTTTCAGACCAACATATTGAGGCATTTCTTTAGATACTTGTCTCACCTAATCCCAAGTGGAAAACACATATTGAGGCATCAGTGTTCCAACACACACAAACAAAATCAACAATTATAATTTCTTTCTGCCATTAGTTTTTCCAATCTCCTGCTATTTGCTTCCGCTAGGAACTTTGGACTTGCTTAGTTTTATCCGTCAAAGCTGTCCCAACATGCTCGCTAAGAATTTTATCACCGGAACTCTGTGACAACTGAGAAACACATTTTCTTGTCTATGAATTCTTGAATAGGTACTACGTGCTCCTTTACATTGTTGTTGTGCGTTCCAATAGGCATCGCTGGTTTCGTTGACAGATTCCGAGATGTTAGGTAAAGCTTCTTTCACATCCTCTTTAACTGGATTTTCTGGAATGCCTGCTCTGTCAGTGTCTAATGGTACCTGAAAAGCAAGAAGCAGAAACTGAGTTGGTTATATACGCAAGAGCAGAAGCAAAGCAGTTCCCAAAATCTCTATTTCATTTCTTTACCAAAAATAAATTTCATTCCATTCTTTTTCTTTAAGTATATCATTCATACAAAAGATTTTGCAATATGATTTGGATTCACCTCCCTAGTTCTGAGACTCTTCTTTAATTCTAATAAACATTGGCAAGTATATGCCACACAATGTGCTTAACACTCAGCTAAATGATAGCAATTGGACAAAATGCATCTCAAATTTCATGGGTCTCCATTGGAACTATTCCGATAGTTGAAAAGTTGTAACGAGCTTGAGTGGCTCCATATCCTTTGGAAGCCGTCATGTGCAGCATGGACAAGATCAACAGATATGGCTTTGCACTCAGCTTGGAGTGGATCGCATGCTCTGCTAATAATGATGTGTCCATAAGAAATCTTGATATAGTCAAGCAAGAGTTCTCATAGTTAGGACTAAAAGGGCCATCACACTCCGATACAAACTCTAACCCTTGGTCTGCACTAAATGGAGAATGGTTGGACTTGACGGTTGCAGAATAGCCATTCATCACGATACATCCAAATGAGCCAAATTGAGTTAACAACAGGTCCTGTAAGTTCAGAAGAAGAGATTCTATTAAGACCCTGACCTTCTTCTAGGGTTCTTACAATCATCGAAACAAAAGAACTTGAAATTATAGTTCAATTTAGACTTAACATGTCCTAGGAAGAAATAACAACAAAACATTCAAAGAAATCCAAGTAAAAATGACATGCTCCACATCCATTGCATCCTCACACCATCCTTTTCAGGAACAAATATGTACTACCAGCAGTAGCATCACACAAAAATCTTGTCCTTTATCACCGAGAAATCAATAGATACAGGCTGGTTAAAACAGCATGATCATCACTTCCTGCGGCAGAGCCACGATCAGCATGTCACAGTCAAATTCGGCCCTTGTTCGAAGACATACATCGAACCTGTACTCACCACTCTGAGATCCATGATCACGTTCTATTTTTATGGAATCAGTAATGCTCAACGTTTCAGCCATTCGAGCGACGTAAGGAGTAGGTTCACTCAGCAACAGGATTGGGCGTCGTCGGGAAAAGAACGTCCAAAACGAACTGGGAAGAAGAAAGATCTCACCTTTAGCGGTCGCCGCTTCTCCTGCAGCTGCGCCTCTTATTCTTGCCACCTATCGATCGCCCGTGGTCGCGGGAGCACCGAGAGAGATGGGAGCAGCGGGAAAGGCTAGGGCTTGATGGAGGATCGCCGGAGGAAACAAGTTCGTGTATTTTAAATCTTTATTTACGACTTTGACTACGACTAGCGGATGCGGCGGTGTGGCCGTGCGCTTATTGATGGGCGCCACGGTCCTGTCATCGGCTGATAGATCGTGTCGCAAATCGTACCCTGAAACTCCGACTCGCAGTATTCAGTTATCGGACTCGGATCCGGTCACATCAAACCCAGATCCGATAAATTATCGGGGTCCGTACGACGCACATTCCAACGATCGCGGACCTCCAAGCACGTTATTTTGTGCACATGAAAAGAGTGGGAAAAGAGACGACAAAACATAACAGCCCATCCATCCCGATTACAGAGGAGAGAGGGAGAGAGAGAGAGAGAGAGCGAGAGGTTGAAGCGGGGGCGGCGGAGGAGATCGAAGCATCAAAGAAGGTTGTCCGATGGGGTTCTTGATGACGACCATCATCTTCGTTGTGGTGGGCGTTGTCGCTTCTGTCTCGGTGCGCCTCTGCTGCAACCGTGGTCCTTCCACCAATCTGTACGTCATTGCTTCAATTCCTCCTCTTTCTTGGTTACTAGGGGTTTCGTGGCGTTTGGCAACGGACTTGTTCAAAATTCTCGATTCATTCCTTTCTACGGATGGAGATCCATGGAATTTTTTACCTGATACGCTGGTATCGCTTGTATTTTTGTCTTGCATGTTGAATCTGAAAGGTCTCTGATATGATTTCTATCGAAAAGTCTCGGAAAAGTCTCTTTTTAAATTTGTTTTGATCTCCATAAATTGACGTCCTCAGGCCCCCATAGTAGGAGACTTATGTACTGGACCGCCCTTTTCTACAATCAATGTCTTTGTTGTGCAAAAAGATCTGAAGATTCTTGCACTTTTCAATGGTATTGGTTGATTTAGAGGATTTGGTGTGATTGTCAGCAAGTCTGGGCACCATTGGTAGTCAAAGAACCACATTAAATGGTAAAAAAAGGTTATTATGTGTTCTTAAGTCGAAATATCCGAATCTTCTTTGTATTGCTTATGTTCATTTTTTTTCTAATTTTTTCTCTGAATTAAGTGCTCATCCTTTTACCAATGGGTGTCTATTTACGCCCAATCGTAGGTGCAGATTAAATTCAATTCTTGAGACTAATTTAGCTCAACTGATGGTGCTTTAACTGATCTCAATTAATATTAATCTGAGCCTTGAATTATCAGTCCATTCAGCCCTTTTGCGGGCATCAAGCCTTGTAAGGATCTGTCTGGACAACCTGAAACCTGTACATTAGAAAAAGGATTAACATAACAATGATTGCATCATCTTTAGGTTCTTCAAGCTCAGCATCCATGAAAAATTGGCACCACTATTTGCTAATCTTCCTATATGAGATTTTCATGTCTCATTCTGATGGATCACTTACGACAGAAGCAAATTGGGAATCATTGTCCTCGTCAACTAACCATAGAAAATGACTACAAGATCCAAGTTTGGTAGTCCAATGTTTTCATATTGTAGAAGGAAAGTTAGATTAGGAAAGCAATTTATCATTAAACAACCATATTTTTTAGGAGGCTTCTTTACCCTTCTATTATTTGATTGGTGAAGATCTAATCATATAATTTTAGTTTATTTAAAATGCCATAAGATATATGATGTTATATTCTAGTTTAATTGTCAGAACATGGTTCTTCGACTCAAGATGCCTGAAAAACATAATAATGACGAATAATCATTGTGTTATTTCATTAAAAGTTCAAGGTATAGGTTAACCAGAACAAGGACTTCCTAGTAAATTCTTGAAGGAACCTCATTGCTTGGATTTTCATCACTGAGTTTGAATGAGCTGATTTCTGATTTTTAAATTACAGATGATAGATATATTAGCAATGTCTTGCAGTATAGATAATATTTTATGGTGAGAATGATAGAAGTGTAGATGTCAAGTGGGCAAGATTATGAGTAGAGCATAAAGGGAAAGGCTTCTTTAGACTTTTTTGCAAGAGATATTTTCAGACAAAAAAAATAACATTTGAAATAAAAATATTGTTGCGGCAAAGCATTAAGAAGGATATTGACTCCACCTATCTGACTTAATTTTATGAATTCCTAGAAAAAGAAAAAATAGCTACAATGCTTCCCTTCTTCCACTCACCAGCTCAGCCATGTTATTTCTTAATGAATCGAGTTAGGTTTGAACAAATTAGGCTTCAGAGAAAGAAAAGCAGCCACTGATATAATCTATAGTGACCATCAATCCAGTCCTGCTTCAAGACCCTATTGAACTCTAAATCCCCTCATCTCTGCCCACTTGACTTTTAGATATCATTTGCTTCAACTCTGCAACTAATCTAATTCTAGTTTGCATTCGAAAACATAAAAAATGACCCTAAATGTAGTATTAATTGTTCACCCTATGATAACAGGAAATCATTTATATAGTGGGGATTTCAGATGCAATCCTGATGTTCACAAATTTACTTACTGAAAGACCAACCTTTGGTATCAAACACTTTCTAGCTGCCAGTCCAACAATGGAAGGTAGATTGGGAGCTACTTTTAGTTAGGGTGATTACTAGCATGATAGGTGATGGTATAATCTGTTGTCATAATAATTTCTAGTTCAATGTCAGATATTGCTGTTGGTTATCATTTTTGTTAGTGAAAATGTGGAGTGATTCTAACAATTTGGTTGTGCAGATTTCATTTAACATTGATCATCACAGCAACAGTTTGCTCTTGGATGATGTAAGTTCTTATTGCTATGGCTTTGTGGCATTCTTTTTAATTCATTACAATCTTTGGTGATTCTAGGTTTGTTTTGCTTCCATGTGATCTATAACAAGATATTTTGCTTCCATGTTATTACATAATATCTTAGTCTTGCTAAGAATTGGTTCTACTGAAAGAAATTATCAATATTGCATTAACCGATAAAAATATCATCAGAAGTATACAAAGAACTTTCCTAAGGGGAGCTGAACTGTACGTTTGAAAATTGTGGAATTCAGAATTTAGAAAGTTTTGATGAGCTTAAAAGTGGTGTCTATTTCATAGGAATTAGCTACATCAAAATTGACCACATGAAACATTAATATTTTCTAATATGATAATATCAACATATACTGAATCACTAATTTAAGATCCAAAGGCCAGCCAGATAGCTTACTGTAACAATGTAACAGCCTCACACCTTATATTTCTGCTGTCTGAACATATAATTCATAATGGCTAAGAATTATCTTTGATGTACACTTTATTCTTTTTCTTAGTATGGGATATACACTTGTGAATGTTCAATTTTTGTGTTCAATTAGCATGCAAAATGTAACCGCACAAGTGATTTAGAATATTGTTGGATGTTACAAGTATTAAATTTCCTGTTGGGTAAATTACTAGTGTATTCTGGTCTTTTTAGTCTAGACTGAAGGGTTGCAACTGGTACCAATAAAGCTACCTCTGTAGATAAAGCTACCAGTAAATTACTAGTGTATCATGGGAGATGTACGTAAGAGAATCTTTTGTAACCATGCAAAAAGTTCTTCATGATCATAGCCCTGCCATTGGAGGTTTTCATCCAGTCAATAGCAACTCCATTCTTGTTGGCTGCAACCTCTTAGGTGCTTAGCTAGGCCCTAAGTTTGGACCTAACTGATTTTAACCAATAATGTGGAAGTCTTTTTCCCCCCATTTTTGTTACTTTATTATTTTATTTTTAAAATATTTTCTTGCCAATCTTGATCCCATCCGAGTATATAATCCTTAGCTGTCGCATTAAAGTTTCTTTAAATAATAGTTGTGATCTATGTTACAAATTTGTCATATTCAAAGGAATTCATGTTTCCTAACTTTATATATTTTGAAAAGAAGAAATTAAGTAATGCTATCAATTTTAGGAGTATCTCTTTGATGGCAATGAGAACCCACTAAAAAAATTATAGTGATAATATGAAATTTTATGCCAAGTGCCATTTGACTGGAACTGACTTAATCAAAAGACTAATTGATTGAATCTTAGACCTCGAGCAAAGATATTATGCTAACTGTAGGTTGCATCAGGGCCAAACATCCAAATCCTGTGTTAGGAACGTAAACTTTTGGAAGTAGGATATGACTCAAAATGTCTCAGGAAGGAGCATGACTACAGGGAATACATGCTAAACAGCTGCTGAATTTGGCAATGGGGCAGTAGTATACTCTTGTTACATCTGTCATGGGATTTTCATCACATCTGATTTATTATGTTGCATAAGAGATGAGGTTTATCTCTATTTTCTCCTCTTTTTGGCAATCACCCATTAAAGGTGTCTGATGCTTTGCGAGAGTGTACAGCTTATTGTTCCCAGTTAAATTTAATGTCAAAATGGCAGTTGAGTTTGCCAAGCAATTTACCAAGTGAAAATGTCAAAAGTCTTATCGATCTTATTGTTACCTCACTGGTGAAATTTCCAATCATTAGTTTTATGAATGATTACCAATTTATTTTCCTGTCAGGTGGGCAATTGTCTATCTTGCGCAGCTGAAACCTCTGATTGTTCCAATCCTGAGCGAAGGAGAGTGAGATGCTTGCCAAAGAATAATTCAGATGGCTTGCTGTGATTCAACAAACTACATTCCATTTTGGTTGCAGTATATGTCAGCATCTAATTGTAAGATTTCTTCAATTTATTCTCTGAACCAAGTGAAGTTTTTATTATAACTTGAGATGTATCTTTATATTTGTTTTAATAGTGTGCTTCATTTGGTTGATTCACTTAGCATTTACTTGTGGCAGTTGGCCCCAAGTAGTTAACTGGCCAATTTGTTGTTCCTCGTCCACATTTATTTGATATATGAGAATAAAGTGTATGGCCATGTGCTAATATTGGTTTTGTATGAGCTGTTCAGTATTTTGTGGCTTCAATGCAGACATATTTAGCAGGAGATAAACAAACTTATATTCACAGATAGTCGTGAGAATAATATAATTTTCAGTTTTGATATATCTAAGTAGACATATTTATCAACACCACTCATTTGAAACGATTATTTTGGAACCAATTCTTGGGTATGATTGGTGAATTAATTATAAATTATTCTTTCTAATTTGTTATTTTTAGTATCTCGATTCTTATACTTTTAAAAATTATATTAAAATTTTTATACTAAAGAAAGTAAAATATTTAATATTGTTTCTTTTTGCTACGGAAATATTATTCATGTTTAGTGATAAACATTTGCCCGCCTCTCTCCTGACCATAAATTAGGAAGGTGAGACGATGGGGTAAAAAAAAGAGTGGAAAAGTTTTATGTTCTTCCTCTTACATGTTCTTCCTCTTATATGTATATATATACATACATATATATGTATGTATATACATACATATATATGTATGTATATACATACATATATATATATATATACATACATATATATATATATACATACATATATATATATATACATATATATATATATATATATATATATATATATATATATATATGTATGTATATATAGATCCCAATTTAATCTTAACAAATTATATTCATACTTTTATGAAACTTAATAATTCTAAAATTATCAGTTTCACCACGAGCTACTATCATCTATTGATAATACATTAACATGTCTTTATCAAATATTTATACAGATTAGGAGAGAAGATTTTCCTCAACAAAGTATCATAGAGGATTTCCTTCAACAGAGTAGAGAAATCAGTTGGGGAAATCTTATCTTCTATCATGCCCCCATAAAATGGTACTTTGTTAAGAATAAGGCAAGAGCAGATCGCTACTGTTGTTATTGTTGAATAAGCTACAGTAGAAGAGGAAGTTGTAGTAGAGGAGGAAGCTATAACAGAGGTGAGGAAGTTGTAGTAAAGGAGGAAGCTATAACAGAGGTGCAGCAGATGAGAAAAGCTGTAATTTCTTTTGCCGTCGGAGGTGAAGAAGCAACAGATGAGTCGACAGCCCTCAAAGGGAAATCTTATCTTCTATCAATTTGATCAGTGTCTTCGAATCAGAGTCTTTCAAGACTTTTTGAAATTCATCTTTATCTCAAAATACTTACACAAAGACATTATTTGAATTACAAAATAATATGTATAAAAAATATATAATAAAATAATTTTAGAGGCTTTATAATACCCTGGCCAACAAAAAGATCATCATAGGAACAATCATCATCTTCAGGTAGTGGTGTCATTAACACATCATCATCTTGGCTACAATTATATTCAGCATTTGTTCAAGATTATCATATATGTCCTCACTTCAAATAACTCGCTCAACAACAACATCTAATGCATCATAAATGTTATGATTAATGGCACCTTCAATCTCTTCTTTTATTTTTTCTTCATCCAATTCATTTTCAAAGATATCAACACTATTACTATTATTATTTTCATCATAATAAAATAGATCATTCAAGTTTATGATACGAATTTCAAAATCAGACCTATTTAACAATCTCTTTGATGTATCACCTAATCTCTTAATATCAATCTAATTAAGAATAGAAAAATACTTCATCTGTGGATTATCCCTATAATGAGATTATTAGATAAATAAGCATATAACATTTCCATAACACTATAGCACAAGCTATGGTAAAAATTTAGATTCATCCAAATTACAATAGATTTGTATAATATTTTTTGACATTTGAACTTATAAATATGTCCGGGAGCTATGATCCTAAATCAGAGTATCAATATCAAAGAATAATCCAAATAATATAAAATTTTTAGGAAAGCTTTCGGTTGCAACCAAATGGACCTCTATGATATATTTTCTAATTTATAATTTTTTTGATATTTTTCTTTTTTTAGAATTTGCACAATCTATGATTTTTTTAATTTTTATCATATTTTTTTATTTCCATCAAAATATGATACATTTATGTAACATTTTTTTGACAATTAAGCTTATAAATATGTTCTAAAGGTGTGATAAAAAATTAATCCAAAAAAATCAACTAGTATTTGATACCCTAATTTTGGTTTGATCCCAAAATCTAAATAGTATATGATTTTTGAATTTTCTGCATAGTCTATGATTTTTAAATTTTCTTTATATATTTTGAATTTTTTTTATTTTTTTATTTGTAGTATTTTTTGGATTTGGATATGGTGATTTTGGCTTGATCCTAAAATCATAGTATCAACCTTAATGAGTAGTCCAAAGGCTTTGAAATTTAGGGAAAAGCTTTTAATTCCAACCAAATGAACTTCTATAACAAATTTTTAAATTTATACAATTTATATATATTTCAGATTTACATGATTTTTTTTTATTTTTTTATTCCATTTTTTTTTTAGTTTCACCAAGCCACCCTTGGATTTATGCAATGGTTTTTGATATTTTTAATCGTATCCGAACAGTTTTTCTTAATATTTTTAAGGATTATTCTACTTCTTAACAGTTTATTTTTCCTATTTTCTTTAATTTCTCTCATTTCTACTAAAATGTTATGATAGTTTCCAGATTCAATGCTCATCTCAATGTGAAGGAATAAATACCAGTTAACTTTTGAAAAAGCGAGAACTCATTTTATCATGCATAAATAACTCTTAAATAATAAAAAATAACAAAGATAATAATTTACTTACATAACGTTTTTATTCTTTGGGATTCAATGCTAAAACAAATAAAAGACGAATAAAAAAAGAGAAGAAGAAGAAGGAAGGAGCAGCACCACCCACGTATAAAGGTAGCAGAAAAAGCTAAAGAAGAAGGAAAATGATGAGAGGAAGAAGAGTGACAGAGAGAATAAAAACATGAAGTTGACCCTTGCAAATGTACGTCCAACTCCGAGCCACAACAACTACTTACATACTGTAGCAAAGTTATAGGTTTCCTCGTCCATGCTAAATCAACCGTGAACGAGTGATCCAAAAACTACTGTTTTGATCTTATGGTTTGTTTTTATTAGGGTTATCAGCAATATGATGAGCAGAAGAAAGCACAAGAAGAGGATAAAAGGTTCGTTCAGAAGCACCTATGAATTCGTATCATTTCGAATGATCCAATCTCGATAACAGATGAAAGCCACAGTCAGTAGATCTTTGTATTTAAGCTGTATTGTTGAGGGGAGACTGTGATGAGCATATATATGGCTATGCTACATGGTTTTCACGTTCTCTCCCAAAATCTTAACCATTAAGCTTTGTACTGTTCTTTTCCCCTTCCGAAACTGCATTGGGTACGATGGCTTTCCCATGCACGACCAATTGCAAGAGCTGATTCGTGCAGGTCTTGTGGCTCTCCCACTGTGGAGCACATGCATGCATGGTGGTCACTGCTTCCAGTGGAGGGTGAGTTGGAGGTGGTCATGCTTGTTGCCAAAAGGTTAGTGATAAAGAAGATAGTATGCATGCAGGCAGTCTTTATGGGATGAGATGTTGATAAAAGATACAATGAAAGGCTTTATCTTCTGTGATAAGAAGCAAGTGGGATCTGATGACACAAAATGCAGCAAAAGCTAGCTTCATCATATTTAGTGGTGGTCATGTCTGCTTTCCAAGAGAAGGAAGATGAGAAAAAGCAGGGAAGACCAACATATTGAAGGTCCTTTTGCCTACGATGATCGAGTGGCCAGAGGTTTCTAGGTTATCGTCATCACAAATGCATTGAGCATTTGATCATTCCATCCTGAAAGAGATGGAGGAGGACAACAACCATGGAAGGAGAAGGAATTCCATAGAGGAGTAGACTTGGTGCACAGTGCATGCACTGTACCGGAGATGACAGAAACATGTGGGCGATCAACATGTCCACTCCTGCAATTGCTGACTACACAGGAAGGTCCCCCATTTGATTTTACCGTCTGGTGGATTGAGAAATGTAAACGCTATAGACCATGAGGACGAAACAATCTGGAGGTGATGCTGATGTTTGCCGGGAAGATGCGTCTGCCACTCAAAGTGTTATTGATAGTTCTTGTACTTTGGTCCTAAATTTTATTTACATATTGCATCTCTTATTTTCTTTCTCCTTTACCTCTTTTTTTGTTTTCTTTTGTACATTTCAAATATGTTGCAGGGAAAGAAAAAGGAAAATAAATTTCCTTTTTTTTCTTTTCTTTTCTTGGTTGAGCATAAAAAATTGCAAATGATGCTTTGGTGTCTATTATTCCATGAAGCATTCTTAGCCTCAGATCCAATGCAAGATTTCTGAATCATATGTTGAAGCTAATGTTTCCATTCCACAAAATGTCTCATTCCTTCAGAGACTAGAAAAAAGATGGAAGAACATTTGTTTGTGTCTGCTAAATGTAAACCAGTCTATCAAATGGTGTCCCACATCAAAGAAGAAGATCCAACCCAACATGATTGCTACATCCAAGATGAAATGATAAAGAATTAGAGACAGATTGATATTTGAAAGAATACAAGTATCAAAAGCTCAATCAAATGTAGAAATAATTCATTCTTGAAAGATTCACAAGTTTCTGTCACTGAACTTTTTTTCTTCCTTACTTCACAACTGATACTTGGGATAGAAATTTAGAAAGGGATAAAAAAAGATGTTGCAATATTTTTTTTTCAACCTTTTGAAACTAAAGATTTTATTAGATAACTCTTGAAAGTTTTATTATATCATTACACATCCAAATCTTTGTGAGATTTCAGGAATACAAACATCACTCTCAATAATGCATGCTTTGGACCATTTGTACTATATGAATAACTTGTCCCAGTTACTTTTCTCTTTCCATTGGTGAGCTCAACAGTCAACTCTTCTCTCTCTCTCTCTCTCTCTCTCTCTCTCTGAGATGTTTCCTAGATGCGACCAATAAAACTTTCTTTGTTGTCCAAAGTCCTTTTATCTTGTTGGTAGGCAACACATAGGAATTAGATTGCTAATAGACATGGTATCGAACAGACATCAATCTTAGGTCAAACAATGGCCAAAGCATAATCAAGTCTGGAATCCATAAACAGAAAATGCTATTTAAATCGACCATATTGTCCAAAAAATCCAAGAAACTTATATAGACATGGTGATTTTGTCTAGGTAAAATAGATTGAGCCAATAAAATACCAATATGGACTGTCAAACTAGTATACTACCAAACATGAACACCTTATGGGGTGTGCTTATTGCTTACAAACCTAATTGGGATAATCTTTTCAAATGACAACATATAGATTAAGATGTGGATTATTATTTTAATGTTGCAAGAGTTTCAACATAATATCAAGAGGATAAGATCCTATCCTATAGTAATTTGGTAGAAGGATGACAAGTGCACTTCTAGATCACATCAAGATTGGGACAGGCCCCTCCCTCAACTGGGTGATATGGTCCTTCAATTTCTGGTTAAGTGATTTGATGACCAGGAAACTTAATCTTTATTCTACTCCTTTCTTGATTCCTTTCCCTTTACTACCATTTTGGTATTTGGCTACCTACATTGGATGTTTGTTGGATATGTAAAATTTACTTCATACAATTGAGACATCACTATATCTGAAAACCCCCATCTGCCTTAATATTATCAGGAATAAGTTAACATATCTTATAATTATTTATCCAAGTATTCAAAGCCATGTATTGAATACTCAGATAAATAAATAAGTGAATAGATTTTTTGTGCAAAAGTCTTTTCTTTCTCTTCCAAACACCTGTAGTCAATCTTTGGCAGTCCTTGGGAGATCTGTTGGACTATGAAAACCAGACATCCTTATTTACCCCTCCTTCCTCCTCCATTGATGCCTGTGATACTATGATGATTACTGTGCAAAAAGAAAAGTGTGAAGCAGCTGACAGAGTGATTTTTATATTGGTTATAATTCTTAGCACACATTATTCCAACCTCCATGCCATGGCTTCATATCATCAACAATGTCAACAGTATCTGGTAATATTTAATCCTCTCTGGTCAGAAATGGAATCACAACCTAAGCCTTGCCCTGTGAATGATCTGTCTTCTGAGAGAGGAATATACCTGTTGTAGCTTTGAGGGTGCCTATCTGTGATGTCATTTACTTTCCAAAAGGTGTCCTTGGTCGAACTTTTCACTTTCTCCTCTCCAACAGGCAAAGCATGAAAGGAAGTGTTCTAATGGAAGTAAACTATCAGTAGTTACATTTAATTGTATAATGGGATAGTAAAACTCAAGAAAAAAGTTTGAAACTGCATCTCTTTGATTCTTTTTTTTCATAATAATAATATAAAATTCCATATCTACCCTTCAAATGCAGTGGAGCCTCTCAGCTACTCTCTCTCTTCCTTTCCTTCTCTCACTTGATGGTTCTTTTTCATGCCTCTGGTCCATCTTGTTCTATAAATTCCACCCCTCTCATAGGCTCCAATTCCCTTTCCTTCTCTCCTCTTCTTCTTTGCTAAGCTTTGTAAGAGGTTCTGCTGCTGCTTTTTTGTTCTTCTGTAGTCCTCTTCCTGCTTCGAGTGGCTGGTTTGCCTCGAAGATTTTTCTTGGATTACAGCTGAATACTGTTGTTCTTGCTGTTGTCCTTGTTGTGTTGGTAGAAAAGGTCCCTCCTTTGCATCTCCTTCGACTGGATTCCTGTTCTTGGGATCCTTTCTGCTACGAATTGCTGGGGAAACTCTGCCAAAATTTTCTCTGGAGATTCTGTTTCTGGGTTCAGCATCACATCCACCTTGCTGCTGAAGTCTGGGGTCGCTCTGTGCTGCTCTCTGTTCCAAGATCTCATCTTTGTGTATTAAAATCTCTCGTTTTTTCCCCTTTCCTTTCACATGCAGCATCGGTTTCTCATCATCTTTCCGATCTAAGTCTATGTTGGCTATCAACAGTGAGATCTTTCTCTCTGGATTTATGATAACTTCCACCCTCAGGCGCAGCACCCATCTCGTCCAGTCCTTCTCTGTTGTCTTCCTCTACTGGTTCTATGTGTTCTCGTGGACTCGTTCTTAGTATCCTTTTCTAAGTAATAATCTTTGTATACCGATACTATTTAGCCTTATTTCCACCCAAGATCTAGTCTTTCCTGAGGCATCAGCGTCATAGTCTCTAAAGGACTGCTAAAGATCTCAGTGTTCCATGGCTTCTCCCGGTGGGACTTCATCAGGATCCAGCCTGCTCCAGACGTCAGGCTCCGAAGAGGATCTGCAGGCACTGATGGACCAGAAGAGGCAAAAGAGAATGATATCCAACCGCGAGTCCGCGAGGCGGTCGAGGATGCGCAAGCAGAAACATTTGGACGATCTGACGGCGCAGCTGAACCAGCTGAGGAAGGAGAACAGCCGGATCCTGACATCCTTGACCCTCACCACACGGCATCATTCGGCTGTGGAGGCCGAGAACTCTGTCCTCAGGACTCAGATGGTGGAGCTCGGCAACAGGCTGCAGTCTCTCAGTGAGATCCTACACTGCTTGAATGGGAACACCGCCATCACCAGTGGTCTGTTCTGTGATGGCCATCAGGTCAATAATAGCTTTAGCAATCCATGGAACCTCATGTACATGAACCAGCAGCCCATCATGGCTTCAGTAGGCAATATGTTCCTATACTGACAGAGAGGGAGGTTGGTGTCTGCAGTGTTGCTATCACTGCTTTGTCAATGAGTTGGTCTTTGTCTATCATGGTGTCTGTTGTAGTATGTATGTTGGGTAGAAGATCAAGACATATATTAGTTTTCAGAGCTTCAAGGAATCAAACAAGATCTGTATCAAGCATAAACATCTCTCTCTCTCTCTCTCTCTCTCTCTCTCTCTCTCTCTCTCTGTGGATATGTGTGCCATGTTATCAGAACTGATCAAGAGCTACATTAAATTGCAGTAGGTCTGCTTTGACTTATGAAGATGCCCAAGCAGATTGTGAAAAGCTCAAGAGTTTGATAGATTGAAATGATAAAATGTGTGACAAGTGGCTTGAAACATGTAGACTACAGAAAACAATTTGAATTGTTAGGTCCATTACAAAGGCATCATCACTTCAGCATAGACATCTTAATCAGTGAGCACCAAGTAATATAATATCAGTTGCCATTTTTGCTGATGCCTGCCATTGTATTCTTTTCTGCCTGGATTGTGTTGGCTGGCCAGTCTGATAGCTGAAGTTAATGTTGCAGACAATTTCTGGGATGGAATCTGCTGAAACAAAGCCAAACTGTACACCTTAGAGCTATCCAATGGTGCATTCACAGGTGTATGCACATGAAGTACTGTTCTCTGACTTCCATTATTTAACATTGTTATCTTGTATAGGTTATGACAACATCTTTTTTCTTTGCTCCCTGTGGACCACAGTGTTTGTCTGTGGACAAGAATCAATAATTGATCCTGTGAATTTAAGTTTCACTCTGTCAAAAACTTAGTAAAATATCACCACATGAGTCCAAGTTCTGAGGGTCCTGCAAAATATAATTTCCAGGAAAAGGAAAACATAAATGAATGTTCATAGACATAAAAACTGACTGCTGATTCCCTGTGATCACTGAAAATGTTGATCCAAGCATTGTTGGCTGACCAAGAAACTAAGACAAGAACCTTGAGTTCAATAAAAATGTCATTCTTGACATATGTATTGAATTGTGTGCGTGTATATATACATACACACACCATATATATGTATATATATATATATATATATATATATATATGTATGTATGTATATATATCATCTGAAGAAGAAAAGTGCGAATTGTTATGCTTCTTCCTTTATTCAATTGCTAGAAGAAGCAAATTGTGATACTTCTTCCTTTGCTGTTCTTGATAATGCCTTGCTGAAAAAGGAGGGTTATAAAGTATATATGTAAGGATTAACTCCTCACAAAAAGTGTGTTGGGATGAGGAAATCACCTGTCATGCTCTCTATATTAAGATCTCAATGCATGATAAGAAATGCTTCAGAATTCCATGTTGCAGCTCAAAAGTAACGAAGAGGTGCAGGCAGCCATTAATGAGGAGACAAGGCAAAAGGCAACTTTGGGTTACTGGGACAACAGTCGGTACTTCTCTGTATCTGCCTGTGATGGTGGAAATCTTTGGTGACTATGGTAGTGGTAGAGTGATCACTCATCACATCTTAAAAAAGCTTGATCATGACCCTAAAACTCCTCATTGAGTGGCACTTGAAGGTGGAGCATGTTCCAATCAAATAATTGTTGAGAGTAGTCCACAGACAGAGTTAGGCACTGGATCACATCAAAGCCCTTCTGAAGACATTAACATACGAAAGTTGGTAACCTTAATGCATCATGAGAAGCTTAATCTACACATGTAGATTTCAGAAGAATGTGATTTGACCATGTAACTTGGAAACAGATGAGCAGCATATATGAAAGGACCAAAGATGATAACACGAAACCATGAAACACATGCCATTAGCAGTAGTAGTAATATTAGATAGCATGTTTTGCCACAGCTCAAGTCAGTCTTTGTCCTTTTAGCTTCAGCTTTGCCAGTTTTACTGCCAACCGCCAATAGATCCTGTCGATCCATTGGAAGACAGCAATCCTCATGCCCTGTTTCACGATCATTGTGCCAACGAAACCCCAAAATCCAACCACGAATCCTATGACAATGCTAGCAATGTTCAGTATCATTTCGAGCTTGTCACTGTTATCTTCTTCTTGAATTCCTGCAGAAGCTGGACCTTGAGAAGCTTCATCACCGGGGCACTTTGGCAAAGGCGTTCCACAGAGGCCTTTGTTTCCGACGTAGATCGAGGGATCATTTAAGGTCTGCAATTGATTGCTCGTCGGGATTCTTCCGGACAAGTGATTGTAAGACAGGTTCATGTGGCTCAGGAAATTTAGAGCAGACAAGCTCAAAGGAATCTCGCCGCCGAGATTGTTCATCGACAGGTCGAGTGATTCCAACTGCCTCATGCCGCCAATGTCAGTCGGGATTTCCCCCGCCAAATGGTTCTTGGACAAGTTCAGGAAATGCAGTCCATGGAGATCGGTCAGCTCAACCGGAATCTCACCATGCAGATCGTTGTTCGACAGATCTATGCTCGTCACCAGCGATAGCACGGTGCTGTACTCGATGGTCGATCCTTTGGTGGTTATCAGGACATGCTCACTGTAGTACCGCGCGTTGCTGTCGATCAGCGGCTCTATGACATTCTGTATCACGACCATTGCGTCCAGCAATCCAATGGACGAAGGGATGGCACCGGAAAGATTGTTGCAGGAGAGATCCAGGACATGGAGGGATGTGAGGTTGGATATGTGCGCCGAGATGGTGCCATGGAGTAGATTGGACCTCAACCGAAGAACCTTCAAAGACGAGAGGCTGCTTCCTATCCACCTCGGTAGCTCACCAGACAACCTGTTCTCACCCAGATCAAGGGTGATCAATTGCTTGCAGTGTTTCAAGAAGGCAGGAAGACTTCCAGAGAGGCTGTTATTGTTCAGGTGCAGAGACTGTAGCGATGTTGGATATGAGCTGTGGCAGTCCGGCAACTCCCCGGACAAGCCATTGTTGGACAGATCGAGGACTTCCAGTAAGGTCATGTTGCAAAAGAAGGGAGGGAAGTCTCCACTGATACGGTTGTCAGACAAGGTCAAGATGGATGGGTTCAGATCAGCTGCAAAGCTCCGGGGGAGAGGTCCCGAGAAGGAGTTGTTGGAGAGGTTTATGATGCTCTGCTCGACAGAACGCACAACTGGTAATGAACCATGCAAGCTGTTGGAGCTCAAGTCAAGGTAATGCCAGCCACTGGGGTTGAAGCCCGAGAACCAAGCTGGAATGGTACCCCAGAGCCCTGTTCTGGACAGGTACAGGTTTTCTAGGCTCGTCTGGGTTCGGATCCAAGAAGGAATTATGGTTCCCAGATGACAGGAGCTCATTCCAATGGTGAAGGCATCGAAAGGAGGAACCCAGTCGTCAGGCAGGATCACCCTCAAGGTGTTCTGAGAAATGTCCAAGAACTTTAAGATGGCGAGATTGGCGAAGTGGGATTCGGTCACATTCCCTACCAACGAGTTCGAGGGGAGGTACAACTCAGAGAGTTCAGATAACTGGCCCAAGCTTGGAGGGATGATCCCACTCAAATTGTTATTCGAAACATGCAGGGAAGATAGACGCAGTGGTGGAGAGCAGTTCGACAAACCATCTATGAGATCAGCAAGCTCCCCTGCGACATTGTTGTCGGACAAATCGATGTACTCTAGGTTGCACAAGCTTCCCATTCCCCTCGGTATGTTCCCCGTCAAGCTGTTGGATGACATGTCCAGGCGCCGCAAGCTTCGGAGGCCCCCGACGGTCGCTGGTATTCGTCCAGTAATGAAGTTGTTCTGCAAGTACATGGCCTGCAAGTTCTCCAGGTTCCCAATGGACGGAGGTAGGTGCCCTGTGATGCTGTTATGCGACAGGTAGAGCTCTTCGAGGTTGCGGAGATTGCCGATGCTCTCCGGTATCGATCCGGCGATGGTGTTCCTTCCCAAATACAATTGTATCAGGTTGGTGAGGTTCCCTATGCTCTGTGGTATCTCGCCACTGAGGTTATTGCCGGAGAAGTATATGAACTCCAAGCGAAGGAGATTCCCAACGGTCTGTGGAATGTCACCGGAAATTTGATTGGAGCTGAAGCTTAGATACCGTAGGCTGCTGAGATTTCCCAGCATCTCGGGAAGATGCCCGGTGATCTGATTGTTGTCTATGACCAGGTACTCCAGGTGCCTTAGGCTCACCAAGATGCGTGCGATGTCTCCGGTTAGCTTGTTCCATTGCAGATCCAGATTCCGCAAGCGCTTGCTGGCGTTGCCCACAATCCCATAGATTTCGCCTTCGATGTCGTTGGCCGACAGATCTAATTCCAGCAAGTTAGTGAGAGCCGCCAGCGCAGGTTGCAGCGGCTGGATATCGAACCCGCCGCAGGAGCCGAGCTGGAGATGCTCGAGGGTGCTGGCGTTGGACAGCCAGTCCAGGATGGAAGTGTTTATGTTGAGGTTACCGGAGAGATCGAGCATGGTGATGGAGGTGAGATTGAAAGGCGGCAGGGTGGGCGGGACGTACGTGGGATTCGACCACTGCAGGTGCAGCACTTGGAGGGAGGGGATGGAGTTGATGGAGTGGAACCAATTGGTCGCTAGCGACATGTCGACGCAGCTCATGTCGAGATACCTGAGATAAGGAAGGTGAGAGAGCCAGCCGAGGTCATCCACGTGCAGGTCGCCGTAGCACCCGTTGAGATCCAGGTAGCGAAGGGCGGAGAGGTTCCCCAGCCGAGGAGGGACGGCGCCGGCGAACATGGCGCTCGACAGGTTCAGGTACTCCAGGTGCACCAGGGATGCGAACGTCTCGGGCACGGCGGCGGAGGAGAAGTTGTTCATGCTCAGGTCCAGGTACTTGAGGTGCGTCAGCTCAAGCAGAGAAGGGTTCACCCTGCTGGCGTCGACGTCTCCGACAACGTCCAGGTAAGGGAAGCGGAGGTCGAGCTTCGTGACATGGCCAGTGGCACCATCGCAGGCCACTCCTCTCCACGTGCAGCAGTCGTCGCCGGTCCAGGAGGCGAGCCAGTCGCCGGAAGGGTCGTACATGTCGGCGCCGACGGCAAGGAGAGCCCTCCTCTCGCTCTCTACGCAGCTCCCCTTCGCTTCGAGACGAGAGATGGCTCTGCTGCTGATGAGCAAGGCCATCAGCATCACATACATCGGAACAAGAGCTCCACCTCCGCAGCCATAACCAGTGGCCATTGCTTGATTAGGGGAGGAAGAGGGAAGGTAGGTGCGATGCTGTGGCAATCAAAGCCACGGATATATATCATGTTGCACTGTGGCTGGTGCAAAGTGCGGGGGATGGTATGGTCCCATGTACAGTGATATATGTACGTAAGCTTTATGTAAGGCATTGTGGGAACGATGACCGGTGATAGCACGCGTGTTTGACGGGTGCTTTGTGCATGTACTGCCGATGGGAATAAATATAGGAAATGGGACCAATATGAAGGAGAAATAAGTGAGATCTATTTGGACTTATGTCACATCACAGACATCATTTTTGAAGTTGTTGGGAATGTGACAGGACTTATAAAGAAGGAGACTTAGGTTTTGGTCAAACTTGTCATCTGCCTTGCTGATGGCTGCATTATAGCGTAGGTGTGAGGAGGATGCACTAATTATTTATATGGACTAATAGGTCAATTTGTCCACAACTATGTATCCACACAATGATTTATGACTGAATTAAATCATTATATTTAAAGAGAAAAGGAAATGGAAGTGATTTTTTTTTATTAATTAGAAAAGACTTTAAAATTATGTAAGAAGCTAATAATATAGTACATATATTTTCCAACAAAAGACAAGCACCCAAAAATAAATCATCTTCTCGGTAGATTATAAAGGACTGGTTTAGCATGCTTGCCACTGTATTTTTTGTATTAATTCAAGGTTATTTGATATAGATTGGTGTATACTTCTTTATGGCACCATAATTAGGTTGATGTGACACCACTATCAGTTTTATTTTTGTGTTGAGTCAAACATATACTTTGTTGTTTGTACTCAAAAGAGTTCTATGAGTTGATCCTTCTACTAAATTTCCAACCCCTCTTGACTTAGTCACAACTCTTAACACATGGCAAGACCAATTGTACATAACAAATGATGCATCATAGTCAAACGCCAACGATTAGGTTAACATGAGGTGATCCAAGTGTAACTCCTATCTCTTGACCAAGCAACGAATGATGAGACCTATGAGTCATAAGATAATATTTGCCTTAATAGAAGGACAAAATTTCTTTGAGAAGATACCCAAAAAATCAGAAATGATGTGATGTATCGGAATTGTTGACATGACAAAAGCTCTCTCTCTCTCTCTCTCTAGATCATGACTTCACTTTCAACTTGCTCTCTTTATCCATCAATCTTTTCGAGTTGGTTTATATCCCACCCACGAGTAGTAGTGGGCTCGATTGGAACCTACAAGAAGACGACTAATGGTTTGTAGCTCGCAATGACCCAATCAATTTCCCACTAAATCATGCCTATAGTACGACAAAGGAATTATATATATATATACACATGAGGATTAATTGATAGACTCGAAGTATTTTCTTAATTCTAATAATTATTGTTTTCAATTAAAATGATTGCAAAATTTGATCTTGACTTGATGTTGCCACTCAAGTGGATATGATATGATTTTTCTTCCCACTACCTAATTTGCATATGATCATTTGAAGATGTTGTGTATGGGGCCACATATGGAATCATATCTAGAAGGAGTTCCACACACAAACACATAGGTCAGTGGGAGACCCCATGATGGGGAGAGGAGCTCAGAAACTAATGGGAAATTGCTGCACATTCCCATGGGCATATCAAAACACTGGTTAAGATGGTTGGGCAAGTTGATGATGAAGAGATTTTGACCCAACGTATGGAAATCAACCCATGGGATGGGATATGAGGAGAGTGTTGGGGCATTCAAATTTATGTGTTGATCATCAACTTTATCCTTATAAGAAGTAAAGAAATTTAGAACATAGTTATTGTATCCTAAATCCTATATAACTTTAGGTTATTGATGGCTTGATGAATATGTCCAAATGTCTCTATAATCTCCTCATATCTCATTATAGAAGAATCGTTTACTCGTTAAATTATTACCCAAACTCATTACAAGATACTACTGATAATGTTTCAATGATCGCGGTTTAATTGGGCCTAATAATAATAAATGATTAGGTTCATATAGCCCAAACCTAAGTAAATCTACTATTCCACAATTACATGTACAATTGATCATCAGATCAATAGTTAATAAGATATTTTGATTTGTAATGCATCCTGCAAGTACCAAATATGACATTTGATATATCAAGTTTACTTGACTTGCAGTATATAAACTTTAGTCTTTTAAATCAGTCAACAGGTCAATCTTTATTCCTATTGATGAATGATCTCATTTAAAGTATGTAAACAATGCTAGAGTCCAACTGATGAGGAAAGATGAATCACAGCTGACGAATTCCAATTGATATCACAGTGATCACACTTTTCTGAACAACAAAGTACAGGAAAAAAAGAGAAAGGGACAGTTGCAAGGAAGTCATACACTAATTGAATGTGATATTAATGAAGTTGTAATTACATGATAATGCTCCATGAAAACTTGGTATGAAACTTAATCTGCATGTTTTCCTTTTTCAAGTGAGATCAGAAACACGAAAGAGGAACAGATGAGATCAGAAGGTCATTGCCAAGTTGTGCAGCCACTTCCTCCAACCACTACTCATGCAAGCTGGTTAGTTGCAGTAATAGATGAGTTGTTCATCTTCCATGTCTTGTAGCTTTCATCCTTTAGCTGGAGAATGTCATCCTGATAATTCATTAGCTAGCCTTAGCAGGCATTCAAATAGCTTCATGGAAGTGGGTGCATGAATCATCAGACTGATGCCACCAAACACACATTAGAAAGTAGCATTGGCCTCAGGAGCAGGTAGAGAATTGTCTGATCCAAGAACCAAACAAATGCAAAGCAAGGCAAAAGAGGCACCAATCCTTGATTGGCCATGGGAAGAGACACACAGATATGTGAGGCTGATTCATTTTGGCAATGTGAGGAGCAGGTATCCATGTCCACCTCAACTGCTACTGCAAATTACTTTTTTTTTTTGTGGATAGAATTGCCAGTAGAGATCTGAGTTCATATATTGTGGTAACTAATGCACTGTGAAGCTGGTACTCTTCTGTTTACTTACCTTTTCCTCATGTGCATATGAATGGAGGACTGGTATGTAGTTGGACAGAGAGTGTGATAATATTGTTAGATGGAAACTCCTACATGCAATATTTAGATTACCAGAATATGTGACAGTGGATCATGAGGGTTTGATGTATGCTAGATACTAGTTCATCACTATTCATCAGTTTAATCCTTTGGGTTAATGATATCAAGTTACCTTCTTGATGCCCATGTCTTCTAAATGCTATTATCCAAGTTTGACCAAGCTAGAAGTTGAAAAGGTAAATTAAGGAGTATTGGATTATTGTGCTATGGTCTTCCCTACCCTTTCTAGGAGGCCTATTGTGTCTTTTAATAAAGTTTTGTCTGCCTATGAAGCCACCTATCCAGGACTGAGCTTGACTTACCACCTAATCCTTGTGGCTGTTTATGGATCTGAGGAATTTATTTGACATTTCCTTTACATTTTTTGTATGCACTAAATCCTTCCTTCCTTTGAACTGTCAATGGAACTTGTTTTCCTCAGAGGAAGTGACTTGAAACCTTAGGTTGGCAGGACTTCTTATTGCACAGTAACTAAGGTCAGTAAGATCCTTTTGTCAGATTTTTATTTGATCTTGTGCTACAAAAACATGAGCCAAAACTAAACAAGGTTTTCGTTCATTTCTAAGACAACATTTGACCACCATTGTAAGCAGATACAGTCAACTATTGCAGAGCTATGTGAATAGCAAGTCAAATCCCAATCTCAAAAGAAGTGAAGTGATTCTAATCACTTGCATGGTCCTGTTGAATAAAATACCTGTTTCTGTTATACTTGCTCTTCTCATGGTGGCCATGGAGTAGGAGGAAGAAGCTAAGCAATAGCCTACTAACTCCACTATCTCGAATTAATTGTTATGCCTTTCTGCACTATAAATGCCCCAATCTAATCCTCCATCATCACCAAGAAGCATTTCAAGAAGAAGAAGAAGAAGAAGAAGCAGGAAACATGGCTCTTTCTATCAGCAGCTTCCTTATGGTCCTCGCAGCCCTCGCTCTTTCTCCTCTCTGCTTCGCCTTCCCTTATGGCGGCCCGTTCCTCTACCCACAGTTCTACGACCACTCGTGCCCCAAAGCCCAAGAGATCGTGAAGTCCATCGTCGCGAAAGCTGTTGCGAAGGAAGCACGCATGGCTGCCTCCTTGCTTCGCCTGCACTTCCATGACTGTTTCGTTAAGGTTAGTTCATTCGACCACATCACATAGATCGAAACGCAATGTGTAACACTGTCGTGTGTGTGTGTGTGTGTCTCTGTCTCTTCCAGGGCTGCGACGCATCCATTTTGCTGGACAGCAGTGGGACTATTGTGAGCGAGAAGGGGTCCATCCCTAATCGCAACTCCGTGAGAGGGTTCGAGGTCATCGATGAGATCAAGTCTGCGTTGGAGAAGGAGTGTCCTCACACAGTCTCCTGCGCCGACGTATTAGCTCTTGCTGCCAGAGACTCTACTGTCTTGGTATGATACATATCTCGTTCCATGCTAGGGTTTAGATCTAAAGTCTCAGATTAGATTTATGTTGTTTGTGCTGTGGATTAGGCTGGTGGCCCGTACTGGGATGTTCCACTGGGAAGGAGAGACTCACTGGGAGCAAGCATACAAGGGTCTAACAACAACATTCCTGCTCCCAACAACACTTTTCAGACCATCCTCACCAAGTTCAAGCTCAAGGGACTCGACCTTGTGGATCTCGTCGCCCTCTCTGGTAACCTTAACACATGTAGCTTTATCTCAGGAATCACGCATGCAGTAACAGCGAGGTGATCCAATGCGATGCAGGTAGCCACACGATCGGGCTATCGCGATGCACCAGTTTCCGGCAGAGGCTGTACAACCAGACCGGGAAGGGGTTCCCTGACTTCACCCTCGACCCGGCCTACGCAGCTCATCTGAGGACGCGATGCCCGCGCTCCGGCGGCGACCAGAACCTCTTCCCCTTGGACTTCGTCAGCCCCACCAAGTTCGACAACTCCTACTTCAGGAACCTGATGGCCAAGACGGGCCTCCTCAGCTCCGACGAGATCCTCTTCACCAACAACCCGGCGACGATGCACCTGGTTGAGCTCTACGCGGCGCACAACGAGCTCTTCTTCCAGCATTTCGCCAGGTCCATGGTGAAGATGGGCAACATCACCCCTCTCACTGGGAACAAGGGAGAGATCAGGATGAACTGCAGGAAGCTGAACCATCAATAAGTGCAGTGACGACTTCCACTGGATGTTCTTCATGTTTCTGTAATCCTCGGTTGTTCTCTCCCCTGTGAGCTATCTCTGCTTGATGTTCTTGTTGGCCCTCCTCAGGTTAATTTGCTCGAGTGAAGTACCCAAAACCAATAAGGTTGATGTGTTGTCACCATTTATTTTCCTTCAATTGTAATCTTTTAGCCTCGTCCTCTTCCGAAGTGGTTGGAAAGCAGCATGAAGAATGCATGCATGTGTGTTGGTGTCATCTTGCTCAAGACGCACGTACCTTCTGCCATGTGTGTCCATACATCGTGCTTTGAGATTCGTGCAGAGGAGATACGCGAGGGGATCCACGTCGTCCATCCTTTGAGATGCCCACCAACTTCTGATGGCGCCATTACTTGAACGCCCCACCAAATGGATTACCGAGACCTTTCTCAAAGGTTTTGTGAGGTCTTCTTCTAAAAATTCGATTTTGTGAGGTCTTCTGCCCTAAAGATCGAATTTTGATGCTTTTCGGTTGATCTCCTCATGCCAGTGATCCTGTTGTTAGATTACTGTCTGCGATATTCTAAAATCTTTGAGATAGCAGGAAATCTCCGCATTTTTCCTTTTCTTCTTCTTTTTCTGTTATTGCGGCTGTCAAATCGCTTAGAATTGGCCAGAATCAGCCAAAATCAATTCTATCCAATTTTGCCAATTTCTGTCTATAAGCCTGAGAAAGCAATTCAAGAATCATACAGAGTAGTTCATGACAAATTGCTCAGGAATGTCTTTCTCATGTCTTAGATAGTAGCAGAAGGAGAAAGCAGTTTCTTTAGCAGAACTCTTCAATGATCAACCAGTGACTGCTACCGAAGGAGAAGAACAGCATGTAAATACTTGGAACAGGATCGTCATTTATTATCTAAGTAGACAACCGAACCACTGATGCTTCACCTTCCTCTTTGAGACAAATCCCACGTCTCTCTCTCGCGTCTTGTTATCCATCCATCAGTAGTTCCTGTGAGAGTATCTTTCAGTAGGATTTGACTTGTTTAGACGACAAGTCAACCGGAACATTCTGTGGATCTGTGAACATGAATTTATGTTGAAGACGTGTACGATTAGTATGATGCATCGGCAGGAGAGGCAACATTACAATTAGCAGCAGCAGAGGGTTTTGAAGTCATTCCCTCTGTTTACCAAAATGTTCTTGAGATGTTGAATGAGAGGCACGAAAGAGATGAGCAGAAAAATTTTCAGGTAATGGCAATAATGGATATCCATTAATTATTTTTTCCTTTTCAAGGAATTGAGAAGAAAAAATAGCAATTTATTTATAAATCTATACTCTTCATAATGACAAAAAACAGAAAAGAAAAATTGTGATTAGAAGCAGACCAGAAGAAGAATACAACATTCATTTGAAGAAACTCTAGAAGAAATCCACATTAAATTCACTTGCCAATGCTCCTCGATGGATATCAAAGCAGGTCTCTGCTACATCACAAGACAGAAACCTCATGGAATAGGTACTGTAATCTTCTGAGCTCTCTGCATTTGGTTTCTCTTGCCAAGGACTAAACTTGTGTTCATGGGCCTCCCCTCCGTTCATGTGCACATGAGGTGGTGCTTCCGCCTCACTCTGAGCTACCCAATTCAAGGCCTCATCTCCCACCACATCTTTCATCTCAGCTCCTGTGTTGCAATTCCAGTTGCTGCTGTTGCTTGAGCTGTCTCCATAAACATCCAACACACTGCTGTATTCTCGTAGCCCTGAGTTGGCATAGCACTCAGTCTGCGCTAGTGATGATTCAAAAGATTGGTGGAATTGGTTGTAGATGTTCACATTATTCTCCACTGAATCCAGACATGTCTCGGTTTCGATCAGTGGGAATGGGTCGAACACCGGCTGTAATGGCAACTGCTCGAGATGTGTCCTGCTCGCCTCTTGGGCTTCGGTCTCTGTCTCGCACAGAGGCTTGTGGGTGCTCGGATCGATTCCTCTCTGTCGGAGTTTCTTCTTGAGGCACGAGTTCCAGTAGTTCTTGATCTCATTGTCTGTTCTTCCAGGCAATTGTGATGCAATCTGCGACCACCTGCAACCACAAACCGTGAGAAAGCCTGACACCATGAGCTGCTTACATGATCTCCTCCAGGCTTGCCTGCTACCTGTTGCCCATGATCTCGTGTAGGCTTATGATCAAATCCTCCTCTTGCTGCGAGAAGTTGCCTCTTTTAAGGTCCGGCCGCAGGTAATTGATCCACCTCAGTCTGCAACTCTTCCCACAGCGTTGCAGTCCTGCGAGGAGAAAATAAGTATCTGAATTACACACAGGAATCGGGACGAGAGGGGAAGAAGAAGATCAGAAACAACGAAGAGCTGAAGAATGCCTGCTAATTTCGGCACAGAGCTCCAACAGCCGACTCCATATCGAATGATGTGATTGTAGAGCTTTTCATCTTCTTCAGGAGACCACAAGCCTTTCCTTATCTTCTGCTCGAGACAGCAAGAATGCCGTCCCATTCCTCCAAACCCACGCCTGGTGTTCCTGGATGTGGAGGGACTTAAAAGGTTGATGTGCATGAGAGGCTGAGGGAGGGGAATCATAAGCTGGATTTATTGTGAGTGCAATATGCTTGAGATTCAAGCTAGATGCGGAGGGGGAAGGAAAGAGATGGGAGAGTGGAGAACACACAGAGATGGAGAGAGAGAAAGAAACAGAGGAGGAAGGTGAAGCAATCAAGTGGTTTCTAAGCAAGTCTCTGAGGTCCTTGCACTGCAGTGGATTGAGATTTAAGATAGCTTCAGTGGTCGGAACAGAGTGAATAAAAATACTTCAAAAGAAGCTAGCAACTGTTGATGGAGGGAAAGCCAAAAGCTTTGCAGGTAGTTGGGAGATGACATTTTCACTAGCTGTAATGACCATGAAGCTTCGTTAATCTGCAATCTTTTCCCAAAAATATTTTACATAAATTCATCTGAGTCAATGCAATCATTGTTTATTTATCAATCATTGCCTAAAAAAAATAATTGGCATCAAAATTTTTGCATGTCTCAAGTAGCAATTAAGATAGTTTCAGTTTACATAAGATCTTTTTTCTGTGGATATGAACAGATTTCATGGTCTCAAATTGTCACCTCGATGTAACGAAAATTAGTCGCATCGGAATTGACCTAATCTTGGTGCTTCTCTAATCTCTACATGACTAGCTAACCACCGAAAATAATATCGGCGACTCGCAAAAGAAATTACTTGAAACTACTGAATCTTTTCCTTCATTCTTTTCTAGGTTTTCTCAAGGAGGTCAGTAAGATCTATTTTACCTTGAACTGTCATAGGGTTCAGAATCAAGTGACATGAAACATGAGATGTAGAGCTTCAATTTACTTTATATGGTGGTCCATTGAAGTCCCTGTCAATTGGCTTATCAGATTGAAGGTTCTATGTAAGCCTGTACTAAGAACAAGATGAACCATGTTCGCACTTGTTGATGATTCCTTAGGTTTGTGACAGGGATAGATCAACCTCTGAACTGCTTTATTAAACTTAGCCTGTTTATGACAGTAATCATAATATTTATACAACAATTACATCTATATTTTGAACAAAAACAAATAGCCCCACCTGATTTTCCAGACTATAACATCACTGTAGTCTGATTACCTGCAGCTTGTTGGAGATGCCATTACTGTTTCAACTTTGAACACAGAATTGGCATCATTATCATTCTTCCTGTTATAGTTTGAACAAAGGAAATTGAAGTGAAAGTTTCAAAGTTTCATTCATTTTTCTCTCACTTATCTAAAAATAAAGAAATTTTGATGAATATGTTTCAGACTGTGGCCACTGGAGTCTAAACAAGTGGCCTTAGACATGATCACAAGTCTGCATGATGTTTCCAGTTGCAATTAGCTGGACTTGTGGTAGCAGCACAAGAAATCAAGCAAGGATATCTTTGAAAACTACACAAAGAGAAAAAAAAAATGCCGTAGTTGCATTGTAGAAGACCCCCAACTCTATCTTACGGTAATTGTGGAGACTACGAAGAGAAGCTACTATGTATATGGAAGACAGAAACAAAATCTATGAACTTTTTGGTCGACCATATTCATGTCAACAATGTCTGCCATCCATATATGGGTTAGCAAAAACCACTGTTGTGGTGGCTGCCCTTCTTGTCCATCCAAATCTTTCCAAGACAACTTGGTAAGGATTCTTAGATGTGGACTTGAAGGTCTTCCACCCTACGCTAGATTCAACTACATACATGCCTCCCATGAAAAGGAAACATCATAGTAGCTCATCTTTGAAGTCACAAAAACCAGAGCCAAGGGAACTACATAAGAAACAAAGGCAATCCAGTACTCTATCTTCCCTATTATGAGGTTGGCCCTATTTTAAGGTGTATGATTAATTTACAGGTCTTTCATGATAACTCACTAAACTAATTGGTTCCATCCAACAAAAGCATATGTATGCATTGTTGGAATGTATTCCTGTTGCCTGTAAGAAAACTTAGGTTGATGCTGATACAAGGAAACACAGGGAATGCCTCATGCAATCCGCAGCCTTGTTCATTTCTTCACCCCTCACCAACTTTGAATATGATGTGCTCCAGACTTCATTGTGCTGACTCAGTAATCTTTTGATCTGTTAATCTTGACTAGCATTCTGTTCTTTCGGATTTCGGAAGAAGTGGATCATGCAGATGAGTGAGTTTGTCCACCTCAAACATTGCGTAACAATGAGATTTGGAGAATAAGCCTTGCAAATTGTTCTACAAGGTTTACTCATCATGATCTCTCATGGTGAAGGTTTCCAACATGCCTTTTCTCCCACACACCATATCCCAAAACTTTTCTGCAAAAGGACAGTCAAAAAGCAGGCGCAAATTTGTTTCAGTGAAAGGTATTTCTTGAGACACTCAACTAGCTAAAGGCAGGGATTAAGAGAAGGTGTCTACATGTTAAGCAGATGGATTAGTTGTTGACCTCAAATCTTTTTTTCCATCACTGAAAGATACTGCATGGAGGAAAGAGTGTCCCCCATGACAGATGCTGTCGCTGAGATGGAAAGATCAGGGAGATCTTGCTTGCAAGTTCTTCCCCAATCTTTGCACGAAGCAACAACCATGATTGACTACATTCCAGCTTCCATGTTTTGGCATTGGAGAGGGATGAGCTAGCAAAGAGTGGGGAGAGAACAGTGCGTCACAAGAACCTGCTACTTCTTTTCTTGGTCATTCAATGTTCCTTCACAGTTACTTAACTATGTTTCCTGACCTCCACTGGGCATGGAAAACGAACTCAATTATGGGTGGGAAACATCCGATCACCATCGACAGCTCCTCTGAGTGTAGTGACTGTCATCGATGTACCTTTCTTTGATTCATAGGTGGATCTTTTCGAACCTGTGACACATATTTTGATCTGAGGTTGATGAATCATTGTACATCCTGCATACTTACACATGAAGATGACTGTTCGAGATGATAGGTACCCTTTTTTCCCTCAGGGAAAAGCAAATATGATAGAAGACGAGCATCCGATAAACCAGGTAGAAAACTTAGGATTCACGTTAGCTTTATAGGAGCAAATCTCCTCTTCATTTGAAGCTGGAACAGCTAATGATTTGCCCATAACTATGATCACTTAGATTTAGTTCTACCAGGTTGAATGCTTCGGTGTGAGATCAATGAAAAGATGAGAGCAATTTAGTGCGTCAAGGCTGAGCTCAAGTCACTCCAGAGCATCTGGAATTGACATGAAGAAGCTTCATGCAGATAATTGCCATGAAGACATGGTGCGAACTTGGATAATATCCTTCTTATTACACCCATTATGTTCAACGATGACAGATGGTGCGAACTCGAGACAAAAAATTCTCCAAGCTTTCTTGATCACACGAGGCCGACGATGTAGTGTTGATGAGGATGTCCACTTAGCCTCATGAGGTTGGCTATACAGTGCTGATGATGATTCGATACATGGTTTTACGATCGGACCAATCGCCCATCACATTATAGAAGACTCTCAGATATAATCTCGAGAACTTTTAGGTGAAACATCGATGGGTAGATATAAGATAATTTTTTTTTATAGTCTCGATCCGAATCTCTGGATCCTGACACCTTAATCTAAAACGGATTCGAAAGTAACAATTGGTTCCTACCTAAAACCACGTGTCGGACGATTAGAATGTTTTGGAACACTTGCCATTCCAATTTCTCTTGCTTTCAGACGTGTGTCGAATCTACTTGTATGTATATGTAGTTTCGTCAATGTTTACAGCTAACATTAGCTTGGTCAAAATGCCGACATTGGCTTTATTCACTGCAAATCCTTCTCACAATCATTTGGTCTTAGGTCTTCGGTCTTCATGGGGTAGTCATGGAGAAGCATGCACAAGACTTCGCCATGGCCCCCAGGAACCAACAACAAAGCTTCCTTTTCAAGCAGAGATCATGATCCAGGGATGATAAGCTAAAGCAAAACAACGCTGCCCCACCTCTCCTTCTTCCTCCATCCAACCATCATCATCATCAACCTCAGCTCTCTCTTCACTGTCTTGTTCATGTCGTCCCATGGAAAGTGATGGTCCTCGGCTAGCCTTTCTGCCTTCTTCTTCTTCTTCTCCATGTGGACCATCACACGGTACAACCCTCCATCACTGGAGCTGCCATCAAGGAGGACCTACGTGCCCACCCTGCCCATGTAGATGATACTGGCATTTCAAGCCATCTGTGTCAGCAACACCTTCGGGGTTTGACATCGGAGAGATCGAAGGAATCTTTGCCGCACGCCCGTGCACACATGCAGCAATTAAAGGGATTTAACAGCCCATGCCGACGTCCCACCGCTAATCATGCTTGCTTTGTTTGATGTTTAGAATGTAATCATCATTTTGTTTGGTTGGACTATTAATCCTGCCGACAGAGTTTGACGATTCAAACTTCATCGTTCGAACTGGAACCTTAGTTGTGTACAAGTACATATATATATGTATATATAGCAAAAGTTCTTCAAAAGCTTTTTATTGTTTTCACCTCTATATATGGTTTGAATTTTATATCAAGAATCAAGTCAAGTAGCCAATTATTTGCTAAAAGATACTATATACATAATTGTTAATGTGGATCTTGGTGATATATGATCCATCTTGTTCTTCCGTACTTAAACACCTTTAAAACTCAAACCGAAAGTTTTGAATAAATCTCCTCGGGAAGTTTGAATATACATCATTTGTTTAATGTGTCATCATCGTCACATGAATAGACATGATTTGATTCTATCTCAAAAACATGAGCTTTCCCGATAATCCAAATGATGATTTTTGTGAGATGGTTAGAGTTAGGGAAGATCTAGTCGATGAGATCACGAGGTAGCGGTTGAATGTTCGAGGTGACTTTCGAGTTGGATCGAGGTGGGTCCTAGCTTCCTCGAGGTTTTGGAGATGAGTTAAGGTATGTCTTGACTTCGTCTGGGACTTTGTATAAGCGGTCAGTGTTAGGGAGATTTCCTGACCTAACCCCTCCGATGGTAAAGTTAGTTTTAGTGGAGTGGGAACAATAGGATTTTCTAGTCAGATCCCCTACTCAGGCCTTGGGGACCAACTTTTATACCTGGGCAATCGATAGAAGGAGATTGACGACTGATGGGGACTAGTCCGTACATCCTCTTGTGGCTCATTTATGTGAACAACATATTGCTATAGTTTTTTGTGTCACATCGTCAATGAGGAACGACTATAGGAGCGTTGCTTGTCAGTCCTAGTGGCGGCTAGGGATAGGCAAATGATGATCTTCTATATAAACCGACCAGAAAGGGGGCAGATAGGCTTTATTGTCAAGGGGTTACTGCTCTTGATGGCTAGTTTGTATTGCTTTCCCTTGAGTTGCAATTTGTCAAGGGTGATATATTGTCGCTTTGCTGTTCGCCACTGCAGAGGGTGATGCTAGCTTCTCTCTGCCCACATCAGCGTCTTGGTGGCCAGTTGGCATATCAAGGCTGATGTTAGCATATCACCTATCATTCGTTCCCCTTGTAATGTGTGCTTCGAGACTCCATAGAGAGGGCTTCGAGGCACATTATTTGATCTTTTTATTCAGTCGAGGTTAACTTGGTGGGGTTCTTTAATTTTCACATTTTGGGTATACCTCATTTGATAGACCTATTGTAATAGGGCATTTAGGCATAGGTTGGGCTTCTTGACTTGCACACTTGTGATGTCTAATGTCTCGTCGTAGCTAACGTTGTGATGCGGGTTGGATTTCCCAACTTGTACACCTCAGGTGTATCATGCCTTGTCTACCGTGGTGGGCATTTATCCCTGTCATCATAGGTTAAGGGCCTCTACTATAATGGGCCTTGGTTCTACTATAGCAGGTTAAGGTCTTCCATCATAATGAGTCTTTATCACAGTCATAGTAGGTCAACGGTTTCCATTGTATCGAGCCTTTATCCCAATCGTAGTGGGTCAAGGGTTTTTGCTGTAGCAGACCAGTGGACTTCCGTCGTAGCAAAGCCTTCATCCCCATCATAGTGAGTCTTCTTCCCCACCATAATGGGTCTTCATCTTCATCGTAGCGGAAGAGTGGGCTTCCACCATAGCAGGCCTTTGTCCCCACCCATGGCAAGTCTTCTTCCTCGCTGTAGTGGGTTGGGGGCCTCCACCATAATAAGCCAGTGCGCTTCCGTCATAGTAGGCTTTCATCTTCATCATGACGAATTTTATTCCCCATAGTAGTGAGTCTTCATCACCATCATAGCGAGTTGGGGACTTCCACCATAGCAGGCTAGTGAGCTTCCATCATAGCGGGCCTTCATCCCCACCATAGTTGGTCTTCTTCCCAGTTGTAGTGGGTCGGGGGCCTCCACCATAGCAAATCGGTGTCGTTTTGTCATAGCGGTCGATCTGGCTAGGGCCTCCTCATCGACCGAACCATCTTGCGGCTGGTCTAGGTGTCAGGCATTGAATCCTAGCATATCATCCTTTCACATTGTGGTAGGGCTAGCATGATGGTAGGGAGACGTTAGATTGTAGCGGGCTTTTTTTTTTGCCTTATTAGGGGTTCAATAGGCCTCAAGACCCACGTTGGAAAATCTGGATAAAGTATCACATGCATAGTAGAAGAATAGAAAAAATAAAATCCTAGATTTTTCAGAAAATATCTTGTCATCGTGCAATGATTGGTACATAAAAATACGCAATCGAAAAACCATGCGTACCATGTAAGATATGTTACAGAGGGAGATTATATATTCATGAAAAATCTCATATCTATAGGAGAGGATGAAGGAGGCCAACTATGCTCCTCTCTAGTGGTAATCCACATGGAAAATGGGGTGATGACGCTCGTCAAATTGCTGCATGATCTTCCTCTCCATGTGCACTATAAGGCTGCATCGTAATAAAAAAGGGTCGACCCTACTTGCTGTCCATATGCCCCAAATTAGGTTTCTTAGCTGAGGAAGAGAGGAGAGAGAGGAGAATAGGAGGGGCGGTCAAGAGAAGACTAGCCTATGTCATCTTTTGTCCCCTCTTATTTATAGAGATTCCTACTACTTAACCATAATAGATCCTACCCTATTGGGTATTGGATCTCTATTTAATTACCCAAGCCTATTGGATTAGTGGATCTCTATCCAATAATCTCTTATTGGTTATTATTAAATCTATCTACATGATCCAATAATTCATAAGCTTACTAGATATCTAATAAGATATGGGCTCCAACGGACATCTCATATCTAAACTTTTACTCGTCGCAACACCTACCATATGTGTGTGACCTTCTAGACCCAATATCAAGTTGATCATAAGTCATACTTATCAGAACTCCTTCTAACTTAGTAAAATTTTATTTTCATAATATTTCATTCGACTAATTGACTATGGATGTACTAGGCCACTACACCGTAGTCCCTAAAGGATATAAGAAAATTCAATCTACTAGACCTGTCTATCCTCAACTACCGTGTATCTATAGTTCCTCATCCATCTAATATCCAAAAAACTATATATTGGGCATGATGCTATTAGGCCTATACGGAATTTACTCGAGTCTCGCTCTAATCGGATTCTTCTAGAGAATTTTTTCCCTCTCAATTCGAATGACCCTAATTAGGGATTTACATGAGTAAGAACGCATAATATTTCTCTCATATCACCAAGAGCATATGATCATTTATCGATACTCAATTACCATCCTAAGATTGGCTACCACTTTTGATAATTGATTGTGCTATATCTGAAACTTCTAGACCTATAAGTCCAGTATCAAAGAGTGGAGTACTCATATAGGACATCCTAGGTATCTCAAGTTTAAGGGTCAGACACACGATTAGGACCACGGAATTGTTATCTATCAATGAGGTATCATCAATCATTTAGAATTTTGTGAGCATATCAATTAGTGAACTCATTCTCGAATAAGCACCAATACTATATCCCTAGTATCCTAACATGAGCAGTTATGAGATCAACCGTCGCTATCATATGGATGGATATATAGCATAATAATCTATTTGGTTATCTCGATATCCCTCTTGAGTAACATGTGATCAGTATTATTTATGATATATGTTTAAAGGTGAATCAGTCTCATTATCATGATCTTATCGCGATCTGATTCCCCTTGCACAGATTCATAGACATAATAATATATGTAACATGCAACATAAAGTGAGAAAAACATCAATAATAATAATAATCAAGAGATTATGCAGTGTGTCACACATGTTATCACTCACATGATTGGCTTGTATGACACCTATGACTAGCAGCCCATGCCCTCCTTGCGGGTCTTAAAGCTTCACCCCTTTATAGTTGGGCTCAAGTCTTGTTGTCGTCGAGGCTTCCTCAAGGCGACATTATGAGAGGGGATTCTCGCCTTCAGGAAGCTTCCAGATTGGGGACAACTATCTTAGTTATTGGGAGGCGAGGGGGGTGGTGGCTTCCTTTAAACTTCTTTCGCTCTTCGGGGAATAGCTCATTCTATGCCTTAGCCTTTTCCTTTAGCTTTTGCCCCCTCAGATTTTAAGAGTCTCCACTTGACCTTTTGTCATTAGCTCCGATGGGCTGATTGACCTCTCTCCATCTCCTTCAGTGACCTTTCGATGTCTCCAAACTAGATTAGGATGTCTTTGCCTTCTCACCCTAGCTTTGATTCATCGAGTTGTCCATCTGTTGAGGTCAATGCTCCATCCTCATGTAATCCAAGGTAGTACATATTAATTTGTCCTCCTTTGCAAATGAATCTTTGGTAGACCCAAAAGCCCTTGGGATCTCGAGTCTATATAAGATGCTCATAACTGTGATTCAATCATGATCGAGTCTTACCTAGATCGACTGTAGTCCTGTTATTACATCTCGATTGAGTATGAGTTGTCAATCCCTTGACTTGAGCAACGTCCCTTTAACTTGATCCTTGGGGGCTTATGTTTGTCCTATGATGCCTTCAAAGTGGGGCTACACCTCCCGTTCCACCCCATCATTGTGTCATGCCTCGAGTGGTGGAGATTTCACCCTCCTATATGGCGCCCAACCCCTCAAATAATAAGGGTTGGAGGGCATGATACTTCTTCGCGCCCGTCAAGAGTAGGGCTTCTCCCTTGCTTGGTGGATATGGACTATTGACAACACTCCTCCCTCACTGTTGGATGAGGAGGTTGCTAGTGTCCGTCACATAAGGGAGGTCCTCTCCTCTTATGATGCGGTGAGGTGGATAGACAAAGATTGGTTGGTTGAGGCAGGCTTTAGCCCGACCCCCTAAGGTATATAGACTGGTCTTCTCTTACTTGTTTCTTGATGTTATTGTTGACCTTGTGTTTAGATGTCTTTCCTTCTACAGACACAGATATTAAGTACTTGAAGGGATTGGGCCCCTCACTAGGGTCACGAGCTCCTAAGGTGGTGACTCGAGAGCCATCCATGGAGGTCGTCAACCCTTCTCGGTAGGATCGCGATGATCCCGAGTAGCCAACTGCCATGGTTGGGGCAATGACTCGAGCTGCTAAGTTAGCCAATCAACTGGAGCTAGTCTAACAGTAACTCGGGGATGCCGAGCTAGAGTTTGAGGATGCATAGAAAAAGTTGCACGAGGTAGAGCAAGGGCGCGAGGAGGCAGCTTGGGAGTTAGAAGATGCCGAGCGGCACTTGGCCGAGCTCGACCAACAAGCAAAGGACACTTGGGAGAAGGGTAGCTTAATGGAAGATTAGTTGTTGATCCTTTTTTATGAGCTGGTGGTGGCCAAGACTAAGGCCCAAAAAGCAAAGGAAGGCTTGGAGGAGGAACGGTGTCATGCCCCCGATCTAGAAAAGGGGATAATCATCACCTACAAGGAGTCGGATGGATTCCAATAAGGCCTTTTGAGGTCGGGGTGAGCCTCATATTAATATGGGTACTTTATCGCCCTGGAACGGTTCAAAGCAAAGTACCCAAGGTTGGAGGTCGAGGAAGACCCTTTCATATATCGCCCCCAAGGATGACAACATGCCAATGGCGGTCAAGGTCCCTTTCGATGACAGTCAACACCTTTTTTGTGGGCTCCTGACCAAGTCTAATGCTTTTCCTTCTTTAATAAAAATCTTCCTTCTCGATATGTAATTCTTTATTTTAGCATGTGTTGGGACCCTCGGGACGGGTTATGCCTAGCCTTATGCGAGCATCGTCTTAATGATAGAATTTCTTCAAGTTGGCAATATGCCAAGTCTTTGGTAGTGTTTTGCCCTTCGTGGTCTTGAGGTGGTAAGTCCCTTCTTGGACTACGTCAATCACTCGGTAAGGCCCTTCCCAGCTTGGCATTAGCTTTCCTCAAGATCCCCAACCTTGACTTGTTGCAAGCAGACCTTGCAGTTATAAAGTTTAACCACCTCTTGCTTGTACTTAGAGTTCAGAGATATGCCTCAGCTCTTAGTTCATTAACTAAGTCTAGCTCGACCTAGAGTCCTTCCTCTGACGTGGTTTTATTGAAGTTCTCTATTTGGGGGGTCGGGAAGATAATCTTGGGTGGTAGTATTGCATCAGAGCTGTATGCCAAGCTAAAGGGTAACTCGTCCGAGCCGGTCTTGGGAGTGGTTCAAGACGCCCATAATATGCATAGGAGCTTGTCAAGCTAGGTGCCTTTTGCCCCCATGGCCGTCTTTATTAGCCCTTTAAGGATGGATCGGTTGGTAACCTCGGCTAGGTCGTTGGTATGAGAATGTGCCATCGATGGATGATGGGGATTGGTATATATATCCTCTTGTAGCTCATTTATGCGAATGGTGAATTGGTACAGTTTCCCATGGTGTGTCGTCGGTGAAGGAAAATTGTAGGGGCATCGTTTGTCAATTTTAATGGTTGCCAAAGACAAGCAGACGCTGATTGTTTGTGCAAGTCGACTAGGGAGGGGGCAGATAGGCTTTATCACCGGGGGGTTACTACTCCCAATGATCAGTCCGTACCACCTCCCCCTAAGTTACGGTCTTTTGGGGGTGGTATGTTGCTGCCCTATCGTTCATCACTAGGGAAGGGTGACGTCAACTTCTCTCCACCCACGACAATGTATTGGCAGTAACCAATTGATAGGTAAAGGTTGATGTCATTATATTCTCTAGCAGGTAATACTCCGAGAGAGTTAATGAGCTTATTCTTATTGAACGAAGATCCTGGTAGTTAGCATATCACTAATCATCAGTAAATTTTTAAGCTCGAACTCCTTGGAGGAAGCCAAAATTATAGAATTATGATCCATGAAAATTGATTGTAGAGCATTAAAAGTGAGCAACGTTATAATTGTTTCATCAAACATGCTTCGATAAGCTCAAATCCCAAATTTGTAGTATATTATGGGGGAGAGATGCACACGAACCAAATTTTATCTTGACTGAATGAGTATATTAGATTATATTATCTATATATTAAAAATAAAAGTCAGTTTTAATTAAACAATAGTTTTCTTTGAGATAAAAATAGTAGCCTTCTTGAAATTAAAATATCTCATATGGTACCAATAAAAAAAAAAGAGTTCAATATATCATTCATTTGTTCGATAATATTTGTTATTTTTCATATTTTTCTAATTGGTGACATTTATACTTTTTAACAAATTTTTAATCATAAGAATACTACGAGATTTAATTTTCTATTGTTAATTAAAAGGGCTTATGATAGATTGACAATGTTTTTTTATGATAATTTATATAAATATTTTTAAAATCAGACTTGGATTGAAGCCGACTTGACATGTTCCTTATACATTATAAACTTTTAATGAGATAGACCCTAACACGTAAGATAAAAGTGAGAGTTTGATGAGTTGAAGGTGAATATTGGGTGTGGTTATACAAATTACAACATAAAAAAAGATTGAAATTTAGTCATCTCTCTCGACACAAAACTTGCTATAGGCTCTAATAAAGATTAAAATTAGCTTCGAATCTCACTAGAATCTTCAATACATAGTAATTTAGCTTAACCTTCAACAAAATTCAATCAAGAGGCAACAGTTGAAAATTTTCATAAGATTTGTTAGTTTATGTGGTTCTATTTAATTAGGTAAAATATATTATAGATTTAATTAACTTTCGATTATGATTATTAGTAAAAAAAAATAAAGTTTACTTATGGTATGATTTCTTGGGAGATACCTTGATGGGAGGTACTCTTTAAATTATTTATTCAGGCTCTTTTACTCTCACCTATAAATAAATAGGATCTCCTAGGGATTATACATGATGTGAGATTTATTCTCAATCTCACTTAGTCCTTATTATATCACTTATAGTAGCCATGTGAATGATAGAAAGAAAGAGTAGAAGGAGAGTCCAATTATTGCTACTTGTTGATTAGATTACAGAGTGCATTATTGAATCTGATAAAGTTTTTTCAATAGCATTGAAAGGTATGTAATCTTGATCCTAATCTATCATTATTTTATTTTGATTTTAGATCAACTAAATATTGATAATTTTAAATTAATCTTGACTAATCTAATTGGGTTGGTGTTTGGCCCAAATCAATCAAACTCAATTTGGGTGACTCTATTTTGAGCTTGCCTAATTAAATAGAGTTGATTGGGCCAATTTAAGATTTTATACAAAATAAAAAATAAATTATGGATTCCTTTTATAATTTGTTTCATATGATATATTCATAATTTTTATTTATTTATGATAATCAAATTTTAATTATTATTATGGGATATTTATGTAATTATTCACAAACATATATTGAAAATTATAAAATAATATTTATTTATTTTTATATAAAGGTATTATTTATATTTTATCATAATTATAATCATCATATAAGTTTTTTATGTTGATTAATATTTAATAATTATTATCTTCTTATTGAACTATTTTTATCTATATTAAATTAAAGAATAATTAGTAAATATTATTAATAATTTATATCCTTAAGTTTTGATATTTAAATTATAATAAATATTTTATTATTTATAGAATATTTTAAATTATATTTTATATTATTATATTGGTCTTATGACCACTTAAGTAGCCTAGACCAATATATAAAATTATTTTAAAGAATTAATTTTAAATAATAATAATAAATAATATTCATAATAACATATATAATTATGAGATTTAGATAATCCTGAAGAAAAATCTATCTTGAATAATTATGTGTTGAGGTAGGATAATACTATTTTATATATTCTTGTATGTTAGGTTATATATTTAAAAATAATAATACTATTCTATGAGAAAGATATTAGTCCTCCATAAATAATTTTTAGTGAACACTAGATATATTAATAGGTAAAATATGAATAATATTAATTAGTCATCATATTTTTGAAACTCACAGTATTAATGTTGTTTTGTATTTTACAATTATACTTCCTTCGATAGTCTCTTATACTTCTAGTGTCCCTATATTCTCTGGTTTAAATTATTCAGAGTGATTAAAACATTTACAATTCACACTAGACATATTAATTCTTGACCTAATATTGCTTTTTGAAAGGCTCACAAATTAATGAAAATATTGTGGAATAAATTAGTGAAATGAATACTTTGAGAAAGATCTAAAAGCTCTATCTAATGTTTATAAAAATGATAATTGTAAATAATATCAAAACTTCATTATCGCTTACAACTAATACATAAGAATATTTGAGAGTTATTCAAGATAAATTTAAATCTATTGATAAGTCATAGCATATTAATGAAGAAACTAATTATAGTTTATTATGATGGTGCTCGAGAGATATATGATCACATCATTGATAAGGTTATGAAACTTAAAGCATTAGACATAAATTTGGATGAATCTTCCCACGTGCAGTTCATTCTTAATTCTTTTTTTTTTCTCAATTTAGCCCATTTAAGATTCACTATAATACAAATAAAGATAAATAAGATTTGAATGAGCTAACTAATATGAGTATTCATGATGAATTAAGATTAAGGTAGGAAATATCTCATAATACTTTGACTACTACTCTAAGGAGTTAGTAATAAAAAAGAAAATTGAAGTATCATTCACTAAATTAATTTGGTGAGTTTGAAAATGCTGAGTGGACTAATGAAAAAAAAAAATTCATAGTAAAGTGCTTCTTTTATTATTAAAAAAAGATATATGAAAAAGGATTACATTAAACGTAATATTTGGTTAAAAAAAAGAGTATAAATTAGGCCCTTGTATCTTTCAAATTAAACATTATAGATGTTTCTTCTAATATTTTGTTTATTGATTCTATTACTTTAACTCATGTTACCAATAATATATAGGGATTTCTGATAACCTAGAAACTGTGAAAAATTCATTGTTACGAGGAATTAACTCAAAGTGAAAGTAATAACAGTGAGAACTTATTGCTTACACCTAGAGACAGATCATTTGCATTTGATAGATCTTACAAACATATGATATATTCTTACTATTTTAAAAAAATATAGTTTCTCTATCTAGAATTTATGAGTTAGGATATCATCTTTCTTTTGATAATGATAAACTCAGCATATTTTATAATTCAATAACAATTGGTTCTGAAATTTTGTGTAATCTTGAGTTACCATCTTTTTGAAATTCAATAACATCATTACCTTATTATAATCTTAAGTTATATCAAATGAATGATAATATTTCTCAATAAGAATCTAGATAAGAAAACCTAGATTAATAAAATAAAGGATTTGTAGAGAAGGAAAAGAAAATTTGAGCTTGCAAACTTAGAAAATTCATTTATGACCTTAAACAAATTTCCAAGTAATGGTATATGAAATTTCATGAAACCGTTACTTTATTCCGATTCAAGAAAAATCCTATTGATTTATGTATATATCGAAAAGTAAGTGTGAGTAAGTTTATTATATTGATCTTATGTATGAATGATATTTGACAATAGTGATATTAGAAAAGTTAAGGGATAATTTCTTGAAAAAGTGTAAAGCAATCACTTATCCTATTATCAATAATGGAAGTTTAATTATTCGCTGTGGTTAAGTCAATCACTAGAGCACTGAAGATATTTTGTAATAACATCGTAATGGTTTCTTTCTCTAAGAATGATGAGTACTCTAGTGATTATAAGAATATTAAAATAAATACTTAGTAGTCAAAGAATGAATATAGAAACAAGATGTGTTAATTGAGAACTTGAGTACTATTTTGAAGATTGTTGATCAATTTATTAAAATTTTATAACATAAAGTGTAACATATTCTTATAATGAGCTTACGAGCAACTAATAAAAAAATTGATGATACATTTTTAGGTGAATATTATTATTAATATTCTTTTTACTTACTTAATTAAGATTATTTATTTCTATTATCATATTTATATTTATGTATATGCATATTATAGTTGAATATGATAATAGAATTGTCTTGATAATATAAATTACAAGAGTTATTAGATTACATTAGGAAAGATTATACATAAAGAGAGTATGACATTGATGACATACAACTGCTATAACTCATAATAATACTCAAATTTAATAAGGCTTAGTTTTAAGATTCATGGCCATGTAAAAAAATACTTTTCAAAAATTTTAAAATTTAATTATATAAAATTATTTTTAAATAATTTTCTTTTTTTTATATTTTAATTCTTACAAATTAATAAGTTAAGTGAGAGAATGTTAAATTATGTAATCCTATTTAATTAGGTAAGATAGATTATAGATCTAATTAGATTCTGATTATAATTATCAATCAATAAAATAAAAATTCTTATTTATAAATAAATAAGACCTTCTAATGAACTATACAATACAAGATCTATTCTTAATTTTCTTTAGTCTATATTTCATCACTTATATTAGTCGTGAAGAATAAAAAGAGAAAAGAAAAAGAATCTATTTCATCCTATGCTATTACTGCCTCTTCATTCGATTATATAGCACATTTAAAATTTTGTAGACCAACATAAAATGATACACAATTTTGATCTTAATTTATTATTATTAATTTTAATTTTGATATTAAAATTTTCTATATAAAAATAACATAATTACAGTTTTCATATTTATAAAAATGATCTATAATCATGTAATATATTCAGTGTCATCTAAAAGTTTAACTGCATAAACAAAGCATTACTAGTAGTAAACACCCAGGTAGAATAGAATGTTTGGCGACACTAAATCTAATCGCCTTCACTGTACCTGCCCTAGTTCCAGGTTTTCGATGTAGCATGCATTGCAACCACCATTTACGAGCTGGTTAAGCTCCACACTTAATTGCCATTGACTTGTATCCCATGAAATCGAAGTCTGCAACAGGAGACGAATCCAGCGGACCAACCAGGTTTCTTGGGGTCACCGAAGCGTCATCAGAACGAGTCCCCGCTTCACTTTGACGAAGCAGAAGAGTCGCCCAACGCATGGGTTTGAAGGCCAACCCACTGCCTCTTGGAAACAGACGTGAAAGGACCGAGGAAGTAAGCTAGCAAGCAGGTTGCCGGTCATGGCGGTTGTTCTCATCCACCGAAATTATTGACAACTGAGACCCAAGATTGGGCTTTGACTCCTCGCCGTCGACTCTGCACTACATGTTTGACTTGTTCATCCCTTCGACCAATCAAAGAAGTATGTGAATCACGAGAGGTTCATCTTCATTTACTGCATTGAAACCTCAATAAAAGATGAGCAATCTATACTGTAGCAATAGTCACTTCATGTATTACGTCGTCCCCAAGTAATAGTGAGATATATTTAAAGTTGGCCTGCAAAATGACTTCGTGACGAAGATTTGCTTCCTTTGGATTCTATTGGATTCCAGAGTTCTCTTGGATCTTTCAAGAGAAATGTATTGAATGTATGCCTTGAACTTGTCGAAGGCAAAACGAATCTTCACTAAATTCCAGATCCCATCTACCAATTTATTAGTGAAGCATCTTCTTTAAAGAAGGAAAAGGATTCGATCTACGCTTCCCCACTCACCTTGGAACTCACTGAGGTTTCCAGAGCCAGACAACAAGCAAATCCCCACCTGTCTCTCTCACACAAACTGAAATTGAATGACATCCATCTGCTTCTCTTTAACCTTTCAGAACAGCGGAAGGAGATCCCAGACCAAAAAGTCAACACCCACCGCACAGCTCCCCTTGTTCAGTTCTCCACTTGCTTCGTTGTTGTTCCTGTCATGCGCAAAGACTTGTTTGTTTCGTGAGCCTTTGTGGTAATCTCGGCAGCTTTAAGGCCTGCTACTGGTGCAGCTTCTACTCTTGTGGAGCAAGGAGGCTGCGAAGGCTAGTCTTGCTGGTTCCTGATTGATTTCGGGAAACCAGGTAAGATTTGAAGAGAGGAGAGAAGAAATGGAGGATTCGGGCAAGCCTTCGCTCCATGTTGAGTCCTCAGCCGCGGAGGGCAGCCACTTCAAGCTGCCGGTGGACTCGGAGCAGAAGGCCACGGAGTTCTGGCTCTTCTCCTTCGCGAAACCCCACATGCGGGCCTTCCACCTCTCATGGTTCTCCTTCTTCTGTTGCTTCGTCTCCACCTTTGCAGCTCCGCCCCTCCTCCCGTTAATACGGGACAACCTCAACCTCACCACCACCGACATCGGCAACGCCGGCATAGCCTCCGTGTCCGGAGCGGTCTTTGCCCGACTCGCCATGGGCACCGCCTGTGACCTCGTCGGCCCCCGCCTCGCCTCCGCCTCCCTCACCCTCCTCACCGCCCCCGCCGTCTATTTCACCTCCGTCATCAACTCCGCCTCCTCGTACCTTCTCGTCCGGTTCTTCACCGGCTTCTCCCTCGCCTCCTTCGTCTCCACCCAGTTCTGGATGAGCTCCATGTTCTCTCCTCCCGTGGTGGGCGTCGCCAACGGGATCGCCGGCGGCTGGGGGAACCTCGGCGGAGGCGCCACCCAGCTCATCATGCCCCTCGTATACGACCTCATCCACCACATCGGCAGCACAAATTTCACCGCTTGGCGCATCGCCTTCTTCATTCCGGGCTTCATGCAGACGATCTCGGCGATCGCAGTCATAGCCTTGGGCCAAGATTTGCCTAACGGCAACTACCGGAAGCTGGAGAAGGCCGGGGACAAGCACAAGGACAGCTTCCGCAAGGTGTTCTACCATGCCGTCACCAACTACAGGGGGTGGATCTTGGCGTTGACCTACGGCTACTGCTTCGGGGTGGAGTTGACCATCGACAACATCATCGCGGAGTACTTCTACGACAAGTTCAACGTCAACCTCCGCACCGCAGGGATAATCGCCGCGAGCTTTGGGCTGGCAAACATCATCTCGCGGCCGGGCGGAGGCTTGCTCTCAGATTGGATGTCGAGGAGATACGGGATGCGAGGGAGACTGTGGAGCTTGTGGGTGGTGCAGATCGTGGGAGGAGTCTTGTGCATCGTTCTGGGGCGAATGAACAACCTAAGCGCGGCCATCATCGTCATGGTCTTGTTCTCCTTCTTCGTGCAGGCTGCGTGTGGGCTTACCTTCGGCGTCGTCCCTTTCGTCTCCAGAAGGTACATACTTCTCCATGGTTGATCCATGAACGTCACAGAAACTGACGACTCCATACAATCTGCAAGCAGGACAACACAAAAAGCCATCTTCCCTTCAAGTTCTTCTTTCATCAAACACCTGGTGTTCTGCAGGTCTCTGGGAATGATATCAGGGATGACCGGCGGGGGAGGCAACGTGGGCGCCGTCATCACGCAGCTCATATTCTTCAAGGGTAGCAAGTACTCCAAGGAAACAGGGATCACTCTCATGGGCGTCATGATCCTCTGCTGCACGCTCCCCATCACACTCATCTACTTCCCGCAGTGGGGCGGATTGTTCTGCGGCCCAAGGCCGAAGGCCACCGCAGAAGATTACTACGCAGCAGAATGGAGTGAGGACGAGAAGGAAAGAGGGTACCACTCGGCAAGCGTCAAGTTTGCAGAGAATAGCGTGAGGGAAGGAGGCCGAAGACGCGATTCTTCGCCCGCTGTTCCTGCAGACGACACGCCTTCACATGCTTGACCATGCAATCGCTCTGGGAGCAGCCTACTGGACTTTGCTTCGAGATGATGTCCATAGATGTGATCTTGGTAGTGGTCGAAACCAGCATCCATAGATTACCAGATGCTATCTTGTTTTCCTGAGTCACAACAAAGCAACGAGTAAAGCTATATTTCAACATTAACTCTACCGAGCAACACACGTCAAGAACGAAAACAATGGACACTAAAAAGCTCGAATTCGCACAAAAAATCGCCAATTCAAGACGATATAAAACGTCAACACTATTCAACGCTCCTTTCACGACGCTCATACTCCACGTATAGATTCTACCGGGTGACCGAGCGACAACAAGTCCACGCCAAGAACCGCTTCTGCTTCCATTTTGCTCCGGTCATTACGGCTGATGAAATCGAGGAGTGTTCGGGAGATGCGTGAGGAGAGAATCGAAGGGAGGGTCCGAGGAAGGGGAAGAGACGAACGTCGGACCCAAACGCATTTTACAGAGCAATTTTTAACAGCTAAATCTATTCTTGAGTTCCGGACACGTATCGAGCGGACTGTCCTCATCTTGACCGTCCATCACACCGAAGATGATCATGATCTGATGAGCCTTCCCTTCGCTAGGGTTTCCTTTTACCGCCTCACTCGGATATATAATCCCTCCGCTACTCCGCCGGCTGGTATTAGGGTTTGGATCTCGCTTGCTTTCGCAATGGCGCCGCCGAAGAAAGCGAGGATGGCGAGCCGGAACCCTAGCCTGATCCGAGGCATCGGCAAGTTCTCGAGGTCGAAGATGTACCACAAGCGCGGGATCTGGGCCATCAAGGCCAAGCATGGCGGTTCCTTCCCCCACCACGACCTGAAGCCTGCGCCGACAACGCCGGCAGCCGTGAAGCCCCCCAAGTTTTACCCCGCCGACGACGTCAAGACTCCCATCCCCAATCACCGCAAGGCCAAGCCCACCAAACTCAGGTATGTGGCGGGGTTGTCCTGCGTCTCTTGCTGTTGTCATGTGGTGCTCAGTTCGGTGTTTGTGATGCGTTCCTCTTGTGTGATTTAGGGCGAGCATCACTCCCGGGACTGTTCTGATCCTTCTCGCGGGGAGGTTCATGGGGAAGAGGGTTGTCTTCCTCAAGCAGCTGCCTTCCGGGCTTCTGCTCGTTACTGGTGAGTGCCTCGGGATCCGTTCGCATTAGATCGGAATGTGTTCATATTATTGTTTTGCTCCTTTATTCGCTATCTTCTTTTTTACCATAAGTTATTCTTAGCATCCTTTTGAACCTCTATACTGCAAGTTTTGCTTGGCAAATCAACTCATTAAACCAATGACGGTTGAATGGTTCATTCGTTCATATGAATTTTTGCCCTTTTTGAGTCGGCTTCTGTTTTTTTGATGAGTGCATGCTATTATAGATTTGGGGATAATGTGACAAAGAAACGTTTTTCCTGAAGCATTTTACTTGTGATCGCTATCTCACATAGAGTTATTAGCTGGAACAACAGTATTTATGGAAGGAACAGGTCTCCAGGATCATTCTAAATGGTGTTAGTATTGGCAATTTTTAAGGTACCTATTTATTCTCTCGCTGCACTAAAAAGAAAAAGCTATGTACTTCCAGCCTTGATTCTTCAATAATTGGCCGCATTTGGTTGGATTTCAGCTATTCAACTAAATGGGTACAAATGACATTTTTGTAGTTAATTATGATAGGAAGGTGAACTGATTTCGTATGTCTTTCCCCAAATGCACTATCTCCTCCACTGCTGTTTTGGCTAGAGTCTGCTGATGGCAACAAAAACCCTTTATTCTTTTTGGATAAAAAGTAAGGGTGGAGAAGATGAAGAGGAGTATGGTTGAGCGATAGTAATAGGAGTGGCTGGTTGAATGTTGATGTCGGGCTGCTGCATATGCCATCTTAGTGATGTTGTCCACCACTATAGCTTCAATCAGAGGTGCTACAGCTGTATTGAGAGTTGGGGCTGTGCAGCACCAGCAATGACTATGAGAGAGGGCAATTGAGGTGTAGAAATGAGAGAAAGAAGAAAAAGAAAGAAAAGGTTAACAGGAGAAAAGATGATGATGATAGTCTGCCAGTTTGTTTTAGTCTTTTAACCGATTGCAGCCTCTGGGCATATCAAATTTCTGCTATGCCCAAGCCCTACCATGTTTACATTTATGGATCACAATCCAGCTTCAAGATAACCTATATTTTTATCTTCCATCCTTCTCAAAATTAGAGAAGACATGGTTATAGAATTTAGTATCCAATTTTTTCCTTCCAATTTCATGTGTTGTTTAAAAGTCAATACTGGTTTGTTTTGTTTTGTGCTCCTAGTTCAGAGCACCAACGAGATATCAAGTTTGTCTTAACATTTACTTGATCCAATTTCTTACGAATCACAGTTCCTTAATATCAAGTTGGGTGCCTTGCACTAAATAGCTGCTTTCTTGTTGTCATATCAAAGATCACAAAAACACACTTTTTCTCTCTTTCTGTCTATCTGTCTTGATATCAGAAAAAAAATTGATGCATCAGTTGGATACTTGTTTAAAGTAATCAAAAGAGTGAGACATTGACATCATAGGAGAGCTGGTGTAAAAATGATTTTGACTATGAATCGAAATTATTTTTTGCTTGTTTTTGGTTCAATTTCGTGAAATGCATTAGAATGCAGCTTTCGAGGCTTTGCAGCCCAGGGCAAAAGTATTAATTAGTGTACAGTGAGCTTGTTGCAATACTATTTGACTCATTGCCTTGTATAATAAGATTTTTTGTTATAGCTACTGCTGTTTAATTGCTTTTCTGACCAGAACTACCTTTGAGTTAGTGTGGCATTATGGATCTGTTGTTCCTGGTTTTGCATCTCATTTAGTCGGGGATCTGTATAGGGCCCTTCAAGATAAATGGAGTGCCTCTAAGGCGAGTAAATCAAGCTTATGTCATCGGAACGTCCACTAAAGTTGATATATCACAAGTCAATACTGACAAGTTTGATGATAAGTACTTCACCAAGGAGAAAAAGAAGACGGCAAAGAAGAGCGAAGGTGAATTTTTCGAGAGTGAGAAAGAGGTTTGTCTTTGTCCATATCAGTATGTTGATCAATTACAAGTGTTCTATAAGTTCATTGCCTTATTCTTGCCCCTCTTATTCCCTTGAAAAATATAGGAAACAAAGGGACTCCCTCAGGAGAAGAAGGATGACCAAAAGTCTGTGGACACCCCATTGATAAAAGCCATCGAAGCAGTCGAAGACTTGAAGACCTACTTAGGTGCAAGGTTTTCACTTAGGTCAGGGATGAAACCCCATGAGCTCGTATTCTAGAATGAAGAATTTATTTCAGCTTAGTTACAATTTTATTTTGGTTTTTGCTGGTTTGCCTGGAGCTTAGACTGTCACGAGGATCCTGAATTTTGTTTCATGCTTTTCTATTCAACTGGAGAATTCTTCTCAGCTATAAATGTTTCAGTTGGAAATTTACCACTAAGTGAATCTATAGTTTTCAGAGATTTGCATTGGCTTTTAATGTAACCCTTCCTTGGATCCTGCATTCCTTCAACGTGATGGCCTTTTGTTTGTGTTTCAAAGATCCAAATCCAATATAATGCTAGTTTCTGTGATTTGATATGGTTCGGTATTCTTTGATCATCCAAATTGGAAAACATTGTGATGTGTTTCATCAATTTGTTATATGGGTTTCTCTGGAGAGTGACTGGTAGTTGTGAACGAGGAGAATCTTTCATTAAATTTGTTACTTTGTTGCATGTACACTCATGTAAAAGATGCTAATTCTATTAGAAATGTCAATGTCAGTCTCACGAAAAAGAGATAAAATACTAGATTTTTTTTAAAAAAAACTCGCAATATTGAACTTTTATCGAATGATTTTTTATTATAGGATGTTTATTTTTCATTGTTGATCATCATTGCCTCATTGCCTCTCACTACCATAGTTGTGTCGTCGATGCATCCCCCTTGTTCCCACTACAAAGGAGTGGGACCCATGGCTCCTCAATCTTCGAGGGTGTGTTAGAGGGCGATGTGAACAAGGAGCTCCTCATCTTTGTGAGTAAGGGGGAGACCGACGATCGATTGCCTTATTGAGGGAGGGGGATATGGCATAGCCACGTCATATGGAGGTGGCGAGGAGAGGGGAGGGGAGGAGGCACTGATTGACAAAGAACCCAACAGTGAGAAGATTTCCGCTGTGTATGAAGCTTTTATTTGGATACAGGAGGAGCTGCACCCGCCTCTAATTTTTGCCTCGAGTCTTGACTAGGTGTGGGTCCGCTTCCATCATTATTAGCAGGGTTGCCTATGGTTTCTTTTAGTAGCGACTCCGTATCCATGTCTCAAGACTGCTCACACAACATTCTAATCATCGAGGTGTCTCATCAGATTATTTGGCAGTTGAGTGTTTCCAGGACTCGAATCCGAGTTCCAGCAAAATCGATTACAAGATGGGAGAGTAATCTGGAACTCCTGCATCTGACCGATACATCAGCTGATAGTTTCATCGACTGATCCACACAATAATTACCACGCAAACACCAAACATAATTTTGGTAGATCAAGTTAAATGCAAGCGTCAGTGGAGAAGGAAAGTTGAAACACATGAATGACTCAAGCAAAGAAAAAGTCTTCTCAGTCAAGCTTCTTTGAATGCAGCAGATCCTACTTGACACTACATGCACCAGTTTCAATACTGCCTGAGCACTCATGCACTCGGTAATATTCTCTCAAAGAATGTTGAGTTGATTCCCCAAACTTTTCATTGCTCTTTGCAGCAGTTATTAATGCACGATGCAGTCTGACAAGCCTGCTTGCAGCATATATTCTCTACCGGCCTCTGAAGGAAGCTCAAGATATCCATCAACAGGAAAAGCAAACTTTGGGTGGATAAAAAGCAGGCCTTCCATTTCCAGCTTCAGTGGCTGCTTAGTCCTCCATTTAGTAATATGATTTCCGTGGATTGTTCTGTGGTATCATGTCAAAAAAGCTCATACATTAGTATCAAGTTGATGGTCGTTGCATTTGATCATGTGTGGTCATCTACAACCAGATTCCACAGACAACTAAAAATAATCCTGAGATAAAATTGTAAATGAAGGAGCTTTACCAGTGGGTTTGGACGATGACGATAACCAAGCATCATCCGTTTCTTATACTGCTCATATATATCATCATCAGCAGTAACTTCGCCAGGTTTTTGTGCACCAACACCTAAATTGTCCTTCTTCACTTCACCTGCCATCACTGGATCTGCACGTCCGCGCTTGTCACTGCCTAGTCCCTCACCTGCAAGCAGACCAGGTTTTCCAAAAGGAAAAACAAATGAATAAAAATAACATAAAAGTAAAAGCTCTATCCTGCTCCCGTGTATATTTACATGTTAAACTGTTGCTACAATAAATGTGTGTCTACTGATGGCAGAAGCTCTGATGATTTCCATCATACCACAAAAAAAAAAGTGAATTATGTTGGTTCTCAATGCAAGCCTACCATGTGAAAAACAAAATAAACCATGAACTATAGCAGATCATTACAATTTGTTCATGGGCTATAATTCCTCAACACAAATCTAAGATCAAGGTTCATCAAGAGAAGAGATAGCTAAAGTAGAATCCATTGGTTGAAGTGATAATGGCACTAGAGATAACTCCAAGAATAGTTGGACAAATGGCAGAAGCGAGTTAAAATGTCTCACCATAAGTGGAAAAATAGTATCAACTACAGGTTCAACCATACCTTCTTTCCAACCCATTTTAGATAGAAGCCTATGCCCAATGTTGTCAGCCTGGATTCTTGCTTTTTCTGCAGCCTCTCTAGCACCTTTCTGTGCAGATGCATCATTACAAGAAAACAGAAACTTCTCCAACTCTTCTGGTGGAATGAAATCACCCATGTGATGACCTTTTTTAAGGGGAGCTACAAAACCACAAAAGGGAAAAACGTTAGAACTACCTTGGAACTCAAGGTAACATCGTTTTTATTTTTACCACCACAGAAAAGCTACACGCATGAAATTGTTCATATTCAATATTCCACAGAATATTAGAACATAAACAAGGGAAACAGGAACTACTCTTAGCAAAATGAGTATACTTTAAGCTGATTCAAGAATTTGCCTCTACATCCACTGGAAGGCGCTATCATATATCGAATAATAACAAAATTCAGAATAACAAACCTTGAAGAGAAGCAGGTGGTGGCATTTCATCTTTTGATTGCTTCGGTTGCCTTATTCTCTCCTCCTGAGCAGCCTTCTTCATGTAAAACTCCATCATTGCAATGGGATCTGCAGGTGAAGACCCACTGGACTCACCTGATACCAAGACATCTACAAGCTTACAAGGAAGAACACCGGAGACAAGTGCAATCATGAAGAATAAATAATGAATATGATCCACCCTTGGCAAATGATCATATATGTAGATAAGAGAAGAGGCAGTTTAAACAATCAACAAAAACCAAACATTTTCCTTGGAAAAATCTTGTGGTTAGCAGAGAGAAAGGAGAAACAAGAGCCTTTGCATTATAAGTCACATTCCTATGGAGGCCATTGATTGTAATGACACTGTCTAAAGACAATAGAATGTCGTGTTCAGCATCACGTACATGCAGGTTTTTCATGATTTTCTACAAATATAAACATGCAAGTTTTCCTGAAAAATCTGTAAGCTATGTCAAAATAAAAGTGCTCCACCAATAAATTGATTCACAATAAAGGTTTCACTAAAATATGGTCCTATGATTGTTGCAAGGAATCACACTTCACAAGTGAATATTTATAAGCTTTTTAGAGTGTCAAACCAACAAAGTAAAGAATGTTTATGTTCATCGGCTGCATGATCTCATAAAATCCATATGATAAAATCTAAAAAGTCAAATCAAGCAGTAGAAGAAGTAAACCCCTAGCATGGCTACATTAGTTCAACTCAACCCATGGTATTCCCATGTAACCAAACCATTCAATCCAAGTTCAAGTCTGGACCAACCAATCTTTAAACTGTTGACTGAATGGATAGGGTTCTAGTCGAACATGATGCTCAACCAACACATCATGGAAAATATACCTTTTTTCTATAATTTTTTTCTAAAATTATACAAGTCACTTTTGACCATCCAAACAAAGATAACCCACCCTAAATCATATCTTATGGTCAGGTTCGTCCTGGGATCCTTGACCTTCTGGCAGGTTGAAGAGGTTTAGGAATAGACATATATAAACCCAACTGATGGACACCATTTATACTCGGCATCAAAACCTACTTAACAGGACAATACAAGCTAGATGAGGATACCATAACTGGAAGATCTTCCAGAAGAGCCAGATTCTTCATAAGATCCATACAAAGCTGAAGCAGGGGTTTGGTAATTAGGACGTTGTTGGATGTTGCTCCTTTCAGATCCACTTGCTACTCTAGAAGTTGAGGTGCTTCCATTGGCTTCCATAAGAAGTCGAGAATTATGTTAACATAAAAGCTTATATTTACCATTGAAAATATGGAAAATAAGGAGAAATTAGCACACAGATGGTACCGACCAGAATCTGATGCCTTAGAATCTTTCAATTGTGCAAGAGCCTTTTCCTCTTCAAAGAGCTGATACTCATAGTATTTATAATCTGAACAACTTGAATCAAACAAAAACCTGCAAAAATCCATGTTAAGCTCTTTGCACACTATCCTCATAGAGAAGTACACTCTTAAAAATAAATAACAAACATCATATTGTTCCAATTGCATATCTAGTGGGGAAAAAAACCTAATAATGAACTGACGGTCAGTGTTCATTTCACATAGTATCTGGAAAAGAAGATAGCTGTATTCCACACAATGTCTTCTCTAAGTATTCAAATGGACAGTTTAATATTCGTGGTACTCCTTAATAATGGAAGAAAGGACTGCCCAGCATAAAATAATGCAGTAACATGTTAACAGAAGCATCAAACTAATTATAGATCTAGTTAATGCAAACTACACTTGGAGGAGAACATTGGAAAACTGAGAGATTTCAGGAATTCATACTTGAAAGGTGTATCCCCAGGATTCCGTTGGCGTGTGATGTTCTCAAACTGCCTACCATTCTTTGCAACAAAACTTGCCAACTTATCTGCAACTTTCTTTACTGCTGGATCAGTTGGAGGAGATGGTGCTGCATGTCACTTAAATAACTGATTAATACCAAGAGCATGAACAAGGGAATGCAAATTACTGTTGTAGCAGCACTGCCACATTTTGAGTTCTTTCAACCAACATCCCTTCCATCAATGTCGATAGACACTTAAAAGACACAGGCTGCATTCATGAGACAAAGAAGTTTCAAGAATGTCTGGCACAAATCATGCTGACAGTTAATGGAGCTCAGTAAGCAAGACCTGGTGCCAATATCATATGTTAAAATGGAAAGCAATGATTACCAGGAGAATCCTATGTTAGTCAGGCACAAGAGTTGCTCAAATTTTCAGTGAAAACAACAAAACTTTTTAATTTATAGGAGTCAAAATCTAAAATGTAAGTCTGATAATGTTGGTGGCATAGTATCTGTCTTTCCCTGTATCATGTGGGAAGTGTGTCCAACTCTTCAAACTGTAGAGACTATGGATGAAAGCATGGACGAAAATGTACAAGAACTAGAATGGACCCTTTTTTTTATTGCAACACATCCTGTTCACCATTCATCATAACAAAACATTCTAGCTGTAATTTCACAAATCACAATCACTCTCCAGATTATAGCATTATAAATCAATCATGGAAGCTTGAACAGTCTATTTCCCACAATCCAACCCCTCACGTCTTCACCTACCTACACCCCAAGATAAAATAAGTATAATAATAAACCAAGTAAAAAGGATGGTTTAATGTACAAGGGCCCAACCAATGTGGAATATGGAAAGGTCAAAATACATGGATTTACCCCTACAAGCCGAGAGTTTGCTGATAAAATAAAAACTATAAAACAGAAAGGGAAGGCCACCACCACCACACCTTTACATCCTTAAAACAGTTGAAAACTGGGGTGCATTTTGAACGTCTGTTTCTTGTCCTTCCTTCTAATAACGTAAATAATGTCTATAGTTCCTCAACTAAGCAAATTTTAGTCTTTTTAATGATCTTTTGTTGTTCCAACATATATGAGTTTTGCATTTTTATTTGAATGATGTTATACAGTGACTGACCCTAATCACTTACTTCTGGGATGCCGATAGGCAGTTCATATTTCTTTCACCAAGGAATTCAGTGATACTTCATAAATAGCAACATCAATACTGAACTATAATGACCTATCCCTTCTATACCTTCCTACTTTATCTATTCTTTATTCAGAGACTGCCCGGGAACACCTGTTTCAAGCTCAAAATAACCTTGTATGTCCTTTTTCCAAGGTAAGGATCCTTGCTTTCAAATTGAAATGCCCTCTGATCCTTTCGTACACAATGTTTTTTGTGCTAATATGCAAAAGTTCATAGCACTGTATAGCAATTTAGCAAACCATACCAATTTATGTTCTGCATATTCTTATCTTGATGGCTGAGCTTTGTGTAGAAAGCTTAAATATATGGCATATAGGAAAAATGTGGTGTCTTGGTTTCAAAATGAGAAAGGATGTGTTTAGAGAAACAAAAAAGAAAACAAATGAGTGCTTTTTCAAGCATATCAAAATTTTCTTGTTCTACCTAAATTCATACTGCCGTCTATGAATAACTTCAAAAAAAATTTCACCTGAATTGATTTGGCACAATAAGACTAACCATGTACATCAACAAGCTAGATGACTCAAATAAGAAGTTTTTCTTCTTAATACAAAAAAGAAGACTTATATCAAATACTAAAAATAACAAAACCCAAAACCAAAATCAAGTTATGATTTCATGATTTACGTTTCACGAGGTAAACGGATATGGCATAGACAATCCTTAAACTTTCATGCATATAACTAATGTATCAGCAGATCATTCAGTTATGAGCACTACCAACAAATCCTGTCCACTACAAGTATAAAAAAAAACCTCATATATCTAGTTTTACGTGTATCAATCATATCAAGGTTTTTATCTGACGAACCATCATAAACGAGTAATAGAAGTAAAGACGCTTTTGATTCTTCTTCTAGGAAGGGGTGATAGCTTTTATCCATCACCAATGACTAAACTTTTCATGTTTCACATATTAAAGCTAAAAAATTCCACAATGAATCCAAATGCATGAAAAAGAAAATAACTATCATAACATAGCTAAATAGAAAAATGAAAGCAGCTGCAACACACTTCCCATAAAACATTAATTCACTGCAAAAGATCATGCAAAGAACAACAAATTACCAACATCCTGCTGTTGTGACAAAGACTGAATGATATCTCTTTGACCCAACTTCTGGCGCTTAATGGGTTCATCTCCAGAAACAGCTTCGGCTTCCGCAGCCTCTTCCTCCTCCTCATCAGTCACAAACTTAATTGGCGCTGCTGCAACCTTCGACTTCTGCTTCAAGCTGAAGGCAAGCTTGCCACCGGAGGTCAGAGTGCTTCCCTTCTTCGTATCCTTTACTTTAACTTCCAGCGGTCTTTTGTTAACAATAACAGAAGGTTTCAGGGCAACAGAAGGGGTGGCCGAAGTGCTAGATTTAGACCGATCAGCTGCAGCAGCTGGGACCTTCTCTTGCTGGAGTTGCTTAAATTTTTCCATGAAAGATCCATCATTAACAAACAAACTCGACTTGTCTCCTTTCTCCATCGTCGATCTCTCTTAAAGAACTCAATTCAGATCACGCAACTTGGGAACCAAAAGCTGCATCCTTTCAGTTCCGATTAAAAGAGGGCTTATAAAGCAAGCATCATAAAATCTTCAGCAGTCACGAAATAATAATCGAAGAAAAATTGGCGAAAGATCTTCAATTAGGGTTTCATGCAAACAGAGTCAAAAGATCGGATATCGTCCACGAAAACCAATCCAATCCATACGAGACGGCCCCGCAAGAAACCCTAAACAATCTAAAACTTGGGGGAGACTTCGATCGAGCCGATCCTTAAAAATCTAAAACTCGGATGTCGCTCATTTAAAGTAAATAAAAGAAAAAACGATAAAAATCGAGGAAAAATTGGGCAAAGATCTCTCTTTCGCATACCTAAATCAACAACGCTGTCGATCTCCAATCCCAGATAAAACGAGAGGGAGGAAGATGGATCGGGAGAACCCTACAGAGACGGAGAGAGACGGATTGCGAACCTTGAGGAGAAATCGAAATCGATGGAGGATAGCAAAATTTAGGGATTGAGGGCGGAGAGCGATGGAGAAAGTCTCCGTGTTAGGGCGTTTTATATCGGAGCGCTGCTCGATCCGTTATATCGCCAGCAACAGATCATCACAAATCCGATACAAAATGTAACGAGTCTCTAATTTATTTATACGAGTTTAAATCGATGATTATTTCATTATGGTAAATATGTTTCTCAAATTAAGATTTATCTAAATAAATAGTTTTTAGACACAGATGGAAGGTAGGAGATGCATGATTTATCTAAATAGTAATATTAGAAGTGAAAAACATATGAGGATATTGAGATATTCTAGTATCCATGTAAATAGTATTAAATGTAAAAGACACGAGGGCGATGAAATGGTGGTGTGATGTCGCTTGCAGATGATAGCTTGGGTAGCTCAATAGACATCAGGCAGCCTACAGCGCCTGCACAAGGAACGATAGCAATTACAGTGACTTAAGAAGGAAGATCGGGAAATCCAACTAATCTAATAGTGACAATGTTGTCATAAGCTGCAACGAGCAGCGAGCAATGAGCAGCTGGATGACGCTCTTTGACGTGGGTTCTGGCGACGACGATAGAGTTACTATTCGATAAATCTTGGGTGCGACATCATATGTACAGTAAAAAAATAAAAAATAAAAAATTTAATTTTTTAAAGATTTATTTATCGTCGTACGAAGATTGGTACGTAAAAATCTGTAAAACTTAAAATCGCGTATAATAAAGATTGTGTTATCTAAGCAGATCGTATATCCCTGAATCCTTGCAGATCTTTAGGAGAAGGTGAAGGAGGTCAAGCGTTCTTTTCTCTAGTGGTGATCTACACTTTGATGAAATTAATTAATGAGTTTATAGACTAATATGCTTTTGAGATAAGTAATAGAGTTAGATAGAGTTACAAAGTATATTGCTCAACAAAAAAAAATACGACTCAACTTCAATATTTAAAAAATGATTTGGTAAATACTATCTAATATGATCTCTCAATTTTTTTATTTTTTTAAAAATTAAAAATTTATATTCAGAGATATTACTCTTAGATTTAGATGAGCCTATGTTTGATGCATGAATGAAATATTATATTATTCATCATCTTTGAAAAGAATAAATTTCTTATATTACATCTATTCAAGGATGGGTTCAACAACCATCCTTAGTAGAGTTGAAAAATCTTTTTGCTTCTCAGAAATCTCTGGCTCATCAAATGACAAGAGTTTCTATCTCAAGGGGAGATAGATATGCTCTTTTTACAAATAAGAAAGGGTAATGATAATAATAAGAATGATGATGTTAATAGTTGGCAAGAGTCTTTTTGTAAATTGAAAGAAGATCAAGTGTTATGGGTGTCGCAAGTTAGGTTATGTCAACAAAAATTATCGTGTGAAGATTAAAGGAGGAAGTATTATAAACAAAAAAATTATTCTAATACTATTGATGAAGATTGAGATAAATGCTTTATGGATGAAACCATTAAGGGTATGACATATATCATTTGAAAATGATTAGATTGTTGATTCAAGATATGATCATATCTCACTGATAATAGTACCAAATTCAATAATCTTTATCAATATGAAAGTAATAATACAATTAACATGATAGATAATATTGTTTACCAAATAAAAAAGGAAGGTACTATCATAATCTCAGATAAAAATAATGATCTTATTATATTAAAGAGTGTATATCATATTCTAAGTATGAATAATTTTTTTTCTTTATTGCAAATGTAGTTGAAATTAAAAATTATATTCTTTTTGGTCCTAGTGAAATCAAGTTTTTTTTTAAATATAAAATAATTAAATATATATATATAATATATACTAACAAAAGGGTCAAAGATTGATATATTTTGTCAACATCAACTAAAATAAGTACAAATGATGGTACATCAATCTGGCATGTTAGATTTGGACATATATTTTTTTAAAATTAAAAATTATAATATAGAAAAGTTCAGTGAATCTTCCCAATTTTATTACTTTTAGTAGTAATAAGTTTGTGAAGGCTGACAATACGATAAAGCACACGTACAACTTTTTTGATAGGTCACTTTAAAGATGTAAATTCTCATTAGAATTTATTCATAGCAATCTAATTGGCTCTACTCAAACATCATCTTAGTTGGGTTCTTGTTATATACTTTTCTTTATTGATAATTTTATAAGGTTCACCTAGGTCTATTTTGTAAAGGAAAAATCAGAATTTTTTTAAATTTAAAAAGTTTAAATTAATAGTTGAAAGTATTATTGAAAGAAAAATTAAAAGATTACGCATGGAGAGTTCACTTCTAATATATTATTCTCTTTTTACAAAGAGTATAGAATCAAAAGGAAACTTACATGTGCAAATACACCACAACAAAATGGTATGACAATGAAAGATTTGATATCTCATGGAGACTTATAAGTGTTGGCTTCATACAAAGAATTTACCTAAAGTCTTATGGGTATAAGATATGATATGTGCAACTTATGTTATTAATCGAACTCTATATGAGCTTATATTTGATGAGAAACCAAATATTAAATATTTTAAAGCATTTAGTTCTTCGTGCTATGTTTATATACCAAACTCAAAGATAAACAAGCTTGATGCCATGGCCAAGAAATACATCTTATTGGCTATGATTAAAAAAAGAAAGGTTGAAAATATATGGATCTACAAAAACATAGGTATATGGTATCTCAAGATATTGTGTTCGATAAAGTTTCTTGTTATTATCTTTCACAAGTAATTTCTTTTGAAAAAATCAATCATAATAATAAAAGTGATATATGTTCAAAACCTGTGGTTGAGTTTTCTTTGTCATATAATACTCCTATAGATTTTAGCTTAACTTCTTCCTCATTTGCATCTACTATATTAATTCTTCATCACCAATGATGAAGCAAAGCGATATAGAGTAATAATATCTATAAAGAAAAAATTCTAACATGGAGAAGATCAAAGAGAATAATTATCAAACGTTTTTTATAAAGCTAAAGATGTTAAGGTGTGGGAGGATGCTATGAATAAAGAAATGGATGATCTTCATAAAAATAAAACTTATGATCTATAAGGTAAAACATAAGTCAGATAGAAGTATAGATCATTATAACTAAGACTTGTGGCGGGGGTTTTCTCAAAAATATATATTAGATTATGAAAAAATATTTAATTGTATAACCAAGATGACATCTATTAGGATGGTGATTGCTTTAGTAATTAATAATAAATGAAAGTTTTAACAAGTTGATGTGAAGAATGCATTCTAATATGATGAAATAGACAAGAATATTTATATGGAACAACCACCAAGGTATACTTTTATTACTAAACTAAATTACATTTGTAAGCTTAAGAAGGCTTTCTATGGGTTAAACCAAGCTCTCAAAGCATGGTATGGAAAAATTACTTAATACTGACATTTCTGTGATTATTTTTCTTCTTATTTAGATCCTAGCTTATTTATTAAAAAGCAAGGAAGCCTACATATTATTGGTCTTCTAGATGATATGATCATTATTAGTAATGATGAAATATAGATTTCAAAGCTTTGTGGTGATCTTTCTCTTCGATTTGAAATAAAAATCTTAAGAAAACTTAATATTTTTCTTGATTTGGAGGTAATGAATAGAAAAGAAGATATATTTATCTCTCAAACAAGCTATATAAAGAAAATTATTGAAAGATTTAGAATTAATAAAAGTAAGAATGTTTTTATTTTGCTTGATGTAAATATAAAGTTAAGTTGTAATGATAGGAAGATTCTTTTTTACCATTAATTTTTTTGTGCTCTTTTTGGTAATCTCATCTACTTAACAATTACAAGATTAGATATTACATTTTTAGTTGGTCTTATAAGTTGTTTTATGCAATCTCCAAGGAAGCCATATTTTGATGTAATAAAAAGAATTTAAAAATATATAAATTTTACCCTTGATTTAGGATTATTCTATAAGAAAGACATACATTGCTGTTTTGGGAGATGATTTGGATAATCGTAGATCTACTTCTAGCTATGTTATTTTACATGGTTTTACTTGCATTTCATGGTGTAGTAAAAAACAACAATTGATCTCTTTTTCTACAATCGAAGGTAAATATAAAGCTTCCTCACTTACTACTTAGGAATGTACGTGGTTAAGATGTCTAATCGAGGATGTATGCTATCAAATTAATAAACTAATTATTTTATAGGATGACAATCAAAGTATCTTAAAATTTGCTATAAATCTAATTTATCATGCAAGAACCAAGCATATTAAAATTGAACATTATTTTATCTAGAAAAAGGTGTTTCAAGAAGTCAGAGATCAAAAGTAAAGATATTGTAGTAGATATTTTTACTAAATCTCTTTGGAAAGGACTATTTAAATATGTTCGAAGAAAGCTAAGATTTATTTTTAAAAGCATATTTTAAGGGGGAGTGTTAAGAAGTTAAAGTATATTTTAGAAGATCACAAATTAATATCTTACCTTTTAAATAAAATTATATAGAGTTATAGAGATTGGATTCTTATAATTCACATCTATAAATAGGTGGCATCTACATGCATAATCCATCCAAGCCTCAAGTATTCAAGCAAATATTCAAGATCTGTAAGTACTTTTATTTTCGAGAAGTTCAATATAATATTTTTTTCTGGTTTGATTTCTTCTTTTATTTGATTTGATCTCAGGTTAGTAGTACATTGTTACTACTATTTAAAAAAAGGATTACACTTGCATGTAATCCCTTCCTTTTTTCATACTGTGAAGATGTGATATTCTTGAAATTATGCTTGCATGACTAGAGGTATGTTGGATGATTATTGACCCTTCCATTCTTAGTGCATTGGAGGTGTCCTAGGTATGCCATTTGCCTCCCGATAACCATGGCGTAGTAAAATTATCTACAAGAGTAGCTAATCTAGAGTGTGTAACAACACTTTATTCTAGCTCATATTAAGGCATAGCTATTGACAAGTATTCTGAAATTTCTAGAGCTAGTGTTCCAATGGGATAAAGAATCCTAATACAAGGAGTTCTTATAAAGAAAAAAATATTAATAATTAAGGTTTGGCTCTTATATAAATATCTCTTAGTGGGGAAGAATAAAATGTGAGAAATACTATTAGTTCTCTTATGTTTTTCTCTAAGATTATATAGAGAGGGTGATTAAAAAGGATATAAATTCTTTCTAATTTATATGAGAATGTGTGCAAGAAAGTGTGCTAACATGCCATAAATATAAGTAATATGTCTTATAATTGATCTAACATGCCATAAATATAAGTAATATTTGTTGATAATATTTGTTGAGTTATGCTTAATCTTATATCGACTTTCTAATATGCTTATTTGATCTTTGGAATTTTTTATTTTTTTAAAAAAATTCCACTCGAGTTTATTGCTCTAATACCGTAAAGAATTTAATTTTTCTCTATCGATATAAAAAATATTATTGAATCATATTAAATCTTATATGAATATTTTGACATGTTTTTAAATTTATTAATTTTTATATTTTTTAGTTTTCTTTTTTTTTTTCTCCAACAAGCTTTGACCATTCATCGGGTTCTATGCTCACACTAGTTGTGTCATTTGTGAGAGGAATGACATGACTATCTGCATCTTATTTGATAGAGATTGAATTTGTTGAAAAATTCCAAAGATGGCTCGACAAACATGATGATTTATACAAGATTATTCCCTTTCGGTGTTTGGAGACTTAAGTGTCATCAGTGAGTACTTGATGTCAACCTCTTATCCTAAGTATCACAAATGATGTCTTGATCATTTTGATTATGCTTTTCAGAGTGTATCAAAACTAGTTGTCAACCCGAGCACCGGCTTACTTCATTGCGGACATAAGTTGTTGGCGAACGAATGTGTCGTGGCTGATGAGTCACGGCTTGATCCACGGGTCGATGTCGGGAGCCTCCTGCCAGCTGAGCTGGTTGTCAGAGCCGATTAGATCCTCAAGTCAGGGGGTGGGTTGGTCAATGGTTTGTCACGGGAGCATCGGTCCGCGACTCTCAAGGTTGGGCTACCTTCCTGTAAAAATGACCTTCGTTGGGTGATCCCCGACTTTGGCCCCTCCGACGAGTAAGTCAATTGTCTTCCTTTTTTTTTTCCCTCCCTTTTAGAGGTCGGGATAGATGTCTTTACACTATCGTGAAAGGGTCGATCATACGTAGATTGACGTGGTGGACATAGCACGACATTAGTACAGATTCTGGCTCAGTGTGCGAGGCATTGTCGTCCCAGGATTATCAGGACCAGACATGTCGAACAGTATCTTGGGGTACGAGTTCTGACGTGACATGTGATATCAGCTGTGACGTGTTCACGGGGCAAAACATGCCTTATCAATAATAATACATGTTCTTATTAAAAAAAAACATCTTCTTTTGTCAACTAGTATGTATTATCCGGAGCAAAGATATATTTTTCACTCAAAGAAAAGTTATTATTATTATTTAAATCAAAATAGTGCAAAAGTCACCTCAAACATAATCGCAAATTAAAGATAAAAAAAAAGAAGTTTTAGTAATGAACCTAATATGATTGATTAGCTGATTGACTATATAATTAGCTTTTCTATATACATGATTGACAGAATATACCTCAAAAATTCTAACAAAAATCAGGTGTCATGCATAATATTGAATAGCGATCAAAGAATAAAACATTTCTTATCTATCGTAAGAATAACTATAGTCGAGTCACATTCAATTTGAACCCTCCTTATACCATAATAAATCATTTTAATGGGTTATGAAGGAATAATGTTGGTGTTCTTTTTTGTTAGTTGACATCCCCCTCTCAACGATATCATTATAACGGTTAATGTACGTATTATATATTGATTATTTTTGTGATCTAAAATAAGAAACCTTATTTGGTACCATAGTGTTCGAGTTGAAAAGTATTTTTTAAATATCTGAAGCTAATTTCTTTGGAGAATAAAAAACCTGTGTGTGTGTCTATATATATATATATATATATGCTTTGATGTATAAATGCAAAGCATATATAGTAATAAATTATAATTTTTGTTAAGATTATGTAGAAAGTAATTAATTACAGGGGAATCCATCTGGCCAAATCTCGATAAGGAATTAGGTTGAATTTTTTTTTTTTTCCATTTCATACATCTTCCTCCTTAGCCGTATTATTTTTAATAACATATATTCTTATGATAAGTATTGAAGACTTGTCTAAAGATATATATTGGCATTTATGTTTTTATTATTTTTGCATAACAAGAGACATACGATATCAAGCAAGAACGATTACTTTGATACCGTAATAATGATAGAATTATGTCGAGATTGATTAATTATCCAATCTCAATATATTTATTAAAAATTTGTAACCTAAAATGTTGTTTGATGTGTCACATCTAAGTGGAGTTTACATAAGGAATATCAACATCTAACGTATCTATTTTGCTAAGTAAAATAATCTTTGTATTAACATTTTTAATCTTCGATTCCAAGTTAATAGGTCTCAATAATTATTGAAAATTTATTTTCAATTTTTTATAAGATTTTTCACACATTTAAGGACTTTAATACCTCATGGATATTCTTATCAACCTCCATTAATCAATTACAGTAGTGTTCTATCTTGGCAACATAGACAATGTTTACTAAACAAAATATAATTTTACTTTAAAAAGCTCTCTAATTGATTTTTACATAAGGCTTTTTTTATAATTTATAAAAACATCTCTCTCCCTCCATCAGCAACTTCTAATCGTCATCATCGTGCCCCTGATTATCATCACCACCCTCGATTGTAGTCATCATCATCATCATCTTGCGCTCTCCCCAAGAACGATGCCGCCTATTGCTCCCATTGTAAGCTAAGCAAACATAGATTATTATGTGAAAATTTATCTAGATAAATGTATTTTAGATCTTTATTATAGATATTTTGGTTGCTATTGAAAGGTAAAAAATACAAAAAATAAAGATGGATAATCCTATTAATTTGTTGTTTAAAATATTATTTTTTACGGTTATCATAATAAGAAATTTTATATCATATGAATTGAAACAAACTTCTCCAATTCATCATAGGTTTTACTTTTTACATGGGAAAATAAAAACTCTTCCATAATAATGTTAATATATATAGATATATGATATGATTATCCATGAATAATTTTAAATTAAAAATCTTAAAAAATTAAAATAGTATATTCTAAAAACATATTTTTTTTTTCAAAATAAAAGTATACATTAGACGTTCTTGATGATATGGGTCTCCCTGGAGCTGCCCCAATTAATGTTTGCATGGATCAAAACCTGAAGCTCACTCCATTAGATGATAAACTCTTCAACGATCGATCACAATATAAAAGATTTGTTGGATGACTTTTTTTATCTTATAATCACAAGATCCGATAGAACCTACTCGATGCACCTTCTTTGTCAATTTATGCATCAACCTAGAAAATCACATCTTGTTGCATCAATTCGAGTTTTGTGATATTTAAAAGAAACACTAGAACAAGAACTATTTTTTTAGCAGATAATAATCTAAATTTGACTATATATTATGAGACTGATTGGGGAGATTGTTCAACTACAAAAAGATGTTTTTCTTTGAATACTCTCATCTCTTGGAAGACAAAGAAACAATCAACTATTTCACGTTCTTCAATGCAAGCATAATATAGGATTGTGGATTTACTTAGTTGAAGTATCTCTTACACTTCGATCATGCCAAATTACATTGTGTTAATCAGGCAGCAATACACATTGTGGCAAATCCCATTTTTCATTACTGCATGAAATATATTGAAATTGACTGCAATATGATGGGAGAAAAAATTTAGTCTGATAAATTACTATGGTCTTTGTTCTGTCATATGCTCATTTTTACATATATTTTTACCAAACTACTTGGAAAGATACTTTCATTCTTATCTACTTAACTTGAACATCTTGAATATTCATGCGCCAAATTGAGAGGGAGTTTGGATGTAGTCTTCTTCTTCAAGTTCCAGTTCTTCTATTGCAGCTGTAACTGGAACATATGGGAGGGTGTTAATAGTGGTCAGGTTCTTACAGAAGGTTACCGTATTTCCTTCAATTCTGACTCCTCCTTGCATGGCGCGGATGAAATTGCACCCGATTATCATCTGTATGTCATCCCCTAATTTCATAGGGAACGTATATGTGTATGGGATTCTGAAGGAGTTGTCACCTATCATCATTCTTCCTCCTCTCAATTTCTTATCTGCTGTTGTCTTTGATGTAATCCCGCTGAAATGTATTAGGTAGGGATTCCTTTCTAATGCTTCCCTAGGTATCGCGCCTTCATCTATGCAGCATGTGGTGGCCCCTGTGTCTAGAATGACATTTACTTTGATTATAGGAGTATTTGATGGCTTACAAGTGATAATATTTTTATCAAAATCGGACAAATTAAATAAATTATTCTTGAGATAATATTCTCATACCAATAATTATATGACTGAGATTTTATACACCATGTAAATAAGTGTGAAAAAAATATAAATATATCTTGTACAATTAAGAAACATATAATTTAAATATATTAAAAATATAAATCTCCTCTTTCTTACAACTTCACTAATCAGGCTAAATTTATTGTTTCTATATTTATGTATTTTATTTCGATTATGAAAGAGAGAGGTTTTCTGTGCTATTTTCTTGTGCCAATGTAGTTTCTGGATGCTATGGATGACCATCTCTTTTCTGCCACTGCCTTGTGCAGGGACTCGTAAACTCGATAATGATTCTTGTTCTTGCTTGCTTCATTGCTGGGTGTGTGGCAGCTTCAAATTACAGCGTCACTGACTTCGGAGCGAAAGGAGATGGCGTAACAGATGACACTAAAGTATCAGAAATCAATACATCCTCTTTGTCTTTTTTCTTTTATGTCTGTATGCGTGTATATGTTAAGCATATACATGAAGAGATCTCTACCTCTTTTTGCATGATATGTTTCCATTATAATCACATTTGTTCGGTGTTTTATTCCTCAGGCGTTCTTGGATACATGGAATGCAACATGTCAGAGTTCTGTATCCTCCATTCTCCTCATCCCTGCAGGGAAGACGTTCCTGTTGAATCCCATCGTCTTCCAGGGTCCCTGCCAGTTTTACGTCCGCGTTCAGGTATTGCGTCTGCTTGTCGCTGTCAGCAAGTCCTCGAGTCTTCTGCGCTCTCTCTGTCTCTCTCTCTCGTGCTGTAGGTTGATGGAGACATCATACGGCCCAGCCAACTCTGGGGAGGAAAAATTGATCACTGGTTACTGTTCAGCCATATCGATAACCTGTCCATCGTCGGATCCGGGAAGATTGACGGTCAGGGAGCCGCTTGGTGGTCGTGCAAGACCAATCATGTAAGCGTTTCGTCCTCTCCACTTTCCTGTTTTTGTTTCCGACACTCTCAGGTCAACGCAGCTCATCCTGCTTTCTACGTGCCTTCTCTTCCTTCGGTTTCTGCCGCAGCAATGCTCAGTTGCTCCCAACGTAAGCTTTCTCAACTGCTCTATCTTGGAAATGCACGCATCGTACCGTTAGGAGACTGTAATCACAAGCATTAACTGGGATATATGCAGACGCTAGCTTTGCTGTTCTGCAGAAGAGCGCTGGTGGCTGATCTGAGGCTCATCAACAGCCCCCAGATGCACCTAGTGGTGGGTTTCAGCTCCACAATCCACATCACCGGTGTTACCATCACCGCCCCCGGCGACAGCCCCAACACCGACGGCATCCACATCCAACAGAGCCATCACGTCAACGTCTCCGACTCCACCATTGGTACAGGTACACCTTCCCGTTCCTGTCACCGCTCCTTGTGATACGTACAAAGAAGAATAGGTAACAGTCGATGTTGGCTGCAGGAGACGACTGTATATCGATAGGCACTGGTTCTTTCCATGTTAATGTCAGCTGGGTAACATGTGGCCCTGGCCATGGCATAAGGTTTGTCTCCTCTCACAACAACTAAAGAATTAACTCTTTGTATACAAAGAATCAAACTCACATCAAAGAAACATTTGTTTAAGCCGAGCAGATAAAAATGAAGACCTCCCTGATTGATATGAAGAATCAAAACATTTATTCTAGTCACAGATACTGAACGACACTTATCGGTTGGTTTGTGTTTCTAGCGTTGGTAGCCTGGGAATGAACAACTCTCGTGCGGAAGTGTCGGATATCCAGGTTGGTCATTGCAACATATCTAGCACAATGAATGGCGTAAGGATAAAGACATGGCAGGCAAGTCTCCCATCCTCTCCTCTTCTTCAACCCAAGGATGAAAGCCATGGTGTTTTCTCACTGCTATAACTTAGCTTTCTTTCTTCTTATCAGGGAGGATATGGTTATGCAAAGACGATAATATTTGAGAATATCAACTTCACTGCAGTGAAGAATCCTATAATAATAGATCAACACTACTGTGCTACCGGTGTCTGCGCCGAGAAGGTAAATCGAAATCTTTGAAGTTCTTAGGTAGTTCCAGAATTTATCTTCTGATGTCCTGTTAATCCAAACTTCTTCTGTTGGATGGAGAAGTCGTCAGCTGTGCAAGTGACTGATGTGCGATTCATCGAAGTAAGAGGCACAACAAGCAGCCAGGTAGCGATCAACTTAAACTGCAGCCAAAACGTGGCCTGCACGGGCATCACCATCCAGAACGTTGAGATCCAACCTGCACAGCAAGGAGGGCAAGCATCATCTTACTGCTTCAACGCCCATGGAACAGTGACCGGTGTCGCCATGCCTGCAGTTCCTTGCTTGATGCCATGAAAGAAAAGTACAGCATTTGTAAGAGCTTTTGGCAGAGTTCTCTGCTCCTAAAATAATGTTTTCTATAAATATTGTAAAAAATGTTAAACTAAGTTGTTTTAAAGCCAAATAGTTGAGCTGACAAATATGTATTTTTAGTATGATAATTTATCAAAATGAATATAAACTCTGTTTTCGATTTTCGAATTACTTTTGACCGTAGTTTTCAAATTTCTCAAGTGTAATGGTTTTGGTGGGAAAATATGCAAATTGATCATTTATACTAATAAGCTTCGAACAATAATAATTTCATAAGTCACATTTTCTTCACCAAGAAAATCTTGAAAATAGATATTATCATCCTTGTGACTCTAATTTCATGGGATATCGTGACCAGCTAGAGAAACTAGCTGACCGCGAGAATGAAATTGAGCACCACATGCTGGAGAAAAGAGTCGGTGTAAGTGCCCTTCTTCACGAAGGGAGAGAGGACGTTGTCGTAGTTCCGGCTGTCTCTGAGCTCCAGCTTCCGGGCCTTGATGCCAAGTTGGAGCCGTCGACGTGCGCGACGCTGCACGTGAGCGTGGCCTCCATGGCAACTTGGAGCCACTTGTTGAACCGCCAGACAAACTCGAGGAAGATGAAGCGATGGAGGCTGGCCACGGCGGCGCTGTCGAAGGCGATTGCGGAGGCGTTCTCCAGGAGGTCGAGTGCGAGCGTCTCCGGGTCCTTGCCGAAGGCGAGGCCGCATATGTTGTCAAAGCAAGCTTGACACTCTCCATACGAGAGTGTCAATCTTATATATATATATATATATATATATTAAAAACACTATATATATATATATATATATATGTATATATGGATATATGTATATGTATATATATATATATACATACATACATTCTATTTTGAAAATCTCAAAGATAAACCTCAAAAGCTGTCATATATTTTCTTGCCTAAATTTAAAAAATTGACTTAAATTATATAGTGTTGTAAAAATAATACAAATTATTTTATGGATAAAAACCAACCCAGAAAAATTGAAAACAATTGGTGGAAAAAAAATTTGGATTTGCATGGAAAAAAATGATAGTTTTTGGAAGGGATAATTTTTGGAAGATTAAAAATAGAGGGTTACTGTTTGTGAATTTTGAAAATGAGGGTATCGTTAGAAAAAAAAAATCTAAAAAGAGAATAATTTCTCTGACAATCGTGTGTGTATATATATATATATATATATATATATATATATATATATATGCTTTGATGTATAAATGCAAAGCATATATAGTAATAAATTATAATTTTTGTTAAGATTATGTAGAAAGTAATTAATTACAGGGGAATCCATCTGGTCAAATCTCACCTCATGGATATTATTGGCAACCTCCATTAATCAATTATAGTAGTTTTCTATCTTGACAACATAGACAATGTAAATACTAAACAAAAAATAATTTTACTTTAAAAAGCTCTCTAATTGATTTTTACATAAGGCTTTTTTTTTTATAATTTATAAAAATATCTCTCTCCCTCCACCAGCAACTTTTAATCGTCATCATCGTGCCCCTGACCATCATCACCACCCTCGATTGTAGTCATCATCGTGCACCGCTCTCCCCAGGAACGATGCCGCCTGTTGCTCCCATTGTAAGCTAAGCAAACATAGATTATTATGTGAAAATTTATCTAGATAAATGTATTTTAGATCTTTATTATAGATATTTTGGTTGCTATTGAAAGGTAAAAATTACAAAAAATAAAGATGGATAATCCTATTAATTTGTTGTTTAAAATATTATTTTTTACAGTTATCATAATAAGAAATTTTATATACTATCAACCGAATAAATCTCTTTATGAGTTGAAACAAACTTCTCCAATTCATCATAGGTTTTACTTTTTACATGGGAAAATAAAAACTCTTCTATAATAATGTTAATATATATAGATATATGATATGATTATCCATGAATAATTTTAAATTAAAAATCTTAAAAAATTAAAATAGTATATTCTAAAAACATATTTTTTTTTCAAAATAAAAGTATACATTAGACGTTCTTGATGATATGGGTCTCCCTGGAGCTGCCCCAATTAATGTTTGCATGGATCAAAACCTGAAGCTCACTCCATTAGATGATGAACTCTTCAACCATCGATCAGATTTGTTGGATGACTTTTTTTATCTTATAATCACAAGATCCGATAGAACCTACTCGATGCACCTTCTTTGTCAATTTATGCATCAACCTAGAAAATCACATCTTGTAGCATCAATTCGAGTTTTGTGATATTTAAAAGAAACACTAGAACAAGAACTATTTTTTTAGCAGATAATAATCTAAATTTGACTATATATTATGAGACTGATTGGGGAGATTGTTCAACTACAAAAAGATGTTTTTGTTTGAATACTCTCATCTCTTGGAAGACAAAGAAGAAACAATCAACTATTTCACGTTCTTCAATGCAAGCATAATATAGGATTGTGGATTTACTTAGTTGAAGTATCTCTTACACTTCGATCATGCCAAATTACATTGTGTTAATCAGGCAGCAATACACATTGTGGCAAATCCCATTTTTCATTACTGCATGAAATATATTGAAATTGACTGCAATATGATGGGAGAAAAAATTTAGTCTGATAAATTACTACGGTCTTTGTTCTGTCATATGCTCATTTTTACATATATTTTTACCAAACTACTTGGAAAGATACTTTCATTCTTATCTACTTAACTTGAACATATTGAATATTCATGCGCCAACTTGAGAGGGAGGCTTACAAATGATAATATCTTTATCAAAATCGGACAAATTAAATAAATTATTCTTGAGATAATATTCTCATACCAATAATTATATGAATGAGATTTTATACACCATGTAAATAAGTGTGAAAAAAATATAAATATATCTTGTACAATTAAGAAACATATAATTTAAATATATTAAAATTATAAATATCCTTTTTCTTACAACTTCACTAATCAGGCTAAATTTATTGTTTCTATATTTATGTATTTTATTTCGATTATGAAAGAGAGAGGTTTTCTGTGCTATTTTCTTGTGCCAATGTAGTTTCTGGATGCTATGGATGACCATCTCTTTTCTGCCACTGCCTTGTGCAGGGACTCGTAAACTCGATAATGATTCTTGTTCTTGCTTGCTTCATTGCTGGGTGTGTGGCAGCTTCAAATTACAGCGTCACGGACTTCGGAGCGAAAGGAGATGGCGTAACAGATGACACTAAAGTATCAGAAATCAATACATCCTCTTTGTCTTTTTTCTTTTATTTCTGTATGCGTGTATATGTTAAGCATATACATGAAGAGATCTCTACCTCTTTTTGCATGATATGTTTCCATTATAATCACATTTGTTCGGTGTTTTATTCCTCAGGCGTTCTTGGATACATGGAATGCAACATGTCAGAGTTCTGTATCCTCCATTCTCCTCATCCCGGCAGGGAAGACGTTCCTGTTGAATCCCATCGTCTTCCAGGGTCCCTGCCAGTTTTACGTCCGTGTTCAGGTATTGCGTCTGCTTGTCGCCGTCAGCAAGTCCTCGAGTCTTCTGCGCTCTCTCTGTCTCTCTCTCGTGCTGTAGGTTGATGGAGACATCATACGGCCCAGCCAACTCTGGGGAGGAAAAATTGATCACTGGTTACTGTTCAGCCATATCGATCGCCTGTCTATCGTCGGATCCGGGAAGATTGACGGTCAGGGAGCCGCTTGGTGGTCGTGCAAGACCAATCAAGTTAGCGTTTCGTCCTCTCCACTTTCCTGTTTTTGTTTCCGACACTCTCAGGTCAACGCAGCTCATCCTGCTTTCTACGTGCCTTCTCTTCCTTCGGTTTCTGCCGCAGCAATGCTCTGTTGCTCCCAACGTAAGCTTTCTCAACTGCTCTATCTTGGAAATGCACGCATCGTAGCGTTAGGAGACTGTAATCACAAGCATTAACTGGGATATATGCAGACGCTAGCTTTGCTGTTCTGCAGCAGAGCGCTGGTGGCTGATCTGAGGCTTATCAACAGCCCCCAGATGCACCTAGTGGTGGGTTTCAGCTCCACAATCCGCATCACCGGTGTTACCATCACCGCCCCCGGCGACAGCCCCAACACCGACGGCATCCACATCCAACAGAGCCATCACGTCAACGTCTCCGACTCCACCATTGGTACAGGTACACCTTCCCGTTCCTGTCACCGCTCCTTGTGATACGTACAAAGAAGAATAGGTAACAGTCGATGTTGGCTGCAGGAGACGACTGTATATCGATAGGCACTGGTTCTTTCCATGTTAATGTCAGCTGGGTAACATGTGGCCCTGGCCATGGCATAAGGTTTGTCTCCTCTCACAACAACTAAAGAATTAACTCTTTGTATACAAAGAATCAAACTCACATCAAAGAAACATTTGTTTAAGCCGAGCAGATAAAAATGAAGACCTCCCTGATTGATATGAAGAATCAAAACATTTATTCTAGTCACAGATACTGAACGACACTTATCGGTTGGTTTGTGTTTCTAGCGTTGGTAGCCTGGGAATGAACAACTCTCGTGCGGAAGTGTCGGATATCCAGGTTGGTCATTGCAACATATCTAGCACAATGAATGGCGTAAGGATAAAGACATGGCAGGCAAGTCTCCCATCCTCTCCTCTTCTTCAACCCAAGGATGAAAGCCATGGTGTTTTCTCACTGCTATAACTTAGCTTTCTTTCTTCTTATCAGGGAGGATATGGTTATGCAAAGACGATAATATTTGAGAATATCAACTTCACTGCAGTGAAGAATCCTATAATAATAGATCAACACTACTGTGCTACCGGTGTCTGCGCCGAGAAGGTAAATCGAAATCTTTGAAGTTCTTAGGTAGTTCCAGAATTTATCTTCTGATGTCCTGTTAATCCAAACTTCTTCTGTTGGATGGAGAAGTCGTCAGCTGTGCAAGTGACTGATGTGCGATTCATCGAAGTAAGAGGCACAACAAGCAGCCAGGTAGCGATCAACTTAAACTGCAGCCAAAACGTGGCCTGCACGGGCATCACCATCCAGAACGTTGAGATCCAACCTGCACAGCAAGGAGGGCAAGCATCATCTTACTGCTTCAACGCCCATGGAACAGTGACCGGTGTCGCCATGCCTGCAGTTCCTTGCTTGATGCCATGAAAGAAAAGTACAGCATTTGTAAGAGCTTTTGGCAGAGTTCTCTGCTCCTAAAATAATGTTTTCTATAAATATTGTAAAAAATGTTAAACTAAGTTGTTTTAAAGCCAAATAGTTGAGCTGACAAATATGTATTTTTAGTATGATAATTTATCAAAATGAATATAAACTCTGTTTTCGATTTTCGAATTACTTTTGACCGTAGTTTTCAAATTTCTCAAGTGTAATGGTTTTGGTGGGAAAATATGCAAATTGATCATTTATACTAATAAGCTTCGAACAATAATAATTTCATAAGTCACATTTTCTTCACCAAGAAAATCTTGAAAATAGATATTATCATCCTTGTGACTCTAATTTCATGGGATATCGTGACCAGCTAGAGAAACTAGCTGACCGCGAGAATGAAATTGAGCACCACATGCTGGAGAAAAGAGTCGGTGTAAGTGCCCTTCTTCACGAAGGGAGAGAGGACGTTGTCGTAGTTCCGGCTGTCTCTGAGCTCCAGCTTCCGGGCCTTGATGCCAAGTTGGAGCCGTCGACGTGCGCGACGCTGCACGTGAGCGTGGCCTCCATGGCAACTTGGAGCCACTTGTTGAACCGCCAGACAAACTCGAGGAAGATGAAGCGATGGAGGCTGGCCACGGCGGCGCTGTCGAAGGCGATTGCGGAGGCGTTCTCCAGGAGGTCGAGTGCGAGCGTCTCCGGGTCCTTGCCGAAGGCGAGGCCGCATATGTTGTCAAAGCAAGCTTGACACTCTCCATACGAGAGTGTCAATCTTATATATATATATATATATATTAAAAACACTATATATATATATATATATATATATATATATATATATATATATATATATATATATATATATATGTATATATGGATATATGTATATGTATATATATATATATACATACATACATTCTATTTTGAAAATCTCAAAGATAAACCTCAAAAGCTGTCATATATTTTCTTGCCTAAATTTAAAAAATTGACTTAAATTATATAGTGTTGTAAAAATAATACAAATTATTTTATGGATAAAAACCAACCCAGAAAAATTGAAAACAATTGGTGGAAAAAAAATTTGGATTTGCATGGAAAAAAATGATAGTTTTTGGAAGGGATAATTTTTGGAAGATTAAAAATAGAGGGTTACTGTTTGTGAATTTTGAAAATGAGGGTATCGTTAGAAAAAAAAAATCTAAAAAGAGAATAATTTCTCTGACAATCGTGTGTGTATATATATATATATATATATATATATATATATATATATATATATATATATATATATATATGCTTTGATGTATAAATGCAAAGCATATATAGTAATAAATTATAATTTTTGTTAAGATTATGTAGAAAGTAATTAATTACAGGGGAATCCATCTGGTCAAATCTCACCTCATGGATATTATTGGCAACCTCCATTAATCAATTATAGTAGTTTTCTATCTTGACAACATAGACAATGTAAATACTAAACAAAAAATAATTTTACTTTAAAAAGCTCTCTAATTGATTTTTACATAAGGCTTTTTTTTTTATAATTTATAAAAATATCTCTCTCCCTCCACCAGCAACTTCTAATCGTCATCATCGTGCCCTTGACCATCATCACCACCCTCGATTGTAGTCATCATCGTGCACCGCTCTCCCCAGGAACGATGCCGCCTGTTGCTCCCATTGTAAGCTAAGCAAACATAGATTATTATGTGAAAATTTATCTAGATAAATGTATTTTAGATCTTTATTATAGATATTTTGGTTGCTATTGAAAGGTAAAAATTACAAAAAATAAAGATGGATAATCCTATTAATTTGTTGTTTAAAATATTATTTTTTACAGTTATCATAATAAGAAATTTTATATACTATCAACCGAATAAATCTCTTTATGAGTTGAAACAAACTTCTCCAATTCATCATAGGTTTTACTTTTTACATGGGAAAATAAAAACTCTTCTATAATAATGTTAATATATATAGATATATGATATGATTATCCATGAATAATTTTAAATTAAAAATCTTAAAAAATTAAAATAGTATATTCTAAAAACATATTTTTTTTTCAAAATAAAAGTATACATTAGACGTTCTTGATGATATGGGTCTCCCTGGAGCTGCCCCAATTAATGTTTGCATGGATCAAAACCTGAAGCTCACTCCATTAGATGATGAACTCTTCAACCATCGATCAGATTTGTTGGATGACTTTTTTTATCTTATAATCACAAGATCCGATAGAACCTACTCGATGCACCTTCTTTGTCAATTTATGCATCAACCTAGAAAATCACATCTTGTAGCATCAATTCGAGTTTTGTGATATTTAAAAGAAACACTAGAACAAGAACTATTTTTTTAGCAGATAATAATCTAAATTTGACTATATATTATGAGACTGATTGGGGAGATTGTTCAACTACAAAAAGATGTTTTTGTTTGAATACTCTCATCTCTTGGAAGACAAAGAAGAAACAATCAACTATTTCACGTTCTTCAATGCAAGCATAATATAGGATTGTGGATTTACTTAGTTGAAGTATCTCTTACACTTCGATCATGCCAAATTACATTGTGTTAATCAGGCAGCAATACACATTGTGGCAAATCCCATTTTTCATTACTGCATGAAATATATTGAAATTGACTGCAATATGATGGGAGAAAAAATTTAGTCTGATAAATTACTACGGTCTTTGTTCTGTCATATGCTCATTTTTACATATATTTTTACCAAACTACTTGGAAAGATACTTTCATTCTTATCTACTTAACTTGAACATATTGAATATTCATGCGCCAACTTGAGAGGGAGGCTTACAAATGATAATATCTTTATCAAAATCGGACAAATTAAATAAATTATTCTTGAGATAATATTCTCATACCAATAATTATATGAATGAGATTTTATACACCATGTAAATAAGTGTGAAAAAAATATAAATATATCTTGTACAATTAAGAAACATATAATTTAAATATATTAAAATTATAAATATCCTTTTTCTTACAACTTCACTAATCAGGCTAAATTTATTGTTTCTATATTTATGTATTTTATTTCGATTATGAAAGAGAGAGGTTTTCTGTGCTATTTTCTTGTGCCAATGTAGTTTCTGGATGCTATGGATGACCATCTCTTTTCTGCCACTGCCTTGTGCAGGGACTCGTAAACTCGATAATGATTCTTGTTCTTGCTTGCTTCATTGCTGGGTGTGTGGCAGCTTCAAATTACAGCGTCACGGACTTCGGAGCGAAAGGAGATGGCGTAACAGATGACACTAAAGTATCAGAAATCAATACATCCTCTTTGTCTTTTTTCTTTTATTTCTGTATGCGTGTATATGTTAAGCATATACATGAAGAGATCTCTACCTCTTTTTGCATGATATGTTTCCATTATAATCACATTTGTTCGGTGTTTTATTCCTCAGGCGTTCTTGGATACATGGAATGCAACATGTCAGAGTTCTGTATCCTCCATTCTCCTCATCCCGGCAGGGAAGACGTTCCTGTTGAATCCCATCGTCTTCCAGGGTCCCTGCCAGTTTTACGTCCGTGTTCAGGTATTGCGTCTGCTTGTCGCCGTCAGCAAGTCCTCGAGTCTTCTGCGCTCTCTCTGTCTCTCTCTCGTGCTGTAGGTTGATGGAGACATCATACGGCCCAGCCAACTCTGGGGAGGAAAAATTGATCACTGGTTACTGTTCAGCCATATCGATCGCCTGTCTATCGTCGGATCCGGGAAGATTGACGGTCAGGGAGCCGCTTGGTGGTCGTGCAAGACCAATCAAGTTAGCGTTTCGTCCTCTCCACTTTCCTGTTTTTGTTTCCGACACTCTCAGGTCAACGCAGCTCATCCTGCTTTCTACGTGCCTTCTCTTCCTTCGGTTTCTGCCGCAGCAATGCTCTGTTGCTCCCAACGTAAGCTTTCTCAACTGCTCTATCTTGGAAATGCACGCATCGTAGCGTTAGGAGACTGTAATCACAAGCATTAACTGGGATATATGCAGACGCTAGCTTTGCTGTTCTGCAGCAGAGCGCTGGTGGCTGATCTGAGGCTTATCAACAGCCCCCAGATGCACCTAGTGGTGGGTTTCAGCTCCACAATCCGCATCACCGGTGTTACCATCACCGCCCCCGGCGACAGCCCCAACACCGACGGCATCCACATCCAACAGAGCCATCACGTCAACGTCTCCGACTCCACCATTGGTACAGGTACACCTTCCCGTTCCTGTCACCGCTCCTTGTGATACGTACAAAGAAGAATAGGTAACAGTCGATGTTGGCTGCAGGAGACGACTGTATATCGATAGGCACTGGTTCTTTCCATGTTAATGTCAGCTGGGTAACATGTGGCCCTGGCCATGGCATAAGGTTTGTCTCCTCTCACAACAACTAAAGAATTAACTCTTTGTATACAAAGAATCAAACTCACATCAAAGAAACATTTGTTTAAGCCGAGCAGATAAAAATGAAGACCTCCCTGATTGATATGAAGAATCAAAACATTTATTCTAGTCACAGATACTGAACGACACTTATCGGTTGGTTTGTGTTTCTAGCGTTGGTAGCCTGGGAATGAACAACTCTCGTGCGGAAGTGTCGGATATCCAGGTTGGTCATTGCAACATATCTAGCACAATGAATGGCGTAAGGATAAAGACATGGCAGGCAAGTCTCCCATCCTCTCCTCTTCTTCAACCCAAGGATGAAAGCCATGGTGTTTTCTCACTGCTATAACTTAGCTTTCTTTCTTCTTATCAGGGAGGATATGGTTATGCAAAGACGATAATATTTGAGAATATCAACTTCACTGCAGTGAAGAATCCTATAATAATAGATCAACACTACTGTGCTACCGGTGTCTGCGCCGAGAAGGTAAATCGAAATCTTTGAAGTTCTTAGGTAGTTCCAGAATTTATCTTCTGATGTCCTGTTAATCCAAACTTCTTCTGTTGGATGGAGAAGTCGTCAGCTGTGCAAGTGACTGATGTGCGATTCATCGAAGTAAGAGGCACATCAAGCAGCCAGGTAGCGATCAACTTAAACTGCAGCCAAAACGTGGCCTGCACGGGCATCACCATCCAGAATGTTGAGATCCAACCTGCACAGCAAGGAGGGCAAGCATCATCTTACTGCTTCAACGCCCATGGAACAGTGACCGGTGTCGCCATGCCTGCAGTTCCTTGCTTGATGCCATGAAAGAAAGTACAGCATTTGTAAGAGCTTTTGACCGTAATTTTCAAATTTCTCAAGTGTAATGGTTTTGGTGGGAAAATATGCGAATTGATCATTTATACTAATAAACTTCAATCATGTCTTCTTTATTTACTAAATATCTAATTAAGTGATGATAAAGTTTAATATTTTCACGTGAAGGTGCTAGCACTTAGCTGAAAAAGATTATCGTAGGTTCTAAGCTCAAATCTCGTTTTTATCGTTTATCATTTATGAAAAAAAAATTATTTTTTCACAAGTCACATCTATAATTGTATTGCATTTTATCTTGGTTGAAGACAATACTATTTGTGAAGAAAGAGAGGATCACATACAAGTGCAATTCTTTCTCAAATAGTAATAATAAGGTATTACTAGTCACCAAATAGAAGAAGAAAAAAACTAAGGTGAAAAAAAAAATTTATTGAGCTTTTCAAAAAGAAAAATACTTTGATCTTCTTTTGATTTACACTGTTATTCGAAGACGACTCTTGCTTGCTATTAGCATTATTATTCTTTTCTTTGTCATTATCATTATCATTTTTCTTATTTATAAAAAAGTATCTTCATCTCTTCCTGAAATAAGCTCGTATTATTTGATGAGCTAAAGATTCTTAAGAAATAAGAAGATTTTTCAACTCTATTAAGGATGATTTTTGAACGCATCCTTGAATAGATATGGCATAAAGAATATTTTTTTTTCGAAGATCATGAATAATATAATGTTTCATTCGTGCATCAGAAATATGCTCATTTGGATCTAAGAGTGATATCTCTAAACATAAATTTTTAATTTTTAAAAAATATTATAAAATTAAGAGATCATCTTGGATAGTATTTATCAAATCATTCTTCAAAATACGATAGTCGAGTCATATTCTTTTTGTTGAGTAATATATCAAGAGTGATCCAAATTTGTAATGAATAATGTGTTCAAAGATATAAATAGATCTTTTTAATATAATGTCAATCTTTGCATTTAAAATTCTTTATCTCTTCGTAACGAGATAAAACTCTAAACAAGTCTTCCAGATTTTGTTATTAGACTGATCGAAAAAATCCAAATCCACCAACTTGACTATAATATTTCATAGTATCTTCTTCAATAAGAAAATTTAAAACCAGATATTATCATCTCTGTGGCTCTAATATACGCCGTGACCAGCTAAAAAAACTAGCTGAGCGCGACCACCACATGCTGGAGAAAAGAGTCGGTGTAAGTGCCCTTCTGCAGAAGGGAGAGAGGACGTTGACGTAGTTCCGGCCGTCTCTTAGCTCCAGCTTCCGGGCCTTGATAATGGCCGACAGGTAGCCGTCGACGTGCGCGACGCTGCACGTGAGCGTGGCCTCCATGCCAACTTGGAGCCACTTGTTGAACCGCCAGACAAACTCGAGGAAGATGAAGCGATGGAGGCTGGCCTCGGCCGCGTTGTCGAAGGCGACGGCGGAGGCGTTCTCCAGGAGGTCGAGTGCGAGCGTCTCCGGGTCCTTGCCGAAGGCGAGGCCGCATATGTTGTCAAAGGTGAGCCGGAGGAGCAGATCCTGGAGGTCGACGACCCTGTACCTCGCGGAAGCTTCTTTGAGGATGGGAAGAAAGCGGAGGTGGATGGAACGGCAGACCCTCTGCGACATGGCGATTCGGAGCATGTGATGGTGAACTCTAATGCAGCAGTCTTGCGTTGGAAGAGGCAGGTATCTCGATCGGAGTTGAAGATGCTGTGGTCGAGGAAGTCGCCGAGGATGGAGCAATTTGATTCAGTTAGATTTTTGGACAGATCTAAAGGGTAATTTTCACATGTACTCTGAAGAACACTTTGATCATCGTCATTCCATCCTTGTGACAGTTAAGCATGACATTATAGATTAGGAGAAATTAAAGTATATTTTGAAATATCATAAATTAATATTTTATATTTTAAATATGATTAAATAGAGTTTTAGGGATAAGAAATTCCTAGTTTAAAATATATTTTAGAAGATTTCAAAGAAAGTTAGACGGAGTTGTAGAAATTAGTGATTCTTATATTTTTCATATATAAATAAGTGATATCTACATATAGATCAATTCAAACCTCAAGTATTCCGTCGTTCGATCTCGTACTTTTTTTTTATTTTTGAAGTTCAATAATTTTTTTTTCTGTCTTGATTTCTTCTTCTTTTATTTGGTCTGATCTTAGACTAATAGTACTTTGTTATTATTGAAAATAGGATCAATCGAACGTTTATCTTTGCTTCCTTAAACTCTAAGAAATTCAAAATATAACAAAATAGGATCAATCCAACGTTTATATAGCTCCAAATAAATTTTTTTTCAGTACTTGATGTAATGTTTGGATCATTAATGAACCTTGTAATCATACTTAAGTAAAATATTATGTTTTGAATTTATAAGATAAATAAAAAACAACAAGACTTTGAAGAAGAGTTACATCGACCTTTTTCAGTTCTATCATTTTATAATAGTCTTTGTTCAAACTCGGAGAGTAAAAATTGATTTAAGATTTAAGCTTTTCCAATATATTTTTAATGAGAAATATTTTTTTTATGACTGTTTCATTTGAATTCTAAAATAAAATATTTCATTACTCATAAATCTATAATTTCAAATTCTTTATTATGTTTTGATTAAAACCTTCCACTAATTTCATATCATCAACCTAAAGACAATAAATAACATCATCAATGACTTTATATATGTCTAATACTTCTTTATAATTTATTTTTGTTCGTGTAGAGCTTTGAGAAGTTTATGCACATTGTCTTTTTGATCTTTGACTATAATCCTCTATGGTTACTTTATATTAGTTGGGATGCTTTCAGCTTTACTTAAGCTACTAATACAAGAAGCATTATTATATATTTCGTCCTTTCAAGTATAGCAAAAGTATTAGCATTAAAGTCTCCACTAGAAAGAAGTAGTTCTTCTTCCACATTTTCGTAGTTATCAGAAGAGACGAATGAGCTATCAACTGAATGTTCTTATCGTACAAACGAAGAAATATCATATCCAAAATGAACTACAAAGCATAACTCGGATCCTAATGTCACTCAAAAACCACACTAACAATAATAAAACCAATCAACAGCTTCTCCACCACTTCACATAACCATCGATTATAAATCCATTAAAATATATAATTTATTCAGGTGATAATTAGGGATATGCAGGATAACACGTAAAGAAAGAATAAAGATAAGATATAATATTTTTTGTTTCACTAAAGAAAATTTACTGTAACTTCAAAATTCTATATCACCCAACATTTATATGGTCCCCATTAATATATTATATTTATTACATTTACTATATCTCTGAATCTCTCTAAAAATATTTGTTCCAAAACTCTTTAATTGCTATAGTAATAAAATCAAACTTTTGGTTTAGAGATATTATTATTTTTTATATCTTTTATATCATTTATTTGTTCATTATTTCTTCTCATTTTATGAACAATAGAAATGATTTTTGAAAAGAAATCAGAAATAAATTTAGAACTATCTTGTTATAATTTTTCAAAATAAATTGGTAAAATTTGTAAACAAAGTTTTTTTACCTTGTCCATACCCCCGAATGTTTTTTGAAATATTTTTCAAACTTGTTTTAAAGTCTTTGTTGGAATAATGATCTTGAAAATTATATAATTAAGCTTTTGGTAAATAATGAATAAAGCTTTTTTCATCTTCTTTCTTTGATCCGTGAGTTATTTTCTTGCTTCTCTATCCAATGCTTCTTCTTCTACTAGACTTGGTTTATTAAATCTATTTTCTATAAACTCCCATACATCTTGAAAACCTAGAAAAACTTTTATTTGGATACAACATATATTATAATTATCTTTTTTCAGTCTAAGGATTTAAAGTTGGAAGGTGTTTGAGAAAGAGGCCATGGCTTGACTGATACCAAATGTTAAAACAGATTGGGAGAAGAGATGGGGCTACCAAATGTTAAGACAACAAATTCTTTGTTTCACTTAAATAAAATTACTATAACTTCATGATTTAACACATGAGGTTTATATAGTCCTCAGATACATTACATTCATTATATTTAATATGAATCTTTCTCTAGATTTTTTTCTTCCTTCAAAAATCAATAATCAATTTCATTCATTCTTCTATAAGACCTTTAATGTATTTTATCTCTTGATATAATGAACGTTGCGATAACAAGTGCATCGGAAAAACTCACTGCAGAATTCTGAGATAGATATTTCTGACCAGAATTCTCGAGATACGCTGATCACTTTCGTTGTCTTAGTAGGCCTACATTACAAGTGATGCAGCTTTTAGGAGAATCTAACACTCATCTAACCATACAGGTTCATCAAAATAATCTAATTTACATTGTCGATGACCGATGAGTGAAGCTTCTCATTCATATGATTTTGAGGTGAAATAGTAGATGGCTTTCATCACGTCTCCTTTGCTGGCCGACATGAATGAGAAATCTGCAATCAATTCGATCATTGTTGTCAAAAGCGTGTGAGCCCCAAAACAAAAGAAGAGGAACACCTTCTTAATTCTCTGGTATCGATCATTAATGTGACCGTCCACATTCCACCACTAAATGGGGGAGAAAAGCAAACGACAAACCTCGAGAAAAAGTCATTGCGTCGTTCCCTACAGATGTATCATTCACTTTAAAGAAGGATCTTTGAGTTGCAGACATCAACACTGTCCCACTATCCCAATCATATATGTACAGAAAAGAAGGAAGAGACAGATGGTGGAGGGACTCCAATCATTCATGGGGATAACTGGATCTGCAAGCTGGATCATGTGCTTGTTGAATACTCACACGTATATATATACATGTACATACGAAGGATAAGTCGTCTTGCATGCATGCATGCGTTTCTACACATATACAAGTCTGCAGAGCAGTGATATACAGTACTTTCCCAGGGGGAAAGTAAAGCGTCAACAAGAGAGTTCATCCTCACATTTGCCTAGCTAACGGGAAAAGGATGTGTCGAGGTCTAGACATCCTGTACGTGTGCAGTGCCGAAGTGGTTTCACATGCGGAGGAACACTGACAGCACAAGTTACGTGCTGAAGGAGTGTTCATGTTCCTGATGGCAAAGACAAGTTACATCTGTGCATGTGTGTGTGTGTGTGAGAGAGAGAGAGAGAGAAGTTATGTTAATTTGTACTTCTCTTCTAACTATCTCTCTCTCTCTCCCCCTTTTTCTAAAACCCTAAACCCTAAGACACTTGGACTAAGTGCATAGTCTCCCTACGATTCGAGTATTCCAAACTGTTATATCCTTCACAATTCATCATGTCTCTCTCCTCCTCCTCCTCCTCTCTCTCTCTCTATAGACACTGCTTTAATATGATGTCATCATTGTTGTTATGCTTGTTTATGCCATCTGGAAATGAAATAGAACTCCTGTGCAAGGTACCCTACAAGATGGTGTGTGTTAACTCCTGTAGCCCTTGAACATATCAACTGTTACCATTTACATTTAATGATCTCTGTCCAATGCAGCACTGTTCATTGTAGGGATGTCCGGGCCACCTACAGTGCTCAGTGAGCCATTAGTTTATGTTGGGTGGCCATTTCCTTGTAGTTTGCCTGCCATAAGTTCGGCACCATTTGGCACATATCGATGGAGATGCATGGCCTCCCCACCCAAACCACCTCTCTCTCTCTCTCTCTCTCTCTCTCTCTCTCACACACACACACACACACACACGCGCATACATTTCAAGCTGTGTGTTTTTCTTTATTGTTATGTTACCATCTTATGTTGGTGTCATGGGCAGCAAGGACCTTGTGGGAGTGGAAGAATTGTAAAAATATTAATCCTTTATGGGTGAGATAATAATAAATTCATGTATCACAAACAAAATTTTGGGTTATAAATGTTGTTAAAGGATCAAATTGATTTATGCTTTCATTTTGGTGCAGTGGTTGAATAATTAAGAGGAATATGTCTATGATCAAAATTGGACATTTATATTTATCATGATTCAGCATAAGAATTATGTCACTAGTTGCATAACAGCATGGTCTTAACTAAGCTTTTGTCTCCCATCCTATTTGGTCAATTTAATCTGCATAAATCATATGATACTTGTAAGTCAACTTGAATCTGTTCTAATTCAACTCAATCAACAAGCTCGATTGGGTTGATTTTTATTGAACTTAGTTGTGAATACTCAACTAGAACAATCGAATTCTTCTTTCATTTTGAACTTGAACAATCCAATACATCACTAACCTAACCTAATCTTATTCCACCACAAAGATGAGTTGAATTGAGTTAGGTCGAAGCTAATTCAAGTGTCATATTCATTTAGAACTTTACTCTCAACATGAGTCAACCAATTCAAAACTTGATTGAAGATAATAAGATGATATTTGAGGCACTCCTCAAATAGATAATAATATTAAAAGATTAAAAAAAGGAATTTAAAAATTATAATTAATTTTACTAACATTCCATAAGCAAGGGAAGATAATATCATGATCAATGGCATGTGAACATGTCCTACATAAAAAAACAAAGCTAGCAATAAGTCCTTGTGTCACTTCCATGACTGTTCATGAAGCCTTTGACCAAACACCCCCACTACCTCCCCAATCACCACAACACCTTAACCAGATGCCATGCCATATTTCCTGCAAATGATAGAATCAAGATGTTCAACCAGTTCATATGATCACATTGTTTTATGATACCAGTAATCTTGTGTTAGATTCTATATGGGAAAGCAACTTAGCATGCAGTTTAATACTACTGTTTGTAATCAGTCCAATTCACCTTCAAATTGAAATCAATAATGAGAAAAAGTATGTCTATTTTTAGGGGTGGATGGTGGCACATATGATATTCAAAGCCTAACATGGGATGTTACAGTGTTTATATTGTTCTTCAGGCAGTCATGATATAAATGAGCAAATATATGTGGAGTATTTGTTGTTCCAAGTCCCAAGGTAATGTATAGCTCCCTATTGAACTTAAAGATGGACTTTCTAGAGCATCAGAGTTATGAATCCTTTTCTCCCATCTGCTTTCACTTTCCACACTTCCTCCCCAGTCCTATCTTCTCTTTTGTCTTCCCCCATCTCTCTCTCTCACATAACACAGTAACAGTATATCATAAGTAGTATCCTCATCCACAACCCATCTGCCACAACCAAGCTCTTGCAAGTCCCTACAATGGCAGATCCATACCACAATTTCTTGGAAGGCTGCTTCAACCACCATCCCTTCTCCTGCAACCTTTCTCCTCCCCCTCCTCCTCCCCCTCCCTTTTCCACCTACAACTTCTACTCAAACTACATCAACTACAACACCACTCACCTCTACTCGCCACCACCTCCCTCCCCTCCCCTCCGAGAAGCCCTTCCCCTCCTCAGTCTGAGCCCAACAGACCTCCACCAGCACGAGGAAGAAACCGCCTGCAGCGCTTCCCCTTCTGATGACTATGGTGGCAACAGCAGCAAAAAATGCTTGAACGATGGGGAGAATGGGGAAGACGAGGCTGTGATGGTGGCCCTCCGCATAGGGCTTCCGAGCCCCAGTACGGCTGACGTTTGCTCCGGGGTCTCCCCTGCTTCGGCAGATGATGAGAAAGAGCGTGAAGAAGATGGTGGCGGTGATGCTGCTCCTTTATGTTACCCCATCGTTGGGAGGCTTACTAAGGGTCAGTATTGGATCCCAACTCCCTCTCAGATCCTGTTAGGTCCTACCCAGTTCTCTTGCCTCGTGTGCTGCAAGACCTTCAACAGATACAATAACATGCAGGTGAGCTGCTCTTTTTCTCCCTGCTATAAGCTTGCTTTTGATGTATTGCATTATGTATTGCCATATGCCATGGGTTTCTGATCCACCGCGTTCGTCATTTACCCTGTGGGCGTAACAAATAGATGCATATGTGGGGTCATGGATCACAGTATAGGAAGGGACCGGAGTCGCTGCGGGGAACGCAGCCGACGGCGATGCTGCGGCTGCCGTGCTACTGCTGCGCGCCAGGTTGCAGGAACAACATCGACCACCCGAGATCGAAGCCGCTCAAGGACTTCCGGACTCTCCAGACCCACTACAGGAGGAAGCATGGAGTCAAGCCCTTCGCGTGCCGCAAGTGCGGCAAGGCCTTGGCCGTCCGAGGCGACTGGCGAACCCACGAGAAGAACTGCGGCAAGCTGTGGTACTGCACCTGCGGGTCGGACTTCAAGCACAAGAGGTCCCTCAAGGACCACATCAAGGCCTTCGGGCAGGGTCACGCGGCCTGTGGAATCGACTGCTTTGACGAGGAGGACGAGCCATCATCTGAGATCGAGCAAGACAGTGATCACAGCCGACATGAACTGCACTAAGTACACCAAGCCAGAGTGTATCACCACTGCCTTCGTTCTCCATTCCATTTAGCTACTGTGCTTTCTGCTCTCATCCATCTACAAGTGTTAGATTCATATACTACAACATTAATGTAGGCTCATATATTTGACTATAAATTGTTGTTGATCGATGGATGGCTTGGCTAATCTTGCCTTCTTTCTCGTTTATAATGAAATAAGAACACAGTAAATATTTACACAAGGAAAAAAGAATTATTGTGTACTTGTTCTCAGGTAGACAAAAAGCAGAAAAAGAGAAGGGAAGAAAGCAGTAAAGATCATGATTCTTTCGGTTTAAAGACTGTAAAGTTGCATTTTCCTGCTGCTTCATTTGCCTATCATCCTCTCTGTGATATCTCTTTATGCATTGGCTTTAAGAGTAATCTGTTTAATCTCACTTGTATCGTATCTCTCATCATTTTACTGTTATCTTCATTTTCTATGTCTGAACGTAATTATGAATTCTATTCACTTCGTTGTTTTGCCTCTGTTTTTGTTTCTGATTGCTTTACCAGCCGTGGAAAAAGAAACAGGAAATATCTGTTGAGGTTGTCTGACCTTTTTCTCCCACTATTAGCACAATGATTACAGCCTAAGCTCCTTTTCCTTATGCTTCAAATTTAGGCTTTACCTTTTCCTTCACTTTAATGCAAGGTTTTGTACCCAACCACTGTCCCAGTAATCCTGCAATCTCACAAACAGATGCATGTCTCGACACTGTTACTTGATCAGAAACATATTTTAGGGTTCCTACACCATCAACCTTTTAGTCTTCTTCCTCACCGCTGCAGAGACCAGAAGCTCTAAGGTGGCACTCATTTCACTACCTCTTCTTCTCTCCGAAATGACCAAAACCGACCCTTTCTACCACAAGTATTCTATTCTACGATCCGTCATGCCATCGGCTGCAACTGAGAACAGTAAAAAAGCTGCAGAGGAAGCATGCAGTGAGTCTGAAAAGTATAATCAGAAGCCGTAAGGCTTGTTCAAACCCTGCAAGTCGACTCAGCCTTCTTGTGCTTTGGGATCGTAGATGTGTGTGCTGCTGATGGATAAATCAATTATTAGATTTCTGTAAGGAACACCGAAGAGAGAGAGAGAGAGAGAGAGAGAAGTGTATATAGGCAGATTGAGAGGGAGCCTAAGAGAGAGAAGAGAAGAGAAGTCAACGAAGGGCCCGTCGACATGTCAGATCAACCACTATCTATCCATCTCCCACACCCATCACGCTGGCTACGTGCCGTCCAGCAGAGCAGTGTTTATATGTATCTCAAACAAGCATGCAAAAAAGACTTGGGTTCCGCACTTCCTGTCCTTTACTTCCCTACGTCTTGTCATCTCTCACTCCAATTTGTTAAGATGTTTCCATGCATCAACAGCCAATTCTGCATGCTTTTAAATATTTGAGATCTTAATTGGATTGCATTCGATGCTAGTCAAAGAACAACAATGAAAAAAATATAATATAAAAATAATAGAATATGGATCGAGATATTAAAAAATAAAAAAAGAAGTTGATGACTACAAGTATTTCATGTATTAAATAAAAAATATTATTAGAGAATTTTGCAAATTGAACACTTTCCCAAAAACAAAAACAAAAAAAAGAGAACAAAAAATAAATATTTTGGTATCAAATCCATAATAAGTATTAACGGCTGCTCCAGTGACCTCACCATCCTCGTGATCTTTTCCACCAACCGGCCCTATGGCCATCTCTCAACACTTGGATGACAATCCCACGTTCCACTGCTTCTGCTGCATGCCAATCTTGACCTTTAGCTGCTGCTTCGACCCGTCCGACTCTGGGCAAGGCAAAAGGTGGACTTTGTGTCCGCGCGTGGAGCGGCGGCAGCGAAGACCACATCGGAGGAGGCGAAGCTTTTTGCTCTGCTTCGGCGGTGGGCTGGAATGGGTGGAGGGACATCGAGATGGAGGAGAGCGGCGAAGAGGATCGGCTTCCCATGTGCTTCCTTCCCCGGTGACGCCCCTTCCGATGAAACGGTGTTCCCTCTTTCCTTCTGTTTTACCTCCGTTCTTGTCTCGATTTCCCCCTAAAAGAAAGCGATAACAGATCGGCTGTTTTCTTGTACTTGTGAGGTGCTATTTCTCCTGGATCTTTTCCTCGAAAAGATACGATTTTGGATCGCAATTGTGGTGCATTGACCCCAATTTCTCTCTTACGCAGTGGTTCTCGTGACAGAATCGATCAAAATCGGGCAATTTTGCCCAACGCCTTGCGTCGAATTAGGGCATTTTTCTCTTTGTAGGTTAATTTAGGCTTCCAAGTATACTTCGTCTCGCAATCAGTCCCTCGTTCATCCGCGGAGTGTCCTAATCTTGTCCGAAATCAATCAATTTTCTCCTTCAGTGAGCTTGTTCTTACAACCTTATACTTTTTATGCTGAATTTAGTAGCTTAGATCATACTAACCGCTAAAAATCTTTGGGATTTTATGCTACCACATTAGTTCTTCTAATATGCATGTCAATAACTAGATGCCCCAACAACAGTGCGTATGAATTATCCACTTTTTAATCATTATCCTGTTCTTTTGTCAGTAAATCTTCTTTTCATTTTCCCCTTTCCTCCATCTTGTGTTTTTAGCTTTTAACTTCTATTCTAATGTTCCCTGATTCAATTCCACTACTCAGATCTCATGCTCTACCGCTAGTAAAACGGACGAGATTGCAGAAGGAAAACCTGAGGGATTAGAGCAAAAAGGCGCCCCTGATAATAAGGTACTGTTCTTTCTTCTTCATACTTCCTATCTGGTTCATCCTCTAACAGTTCAACACCGTAAAATTAATACAAATGTACTGATGCATAACTGTTCTTTTGTTATGCTTTAAATTATGTGTAATTCTTAATACAATTATGCTGACGTATATTGTTCTCAATTCTCATTCTGATTTTCATATATACTTAATTCAGTGAGGCCTTTAAACTTGAATCAGATTTTAGTTCTTGTATATTGTTTAAGTAGCTAATTTTCTTTAGTTGTGTTGATTTACAAACACGAGTCTTTTGATCTCAGAACTAAATATTTCTTATTGTTCTTCTCGAGTTTACCTTTCGATAATGGTTTTTTTTTATTTATCTTTTTGCTTTTGTATATCAAAGTTCTCGAGCTGGTTATATACAATCTCTTATGGCAGTATATTAGCAATATATAAGCTATAATGACTGCTGTTATTTGCTTTTGTACACATCAAAGTGCCCAAACTAGTTACACATATCTCTAATGGCAGTATATTAGCAGTAAATAGGGTATGTTATTGTGATCATTGTTCATAAAATTTATTACTTTTTTCACATCTTAATATGAAACAATGCATTACTTAATATCTGTGGCAACTCCACAAGTGTAACAAGACAAAGCAAGCATTTTAATGTTAGAATCTCATTGGTGCTGATGTTGGCAACAGCTACCGGTACACATGAAGTACACATGAAATGGCAAGATCTCATATGGTTTCTGCATAGGCAACAGTTGCCAGTACCATGGTAGCATCAATTCATAGTCAGCCATTATGGTTATACATTTTGTGTGAATGATGCATTCTCACATGATTACACATTATGTTAATCTTAGTGGTGCAGACAGATCCTAAGAGACAAGAATACTGAAGTCATAGTTCCTGAGTTGTTGCTTATATTCTTCTCAGTTCCCTGCTAGCCTTCTAACAACTGCTACTGAAGCTTCCTTTCTTACACTAATTGCAGAGAGCATGCGCAATATGCTTGGAGCATCTCAGTTGTGATAATGGAAGCACTGATGTCGCTGGCAACCAGAGAATTTTCACAGCTCAATGCATGCATACTTTTCACTTCATGTGCATTGCATCCAACGTCCGGCACGGAAGCGTTACATGCCCCATCTGCCGAGCACATTGGTCACAGCTTCCACACGAGCTCACTGCACCCTCCATAAACAACACTGATCCCGTCCTCCGCATCCTCGATGATTCAATTACCGCTTCCAGCGTCAACCACAGATCCTTTCTCCATGCCAATTGTTACAATGATGATGAACCTGTCGAGCTTGAAGAAGACACTGAATCCATCCAGCCTCGCCTCCACTTTGCGATCATTCCAGCTTCAGCACCATCAGGTAATCACTTCCCTGGCCGTTATCCCTGTGCCATACACCTGTGTCATTGCACAGCCGCTCACAACTGGCTATATCTTCTGTAGCTGTGTCTCTGCAGCAGGATACTTCACCGAATGGGCAGAAGAGAGCCTACCTATCTGTAAATCTCTCTCAGAGACAGGCAATTGATCTGGTTCTTGTCGCGAGCCCGAGTGGGTCTTATCTAAGGCTCCTCAAGCAATCCATGGTGCTTGTGGTCCTCTCGCTGCGTGCTGTAGACCGGCTGGCCATCATCACTTATGCCACCACTGCTACCCGTGCCTTTCCTCTAAGGCGGATGTCTTCTCGAGGGAAGCAGGCAGCAGTGCAAGCCATCGATCGCATAGTTTGTGTTGGAGAAGCTGAACCTGTTGAAGGGCTCCGGAAAAGCCTCAAGATACTGGAGGACCGAGTGCACCACAACCCACTTGCTTGCATCCTTCACCTTTCAGACAGTTCGACCCGAAGCTATGTTTGCAGAGACCTAGAGTTCCCAATCCCGGTTCACAGATTTCATATCGGCTCTGGGTTTGGGATGTCAACTGGGGGTATACTGCAGGAGTTTGACGAGTTCTTAGCTAGATTGCTTGGTGGTATGATCAGAGAGACGCAACTGAGGATAGGAGGTGAGGGCAGTTGGATAGTGTTGGGAGATCTGAGGGGAGGAGAAGAAAGGAGGATACCTGTGGACCTGATTGGTAATTGCGGCTTCCTCGCTGTCAACTACAGCTATGTTGAAGGAGGAGCTGAGCAGAGGTTAAGCACAGGAGAAGTGATGGTTGCCACACTGACTAACGATGATAGATGGCACACAGTGAGAGGTCGGACAAGACGATCTGTGTGTTAGTAGAGGAAGAAGTAACACTGTTAGAGTAGAGTGTTCGGGTTACCTTGGCCGATTCATGGCTCAAAGAAGGGTGAACCATTTGCGCCCACACAAAGAACGATGATGCTAATTGTTCGATAACTGCAAACAATATGATCTACAGGTGAAAGAATGAGTTCTTGGTTCATACTCCTGCTATGGTTCAGCTCTAAAGTTAAAACAATACTTGGAAGAGATCATCCACCGGTGTGGTGTACCATGTATCGGTATATGCCAGAACCAGAACGAACTGGACCCATACTGATCCGGGGATAGAGTAGCATGATCCAGTATTTGAAATATAGAACCGTACATCAATTCTCATTCTTTGGCACAATTTTCTCTTCTATGAGAACTAGGATAACATATATGTGCATCAATAGATAGTGGGCAAGAACAAGTCAGAATTGTTTACAGAAATGACAGCTCAAAAAACCATTTATGAAGACAGGAAGCTTGTCTCTCAGCTAAAACTTATGCACACCAAAGGACTAAATCTATCAGCTTAAAGCATCTTGCTACAACTATCAGAGTATACTAAATCATTTACAGAAATAATTTGGACGTGCATTCTTGGAGCAGCATTGAGTTGACCTGCAAAATAATATATCCAACATGGAATCACTTCAGAAACAATAGTAGTTTGACTCAAAAAACTGCAAACTCTATTTTTGCCACAAAGTGCAGTAATAAGAAGGCATAATACCTCACTACATGGCCATCTCAGCTTGTAATGCAGCAAATTCATCTGCATCAGAAGTATTCTTATGTGGCACAGGTTGAGTGGGAAGTCTAACAGCAGGAACTTGGACTGGAGGAGCAGGAGCAGTTGTGGCTGTCTGAAGCACCTGTTCCTCCAACTTAACACCCTCCAACTCTTCAAGTTCTGCTTCCAATTCATCCTGAAAAATCCAAAACAGACAGTAAACACCGCAAGAGACAAAAGGAGAATAAATCGGAGATAATTTTGAAAGCAAGTACTTCATCAAAATCGGCTGCTCCTCCAATAGGAGCAGATAATGCTTCCTGAATTTGTTTCATGCTCTCTGTCTGCTCATTGATTTCATCCATTGTCTTGTCAACATCATCAATATTACTGTCACAAGCAACATAAATTAAAAATTAAGATGTATAAATCACAGAGCTTCAGAATAATTAGATTAAACACAATTCAACAAGAGTTGGACAAAGTCTGGTCATGAAGCTTGTTTTTTCTTATAGGTTAAGAGTGCAAAATACCTTCTATAGCGTAACATAACAGATAAGACATGCATCTATTTACTGAAGGAATAAGAAGGTCATATTCAAGTCAAACATTATATACAATGTCCAGTTGAACATATATTATCTACTCACGTTGCCTTCTGTATAGCCTTCATAGCTGCTGCTCCAGTTCTCAGTGCATCAACAGTCTCTGTTGTAGCTTTTGCACCTTCTAACATTATTATCTGACAAATAAACAAGCCCCCCAAAAGAAGTAATATAAACTTGATTATGAGAGATAAACATTGGAAAAATCATCTTTAATTTAAAAAAGAAACCTGATCATGAAGCCGCAACTGGAAGTTCCCAAGCTGTTCGACTTGTTGCTCATAGAGCCTTTTCCTTTTCAAGCATTGTATAGCAGCTGTAATGGTACAAAAATATAAAAAACACGCTCAATTTTATAAATAGATGATTGTTCTTGTAAGATTGTTGGCTATAAAAACAATAAGAATACATCATCAAAACATCCTAACCCTCTAAATATACCACTGACATGCAAATTATCTTTAGTTAAATTGTTTTTTGAGAAGTACTATGAATCCACCAAAATAGATCTTTGTTATATATTTATATTGGTCATATTATATTATTAAATTGATCCTATGATTCCTCATCAATCCAATGTAGGATCATTATTATGACAACATTGCAATTTTTAAGATTGAGATTTATTTCTATTATACAAAACCAAATTCCATTCACTTAAATGAATATACAATGGATCCTCCAGCATGTGATCCCATCTTCTCTCTTCACCAAATGCCCTTTAAACCAATAATATATACAATACATCCCTTCTGCAGGTAGGTTGGTGTGTGCCTATCAATTTTATAAAGCAAAATCCACTTCAACCTCCTTGCTACTAACCAGAGATGATTTTAGAGAAGAATGAATCATGAAGATTTTCAAAATTGTGCTAACTACAAAATGCATAATGTTGCAGGAAAAATGGGTATAATTTGAGAAAGATAGGCAAAGAACAAGATGATGTCCTTGACAATATATAGATGGTAGGTTGTTAAACTGCAAAACATGATGAAATTATAGGCAAAGAGACTTGCCCTTATCGTTTACAAATAAAATCTTGCTTATTAATGTACATTATCTAAAAATCACAATAAGTTGTTTGGTATCTTCATTAAGAATTCTTTGATGAGCGACAAACAAGCTAGAGTACATGTCCAACTGAAACAACTAAATCATCCTAAATACTTAAATAGGACCAACTTCATGGTGAAAAAATTTGAAGGACAAAGATGGAAACTGTTAATGCAAGGTACACAAAGCCAAAACATCCAAACACTAGGGAGTCAACCAAGAGAAGCTAAGAAAAGACACAATGGATGGGCAAACAAATAAGAATCATCTTCTTGATTAAAGCAACCTAGTGGAAGTATCCTGCAATCACAAGGGACGATCAGAGTCGTGAATATACTTAATTTTTTTATCTGAAGGATGTGTTAGTGCAATGTTTGAGGTTAATAGATACACTAAAAATCATTCACCATATTCTTAAACCCTTAGTTGTGTTGACCGTTTAGCTCTTTATCATCTCAATAAATGAAAATGAGAAAATTTATCAGCAAAATTTCAAGTGAACAAAAATATTGAATTAACATAAAACATGAAAAAAAAATTACAGAAAGACAGAACCAGATGATACCTCCATAACTACAAAGCATGTAATGCATTTATCATCAATGGAAATTTAACTTTTACAACTCAAAATCAGCAAGGAGACCTACCACAACATGGAGGATGGAACTAACAGAAAAAGGTCAAATGGTAACACTCCTAGTGCCATAAGGATGTCCATAATTTGAGTACTTTGTCCAATTTACGAACTTTAGGACTAGTAAGCCATACAGAATAGATATGCATGATATTGTAGACAAATAAAATAATCTACAGATACTGTATCCTGATGGACGAACTTATGAGAGACATGTTTCATGGAAAGCCAATTGTAGACATTGTACTAATCATTAGAGTCATAGGCTGCTACCATGAGATAATCTGTGACAAAACTCCTATAGTAGATTACAACACCCACCTCTCTTGTTCTTTGCTCTTGTAAACTCCTTAGCGTTTTCAACCTCTGCAGCCGCCTTCTTCAGAAGAACTTGCTCCTTTTTCTCTAGCATAGCAAGTGTCTGAATTACATATATAACACCAAGTTATAAAGAGATCATGAATCATGGAGACAACAATAGCAACTACTCTAAAAGTTGCACTAAACAACCAGATCTGCAAGGAATAATGAATAAATTCATGCAAATTAGATATAAGTAATATGAACAGTATATTACTTTCATCTGACAACAAACCTTTCTTGTACTATGCATCGAACGTATGAATCTGCAAGTACAAAAAAGTTGAAAACATAATATGATGAAACTTTACGTTTGATTGACCAAGCTAGTCATATTCGCAAAACACAACCACAAATCTTTCATCCAGTAATCATGCTTCAAGAACAGTAATGTAATGTAACTGCTTTAAACATTTCAGGTTCACTAAACAACATAGTTCACTGACTAAACCTTACAATGTACATTCATATAGACTTCTTTCAAGATTGAAGGTTTTCTGAATAATTTCTCTCTTGTTGGACAAGCTTAAAATAAAAGACACACAAGGTAGATGTTCAAATCTGACAACAAGATTTGCAATTTCCATGGCAAGTCTTTTCTTCCAAGTTTATCTTGAGAAATAATAGAATAAAAAAAGGATTAATTGTCAATACCAGGAAAACATAAGGTCTTCAAAGACCTTAACTTCCAGCCACAAACTAATGGGAGTTGGCTTCTGTAAATACCTATGAGCAATGACAATTGGGAGTTAGGACCTCTCTCTCTCTCTCTCTCACCTCGTAGATCACGTAATGGCATACCATTTTTATCCTTTCACCGGTCAGCTGATTGTCTTCTTTCAAAAGATCACATTTTGAGTAAGTCCTTCTTCTTAGAAAGGACTCCTGCCACCTGCTTCTCTTCTTTCTTCTGTTCTTACATAGCGATTAGATGAAACTCATTGAGGAAGAAATTAATTCACTTAAGTTCCAGAAGTTGGAATCACTCTTCTAGTGGTACCAGTTATGATTTCAAGAAAACAACTAATCCATCCTCTCGTAAACAGTATGTGAAATGTTAAAATGAAAGGTGTAGTCCATACTTCATACATGAGACCTTCCTATCACTATCACAATCACATAAATCTTTTACATCAATTTTGTTTCAACTTTGTAAAAGTTCCCTATCCAATGTTAATAATTTACCAGTGTACATATCAGCTTAATTTGCTATGCTATCTCCATAACATATATTGTGTACCTATCATTTAATTCTCCACTCCAAGACACGTACTAAAAATGAAGCGCTTCATCTCATTGTTCCTGGAGAGATTCTCATAGTTTATTCTTCTAGATAAGAATAATTTTTTTCTTGCATAAATTACTTCTCGATTTTTAATATTTTCATCGCATTATTTTCAGCCCTTACTAACAACCCTTGTTACCAGAAAACTGAACATATATCAAATACATTATTAAACGTACCGAGTAGAATGGCAAGCATGAAACAGAATGTAATCTGGACAAATTTAGTGGAGATTGGTGATTATCAACTTCAAATCAAACAGTCAATACCAGATCAACAAAAGGCTGAGATGAAGAAATCAATTTATACATCTAAAACCAGAAGACCTTCGCAAGTGCCACTTCTCGTACCAGATAAAACAGAACTACAAAGGCCAAACCAAGCAGAAACAAACACTATGCTACCCAGGGTTCATCTCATAGTCGATCATCTACAAAAATCTTCGCCATGATGAAGTTACAACGACGATCAAGAACGATCATCTACTCAAAATAAACAACATCAACAAAACAAGCAAGCCAAAGGTACCTCATTGAGTTTATTAATCGTAGAAAAGGTATGTGGCTGCTCCCTGGGCTTCCAGAATAGCATGCTAAACATTGTGCACCTCCTCCAAAATAAGCCACAATCTGCAAGAAGGCGTGATTTGCCGCTCTAGCCCTCGAGTTGCCGACCCCCACGCCAAACCCTAGATGGCCAGCTTCTGCGAGATTAAGGGATGTTACTGATAGAAGATAAGATTTTCCCAACTAAGAAAAGATCAAGGGGTGTTATGAGTTGCAAGGTTGACACTCTCCATATGAGTTGCAAGATTAGAAGATAAGATTTTCCCAACTATACGAGGAAATCTCTCTATTCCGTTGAGAAAAATCATTTATTCTGTTGAGGAAAATTCTTTCTGTGAAGAAGTCCTAACCATTGTTATTTCATGAAGAGAATAGTAATAATTTAATACTCGAAATTAAAAATATGAGTTGGAGGCTTCCAATAAGAAAAACATGATAA